>NC_044553.1:38376833-38682563 GCF_007565055.1 Rhinopithecus roxellana
GACAAGCCTGAGAGCTAAGTCTAATTATCTCCATTTTACAGATGGAGAAACTGAGGCCTGGGGAGGTTAAGCAGCTTGCCCTAGGACACCCAGCTCATATGTGACAGAGCTGAAATTGGAGCCTAGGTGGTCTGTCTCCAGAGCCCATGCTCTTTATCATGCCGTTTTGCTACCTATTACGGGATTCAGTCCCCATATTCATGGACTTTTCATTCATTTATGCTCACTCCTGGGCTATTTAGAATAATTCCTTTTAAAGGATTAAGCTTTGTGGATCTCTGCATGCCACAGCTGGAAAGGTCCTTTGAGATTCTCTCCTGATTGCACATTGGTTTTCCTGTACAGTGGAACATTCTAATGGGCCACGTGGGTATGTTGAACAGAAGTCTTCAAATACGGGTACAGGAGTATAGGAAGGTCCTAGAACTTGCACATAGGTTGTTCATATGTCCCCTTGGCTAGTAATACCCTCCTCTCACTCCCATACATACACACACACGCACACGGCCCTCAGGTGCTATGCATTTGCCAGGCCGTCTCAAATGCCTGGGTCTCCACTGCCCTCTGAGGGTCATTTTCTTGGGTCGCCCCATTATTATTTGCTGAGTGGTCTCTGCCTGCTCAGGCATCCCACGTTTTCCTGGCACCAAGCAGGGGCTCTGGCCACTTGATGCACCAGGCCCCTGTGCCTATGCTACATGGAGCCTATTAACACTTCATTCAATGCCCCACCAACCTCTGCGTAAGGAAATGCGAATCCTACACCCAAAGTCCTCAACCTGAGTCAGGGCAAAAACCTGTGGGGACACAGCAGAGCCCAGGTGTCCTGGTGACCTGGGGGTCCGAACACGTTCAGGGTCCTACAGTGCCATGAAGGACTCCCAGATCCTCTAGTACAGCTCAAGCCCTAACCCTAGCCTGCCACAGGGAGGGGAGGCAGGCCCTGGCCTTGTAGAAGTGCTGCCTAGCATGTCCAGACCCTGCTAAATCCTACCTTTTAGCATGGGGGCTACTGGCCCAGCAGGGAAACAGGCCCACTCACCCTGGATCTGAGGGCTGGGTGCCAAGCTTGCACTCCCTCTTATTCTCTCCAGCAAACCTGGCCCATCCCTCTTTCACACCTCAGCTCCTGGAGAAATGCATTTTTTTCTCTACTCATTTCCTCTTATCTCCCGACTTCTGCCTGATCACACTAAAACCTGTCTCTGAAAGCTGACACATGACCTGACTACGGCCTAATCTGTACCTCTTCCCCATTTATGTTTGTTCTTGATCTCATTCGTGGCGTTGGACCCATTTGGCCATTCCTCCTTCTTGTATCTGTTCTCCAATGATGGTTGTGGCAGGCTTCTCTCATTGTTTCTATTCCTCTACAGCTGTTCTTATTCCTCCGTCAGTCCTCAAACCATGAACATCTCTCCAGCCTAAACCGTTTGCCCCCTCTGCTTTATTCTCCTTTTCAGAACTCATTATTTTCTTGTCTTAAGCTCTTACTTCTGTGAAGGCACCTCCCCCGATTCCCTTCTTGCCTCTGTCCTCTCTATCTCAAGCACTGACTGCCTAGTGAACTCCACTATGCAGATACTTCACCATTACTCCACAGTTACATCTAAAACCCAATCCATCAACCTCCTCCTGACCTTCTCCCTCTGTCCTAACTTTTTTATTTTTATTTTTATTTATTTTTGAGACAGAGTCTTGCTCTGTTGCCCAGGCTGGAGTGCAGTGGTGACACAATCTCAGCTCACCGCAACCTCTGCCTCCCAGGTTCCAGCGATTCTCTTGCCTCAGCTTCCCCAGCAGCTAGGATGATAGGTACACACCACCATGCCCAGTTAATTTTTGTATTTTTAGTAGGGATGGGGTTTCACTATGTTGGCCAGGCTAGTCTCGAGCTCCTGATCTCAAGTGATCAGAGCCCTCACCTTCTTATACATCATTACCCTATCATCCAGCCTCAAAATCTTGGGTGTTTTGTACTTCCCTTTTCCCTTCACTTTCCTACCATATCCCTTCCCATCCCAGTCTAACCATATCTAGTCACAAAGTTCTAGGCATAGTCCTTAATAATGTCATGTCCCTGTCTCAAGATATGTCCCTGTATTTTTTTAATCTTCTGGCTTATATGTTAATTTTTATAATGGGCCTTAACCCTACCCTCAGCTCTATTCGTGACAAAGGTTATCTCAGTGGTCAGTTGAAGGCAAATTCCCGGCTTCCTTCTTTGCCAAAACTTACCCCTACCTCAAACTCTCTAATATTAATTGCTCTCAAAAGCCTCTGCTGTGAAAAATCTGCTGGGGATTCCTGGTGGACCCTCAGTCCTCTTTTGACAGCCCCAAGCTCTAATGTCTTCAAAGGCAACACAGGTGACCTGAATGTGGAGGGCGGGGAATGGACTGCAGCACATTCTAGAGCACAGCCCTCCTCTCAAAGGACCAGGCATGATGCCAAACAAACCATCTCTCCATGAGCCCAATCGAGACTCCAGCCCATTTGCTGCCATTACTCAGCATCTGAATCAACCATCACAACCTTCAGAGCTACAAACGGGGAACTAGTCACTTGTGTTCTTCGTGCAACTACCTTTGTCTAGCCATGCTTTGATGCCAGGCCATAAGCTACCTCTGAGTGACTTTGTAAGGTCAGCCATAGGGAACTCACCATTTTATCTAATGAAAGGATGTTGTCAAAGGCAATAGGTAAAATCACTTATTTTTATTATTCTGAGTGGATGTATGTTTGTAAATTTCCTCACACCTCTTACAGAGCAAAAAGAGGCATTCATTCATGAAAAGTCAAATTCTTCCATCTGTTTCTTCTCCCTCTAGAAGGTGAATTCCCAAAGGACAGGGATCTGTGTGTGTCTCTCCTTCACAACTGTATTCCACTTCTAGAACAGTGCCCAGGCCTTTGTACATGCTTGCTACAAACCCGTTGCCTGAGTTTGCACTATCTCCAGCTTTGTTCAGCTTTTATTCCCCATCGTAAACTATCCAAGACCCTCCTTCTCAGATCTTTTCTTTCACTCTCTTCTGCACGTTGCTGCCAGATTTGCTTTTTAACTCAGCTTACATCACGTCAATCCTCTGCCAAAAACCCTTCTTTGCTTCCAGTTGTCTGCAAGGCTTTCAAATTCATCTCTTTTTTTCTTTAATTTAACAGAGTCTTGCTCTGTCACCCAGGTTGGAGTGCAGTGATGAGATCTTGACTCACTGCAACCTCCGCCTTCCAGGTTCAAGGTATTCTCCTGCCTCAGCCACCTGAGTAGCTGGGATTACAGGCACCCACTACCATGTCTGGCTAATTTTTGTATTTTTAGCAGAGACAGGGTTGTCACCATGTTGGCCAGGCTGGTCTTGAACTCCTGACCTCAGGTGATTCACCTGCCTCAGCCTCCCAAAGAGTTGGGATTACAGGTATGAGCCACCATGCCCCACTCCAAATTCATCTTGACTCAGCCTTATTTTTTGGTTCTCTCCACTCAAAGTCTGACTCCTGCTTTACCACAACATCTTACCTGCTGATTTCTTCCTCCTTCACGTTTCCCTGCTCGTCCAGTTCTGCCCCACTGGTTTCCCATGACAAGTCTGCTTCTTATTCTCCTTGCCTGAGCCATCTCTTACCTGGTATAAATACTCCTCCTCTTTTTCTCTCTGACATGGGTCTTGGACTACTATTGATTTTGACTGCCAAGGCACTATATAAATCAGAGCCTTGGAGCGTTTCATTAAATAAACATTTATTAGGAACCTCGTCTGAGCAGTGTACTACATTCAGACATTCAGTTTTCTGTCCAGACACAGGAGGCAGTAAGACAAGCAAGCTGAAGGTGCTGCTAGCTAGGACATCTTATGAGAACCACAGTTCTCTAGAAAGACATGTAGAGCTGCCCATGAACTTCTACATCAAGGAGACACACGGTATCAGGACTGGAAAGAAATGCTGTAATCTTCTAATAATATGGTTCTCTCCCTTTAAAAATGAACCACTTACATGAGATCCAGGGAAGGTCACTTATCAAAAGGTTACTTAAAAGCAGGGAAGGTTCACCCATGTGCACATTCAGTGATCTGATTTCCATTCCCTGGCACTGGGGTCATGACACTTGAGGTTCCAGTTGTTATTCCTAGCAAGCTTCCAGTGATTCCCTGGGACACTCTCGTTCTGGAGCAGGAGTGACACAATAGGAACCAACAGGAACAATGTAGATAGATACACATGGTGTGGACTACCTTCAGGGCAAATGCCTTGTCCACCCTATAGTTCCCATCCCTGCTGTGGTCTCTGATTGACCATTTGTGTGGAATGAGCAAAAAGCCCTGAAGGCACCAATGGGAGACCTCAGCCCCTAGGGTTCTACCCACATAGGGGAGACTATTGACGGTCTATGAAAGGTACCTGCTGCTAACACCCACGTTTCACATGTGTGTGCAGACCCAAGGCTCCTGGGCATCCATCAGACAGGACTGTGACTTTCTCACTCACCTGTGAGGTCCCATGACTTCTAGCACAACACCTGCCCCAGGAGGTACTCCATGTGGGTTCGTGGAATCACTCCTTTCTTCACAATGACTTATTGGCTGACTATCAGCAAGCCTGGGACTTGGGAACATTGGTAGTCAAAAGCAAGAGTAGTCCAAAAGTGCCCTTATCTCAGCCAGCCTCTTTGCCTGTCTGATGGTGCCTCTGGTTCCTCAGATACCTAATCTATTGTCTTCCCAGTGGGCTGCATCTGACAGAGTCTCCCAGAGAAGTTTTTTTGAAACACAGTGAGAAATGACTGT
This sequence comes from Rhinopithecus roxellana, assembly GCF_007565055.1. NCBI lineage: Eukaryota > Metazoa > Chordata > Mammalia > Primates > Cercopithecidae > Rhinopithecus > Rhinopithecus roxellana. The sequence goes on from NC_044553.1 coordinate 38,381,621, forward strand.
CTTAAAAGACTTCTTGATTATTTAAGGCATTTCAGGCTATGAGACAAAGTGGGGGCAGTATTTGGGAAACCTGTTGAATTGGGGTTGATCCCCCAGATCCTATTGTATTGGGATTGCCTGACACCCAAACCATAGTTTTTTCATGAGGAGTTTGACCTCGCCTTACAGAGGAGGCAGAAAGGGCCAGTTGGGGATTGTTCCAGCAACAGCAGTCATTTTTCTAAGAGGTTTCCCATGATTTCGCTTTTCAATTCAATTTCATAAGACCTAACGGGTTACCCGGCCCCAGAGGAGATAAGGTAGTGGAATTTTCCAGCCAAAATTGGGCTTTTAACTGGAGGAGGGAAAAGGCAGAAGTGACAAAAGCACAAGAGCAGGCTTTAGGGTCAGATGAGCTGAGTACAAGTCCCAGAGACCACATCACAAGAACAGGCTTTGGGGCCAGATGAGCTGAGTACGAGTCTCAGAGACCTGCTCACTTCCCAGGCCTGCCACGCCCCGGCTGAGGGGGTGCACTGAAGCTGCCTCAGGACACTGAGGTGGGTGAAAGGGAAGCCTCCAGAGCCAAGTGCCAGTGGTGGTGTTTGTCGTTCCTCCAGCTTTAAGGTCTCTGTGGCACATGGAGTTGTGGGATTCCTTGTCTCTGGTAGTAAAGACGGAATGTCCCTAAATGGATACACAATCCTTAGGGCAGCCCAAGTGCCACCAGCCAGAGAGGCCCCCTGAACCTCTTTCTGTGGCAAGATCCAGAGCCACGCCTGAGTCTTGGCATCCAAGATTTACGGCACTGCAGTCCCAAGTGGCCTTGCTTCCTTCTGCTCATCTACCTGGATGTGATAATTCTTGTAACAGCAGAAACAGGGGATGTCTGTCAATATTCCCACAACATAAGTTCCTCCAGATCAAGGACTCACATCTCGCTTTTCTATCTAGCCCCCGGGGGCTACCACAAGTGCCTCACACCCAGTAAGTGCTCAGTAAACGTTTGTGAAATGAAGTGAACCAATGGTTAGCATCTTAAGCCTTTTAGACCCAGAGTTGTCAAAGAATGATGCATTCACATATCCTCAGAGGGATGTTTGCCTTCTGCACATCTTAGCAGTGATTCCAAATGCCAAGTCCCAGCAACACAGTGGCCCATAGCTACCACCCAAACAGTCAGATAGCAGCAGCACTACTGGCCTTTCCTTGAGAGCTTATCTGTTGTTTAATGAACAGACTGTGAGACCATAGAGATGTCCTAGAGCAGGGACACTCTCTGGCAAGGAAGCCCCTGGCTGACCCCAGAGTGCTGGGGCCACCTAGCCTCTCTGGACGTCCGTTTCCTTATCTATAAAACGAGGGGGTTGAGTCACAGGGTCCCTCTTATCTCTGTATCTGCTGCCCAGCATTCTTACCCTTTGTCTTAGCTGCCCTCCCCCAGCCCTTCCCTGTGCCTTTTGCCCTGCTGCCTTCCTTGGTTCTTTTCTTCCACGTTGTCTTAGGCCAGCCAGTGGTGCCTGTAGGCCCAGGTTTGCAGAGATACACTGAGACATCAGGGAGGCTGGGGTGTACGTGGCCCACTTTGGTCACCTTCTCCATCTCTTCTCATTTCTTTTAGAGTCCCCATTTTGAGGATCCAGTGAACGTGGTGGAATCTTGCTCTGGAGAAACACACTCAGGAATCAACATGCAAAGCTTTCAGTACAATTCTGGGATCCTGGACCCTTTAAAGCCCATCCAAAGACCTCAAATGAACAACTCCTGGGCCCAGTTCCTTTCTCAACCTTCTGCCTCAAGCTGTCCAATGTCCCAGAGGCTCTTTCCTGATTAAAACCACCTTCACTGAAAAATAGAAAGTTGTTTCCAGGTTATAAGTGAATACAATTTCTCTTGAAGATTTTTCATTTTGACTAGACCCCAAATTACAGTTGATAATGGGGTGTTACATTCTTCGGTCCACAGAACCAGTGAGAAAGGTTTAAGGAGAGAGTGAGGGGCACAGTTGGTACCCTGATATCCCATCTGTGGGCCCTCAGACTGACACTGTCCATGGCCACACTGTGGCCCTGAAGAGGGCATCAAGGCTTGCGGGATCTCCAGGGTTCTGCCAAGGAGGGTTCCAGTGCGTGGAGGGCACACGGAACGCACGCATGTGGAGGCCACTGTCTTCACCTCCAACACTGAGTAAATCTGCAATGTCCTAGCCACTGTTTTATGCTCTAGGCTGTAGGGATATGGGGAAATGAGGTTGTTGCTCTTACGGAGTTAATCTGGGGAAGACAGAGCCACCCATATCATCATGATATAAGTCAGATTGCACAAGTGTTCAACTAGAGGCATAAACAGCTATGAAAGAGAGGAGAAAGTGACTACCCTAGGAAGGTCACGCATGGCTTTACAAGCAGGATTTGAGGGAGAAGCATTACTCTGCAAGATACCAAGCTGAGGAAGGGCATTGCAGGTAGAGAGAATGAGAAACGAATTGGCAGGGGGAAACTCAAAGCTGCTTCTGCATCCCTCCCCACACCACTCACTTTCCTGGGTCCAGGGAGACCCTCTATCACTGTGTCCGCTGCTAGATCTCTGCTTAGTTTCTTCATTAGAAAAACATGGGGGAAATAGCGGTATTTCTTGATGTGGTTACTAGGAGGAAGAAACAAGATAAAGCCTGTTAGGGCCTTATCAGGTGTCTAGCATATGGTAAAACCTCGATAAACTTATTATGATTCTGTCTCCAGCAAGAGCAGAAGTAACAATGGACAGTCCCTGGAATAGCTGGAAGGAACAGTTTGGACTGGAGTTGTGCCCTCAGGGGTCCCTAAAGAGCTGTATGTCTTTGAACAGGTCACTATATCTGTCTTGAGAACATGCAACAGGTTGGGGAGTGGGGTAGTCTTGTAGCTCCCAATACATCCCTCTTGTCACAGCTATATTGGGGGATCATGTGAGAGCCACGAGGTCACTGAACATGCTTGTGGGATTTTCAACATTTGCCTCCAGTGCCCCTTCCCACCCACACTTCCTTTTCTGTGTCATTTCCCCACATTTTCTATCCACCTACTACCCTCTGCCCAGGCAGAGGATATTACCTTATCAAAATAATTCGTATCCAGCAGCTAATCCTTTAACTTGTTCTCCCTCCTGGGATATTTTCATGTTAACATGTACCTGGAACAGTTCCTAATGATCATTAAGAAAATGTTTGGCACACTCTCAGCTCTAGGGAAGCCTGCAGTCTACTGGGAGAGAAAAACTAAGAAGCTTGGTACTGTTGACAAGTACAAAGAGATATTAGCATACAGACCAAAGAAGGATGGGACTTGTTCTGGGCCTTGAAATGTGGTTGAGATTTTGATGGCAAGTAGAGGAGAGGTATTTGCAATTCTGGAGGTAGGAGCACATACAGCAGTTGGGGGATAACAAGAATGAAGAGGCTAGATTTGTGTTAGGAAGCAATAATATCTATTGTGGAACTGTAAGTAGAAAGGCAGTTGATGAGGGAGGATACAGGAGAGAGGCAGTGCTCTCTTAGTTGACCCCAGGTTTCTAATTTGTTCATGACCTCCCATTCGGTGATACAAGGAAACTAGAGGAGGTTTTGAGAAAGACAGAGCAAACTCAACTAGCTAAACTGCCTGTGGGTGCTGATGGCAGAGGCAGGCATCTTCAGAAGTCTATTATGAGCCTTGCAAACAATTTAAAAATTTTTCATCTAATTTAACTTACATCTCATTGTCGATAAGAACTAAGTTTGATTATCCATCTTTTCTATCACACTTGGTTGCAAATGACCTTTGACAGCTTTCCAAATTAAGTCTACCTTCAGCGATTGATTGAAGGATTGGCCCCAGTGAGATATCTGTGACTTTTTACTTCTGAGACTTAAAGCAGTCTTCAGTTCTTCTTTAATATTTGACTGTGTCCCCACCTCCCTCCATTTTTACCATTTTTGCTTCTTAGAATACCTATTAGACAAACATTCAGTCTCGTGGATCCACCCTTCTTATTTCTTGCCTGCTTTCTTGTATTTTTCATCTCTTTTCTCTTTGTGCTACATTCTGGGATAATTCCTTGATTGACTCTCTCAATCCAGTTTGTCATCTGCTTGTCCTTTCAGGCCATCCATTCATTTTTTTTATTTCAAAAATCAAAATAGTAATGTCCATTATCTGTTTGTGTTTTTATGGATGCAATATCTGCTTGTGTCTCTGATGCTAACAATTCAATATATACTTGAATATATTGAATGTTTTGAATGATCAGTAAGTCTCCTCTGGTATAAACTCTGTTTACAACTTGTGGCTTCCTTTCAAGGTGCTGGCATTCCTCAAATGCACAGTGATTACTTAATATGTGCTCATTTGTGGCTGAAATTTCCTATTAGTCAGTTGGCTAACAGGAAAAATGAGACAAGATGGATCAAAGGGATCTGTGGGGTCCTATGGGAGAATGTAACAGAAAACCCTCCAGAACCCCAAACACGGTCATGTGCTCCCTTAAGCTGAGTCTTAAGGGTGAGTGAGTATTTGCCAGGAGAAGAAATGGCAAAGGGGTGACTTATTCCAGGGAGAGAGAACAGTGTGTTCAAAGGCCCTGATGGTGAGGAAGGCAATGTTCTTACCAAAAGTAGGATATCCGCATGATTCAGTAATTGGGAGCAAATGCTATTTGTTCTAAGGGTCTCTGGAATAGCTGAGCAGTAAATTCCCACATGGTTTCTACCCAACAGGGTATGGGGAGTTGAAGGGAGGGTAGCCCCAGTACAGGTGGGCTGGCCCTAATTGATGTTTTCATCATTTCTCATGAAAGTCATTGATGACATGGGAAACAGAGAATGGTCCCTTGTCTCTACAAAAACCCAGTTAAAGTAATTCAAAGGAATCTCTACTCAACAGAATATTTGAAAGCAGATTACATTTTCAGTTTGTTATGCTTACAAGTGGCTGAGGAGGGGAGGCTCTCTGATGTTCCATTCCTCAGAACTGGGATCAGCACCACTGTTGAAAGTCAGGAAGCCCTTAACACCTGGAATGCAAACTGTCCCTGATGCCCAAGTTCAGTGGAGACAAAATCTGTGGTTTGCTTGATATTAATCCCAAATTCCACATGAAAGCTGTTATCAGTGGTCCTGAGAAATCAGTCGGTGGTGCAGGTGGGGGACTCGGGGAGTTTTTCCACATGCTAGGATATGATTTAAGTAATGAGATTGCTTCTGGACAAGCACCCTGGAGATGACAAGCTTTTTAAGGGTGGATAAATAATGTGTTTGCTAAAGAGCTCTCTTTTCACACTCGTGCCAGTACTACAGGAAGCAGTCCTTTTCTCACACTGTGGAAACTATCCTGAAAATGATGGCCCCAGAAGTGACAAAGTTGCCCAAGCAGTTCAGCTGAATTCAGAGTATCATTGCCCAGTTTTACAGGAGCCCTAGCTTTGCTCACATGGAACCAGACATTTAGAGTTAATGTTTTCCACCAACAAACACTTAGTGGGCAAGGTAATGTATCTTTATCACCACAGCAGAATCAGAAGTGGGTATTCCTGGAAGAAACGTGTCTGTACAGCATATTAATAAGCAGCACTGGCTCTAGAGATCCTGCTCTTCAACACCAACCCCTCAACCCAACCCTGGGAATATCTGAAATGGAAAAAATAAGGATAAATTATTCAGCAGGCTTAGCTATACAATCTTTAGGAGTTATGAAAACCATACAAGATTCCTTTTACAAAGAAACTCAAACCAGATTTCACAACCTATATTTAAGAAGCTTCCGTTTCTGCGGAAATCTGAGGTCAGCCAATCGTTATTCAGCCCACTGCTCTGAACTGAGAGTTGGGGAACTGGTGGATGTATGACAGGAAGATATGCACCCTGACACCTACCCCATGAGTGCAGCAGGGGAGGGGTGGGAGTGGGGGTCCTGCGTAAGTCATTCTGGGGTCACTGCTAAAGATTCTGGCCTGCAAAGGCCAATAAAATGCTGTTAAAATGGCGAGTGGTAAATGCCAAATATACCATTTAATAGACCTGTGACCTTGGCTGGGCAAGTGACTTAACCTCCCTGAGCCTCACATTCTATAACCGAGTAATGGAGGTAGCACCTGCCTCCCAAGGTTGCTGCAAAGATTTTAGAACTCATTTCCATAAAACACCTAACACAATGGCTAACACATGTTTACTTCTCAGTAAGTGATAGCTAATGTTAATAGCAGAATCATACCCTTCAAAAAACAAAGCAATCAGGAAGAAGAAAAATATCCCACTGGGAACTATGCTTTCAAGAAAGAGGTGTAGTCAGATGATGGGTGGGCAGTAGGTAAGGAATCATGGGCAAGTCTGCCTAAGACTGTCCTAATTTATGTCTGTTGTTCTGGCACCATTATTAATTGCACCCCTTTCAATCTTAAGTGTCCCCTTTTAGATAATAAATTGTATCATCACCTAATTACATGTGAGTGGCAAGGGTGCTTTAGGCAGCAGCCACACCCTTTCTCTCTGCCTGCAGCATCAATACTGTCCTTGTTGCTGCTAGTAAGAATGAGCATGGCTACCTTTTATTGAGTGCCAAACTTCACCTCATTACATCTAAACCTCACAATCAGACCCATAAAGTAGATTCTATTCTCATATCCACTTTACAGTGGCAATATTAGGTAACTTGGCAATATTAGGTAACTTGCCCAAGAGTTCATATTTCACCAGGTAACCAAGTGTAAACCTTGTGGTCATGGCCCCAATTTGCTACACTTCTGGGCTGGAAGTTATAGCAGGCCTAGGTCAGCCCTCCAGGCTGGGGCAGGACACAGCAAGGTGAAGGGTAGTGATTCAGTAAGGACAAGAAGAGCCATTCTGGGATTTTCCCTTAGCAATCAAATTGGTCTCCCACAACCTCAAGGGCCCAGACCACAAACACCCCTAGGAGGGGTGAAGCTCACAGGACTGTGGGCTCTTGGGTTGGCAGCCAAGAGGAGTTTTGCCTCCATGTCATGGTGTAAGGAATCCAAACAGGCCTTGGCTTCCTGGACATTGTGCTCCAGTGCCTGAGCCCAGGTCCCCAAGATCAATCCCACACAGCACTGCTTCCATTGCAATGCTTTCCTCCAAATGTTATTTCAAAGTGCTGAGCCACTTAAAAACAGTAACAACACATGAAGGTCAAGTTTTTTTTTACCCCTGACTTTTCAAGGTGCCCTGTGGAATATAATAACTTTCAATTTATGGATCCTAGCACTACTTGCAGATCGCAACGGGCATTTTGTGTGTGCAAACGTGTACATACTGGTAAATGTACATGCATGCATCTATTTCTATGCATGTATTATCATCATAATAGCTAACACTTATTAAGAGCTTACTCTGTGCTAGGCACTATTCTAAGCACCTTTTAGCCAATAGTCTCATTTAATCCTCATATCGACTCTGTGAGGTAGCTGTTACCATAGAAGTCCAGAATAGAAGCAACTTGCTCAAGGTCACCCAGGGATTGAGTGGTAAAACAGGACTCAGAACTAGGCTCTGTCCCCTTGACTGCCTCTTGCTTTCTTTTCTCCCCTCTCTTTTGTGCTGAGTAGCTAACATATTTATATCCTACCTACTTGCAAAGAACTGGAGGCAGTAGGTAGGACTCTGGGATGCTGCCAGTGGCTGGGACCATTTTCTCTCCTTTTAGTTTGGGTTGCATACTTCCAAATCACAGTTTCTAGCCCACAGCACTTGTCGTTCTCCCCAGCCTGCCGACACCTCTCCTACCACTGCTCTCCTTCATTGTATATGACTGCATTCGGCACTTGGTATATATCCTTGGTAACATTTCTAGCATATCTTTATTCCAACAAAGCCCACGTGCTTGTTTAATTTTTATGCATGCGACTTGACTCTTATAAACTATCCTGTATGTGCCTCAGCCTCATTCCAGCAGGATCCCTACTAGCCAATGTTGCACATTTATGTGTTCTAGAAGAGCCTCTGCCTTCAGGAGGATCCACTTTGGAAGAGGCCCTCCTTCAGCAGAGCTTGGACTACAGTCCAGGCCCCCTACCCCACATTCCTTCCCCCGTCTATTCCCTCCCGTCTCCAACCCCTGCACCAGTCTCTGGAATAACTAAGAGGTGTACGATATGTGATTTGTTTTTTCTAAAGACCACCAGAGCAGGCACAAAAGAACCAGCAAGTAGGCAAGGGTAGGAGCAAAACTGCAAATTTATTTTTGGTCACCTAAGGTGTGGGGGGAGAGGTCTGTTGGCCTCCAGCAAAGGAGGCCAACAGAGTCGCCCCGTAGAGCTCTCGGACCGAGTTCCTGCAGTCCCGACAGGAGTGGGGACCGAGGAAGGCCGCGTGGGGCACTGGCCAGGAGCGGCTTTTCTAGGAGTGGGAGGGCAATAGGCGGGGCACGGGCGTGTCGGGGGGCATCCCGCAGGTGCGACCAGGTAAATCTTGGTCTCTTCGGATTGACGTCACCTGGCGCATGCCCGGTTGGTCTGCACCTTCCCGGGAGCCGGCTGCATTTTCGCGCCTGCGGGAAAAGTTGGTGATGAAGAACCCGGAGGTGCGCCATCCTGCCTCCGTTCGTCCAAACAATATGTACCTATTGCCTGAAATTCTAAGGTAAGGTCTGTTGAAATTATTTACAAATTTTACAAAAGATTTACAAAAACTAAGGAGTCTTTTAGATAAGACTTTCTTTTTAAAATGTAAATCTGATTGATTTAATTAGAAGGGTTTAAATCCAAAAAAATGGGGAGCCAGCATAAGTGGATGACTAAATATCCAAGGAACCATAGTTGACCAAAGTGAATGCCACTCATGACACATTTGACAAAAGCTTGAGAAAGTGGGAGAGTCTTAGGAAGCTGGAGGTTCACTGTTGCCCCCATTCCCCCACCATCATTGACAAACTGTAGCTGTTTAGGCAAATCAGGAAATCCCTCTCCCAGTCCCAGATTGCGCATCTGTTAAATGAGACTAATGATCCCCGCCCTCCCACTGTTCAGGACATGATACATCATCACAGGAGACAACAAGTAGTGAAAGCAGTGAGAGAATTGTGAAGTACTGGGTAGAGTTGGGACTTACTGTGATTATTATCACCAAGGCCATCTGTCTAGTAATCACCAAAGCCCAAAATTTTTTTTTTCCTTGAAAAATAATGGTGTATCCGTTACACACAGTGATCAGTTTCTGGCATACACTACATTTATAAATAATTGTAACAACCACATTATTCTGTCTATGTGCAAGAAAACATGGTATAACGAAAGAACCCACAGACCACATTGTGTTCAATTCTCCAGTTTCAAGGGGGATTTGGGGGAGTGAATTGGACACTGCACCTAGCTTCCTTTGGCTCCAAGTCAACCAGCTCTTTTGCCAAGGAAGACTTTGTAAGCTTTTCTTGTTGAGTTGACATAGGTTGGTTGAGGTGGCCAGGGAAGGGTCGGGAGAAGGGAGGGTGAAGATGGCATAGTCTTATCAGGGCTGAAGAAACCAGGCATGGTAAGACAGTTCTGCAAATGCAAAGGGTAAACCTTGGAACTAGCCTACCTCAACATCTTTAACAATGAGTCCAAAGAGGGAGTGATGGTGCAGGTGCCAGGGCTGCACCAGACTGACATTCTTCAGAGGTGGAGAGAAATGCTAGACAGATGGGGAGAAGCCACAGAAAGCCAGTATGAGTGGGCAGAGAAAAGACAAAGATGGGTGACACATTTTGTGAAAAAATTGCCCCAAATTACATTTATGCTTCATCCATTTACCAGCTTTCCTAGAACCCTGAACACCAAAAAAGTATAATGCATGGTGTTAGGATTCCAGTATTGGGGAGAAGAGGACAGGTAAGAAGAACACTAAATGAATATTGTTTTTGCCTTTAGTGATACAACTAGAGAGAAAGACACGAACATAGATAAAAACAGCAAAGCTTTATGTGATAAAATGCTGCAGGAAAGGCATATGCAAATTATCACAGTAGAACAGTGAAGGGAAACAGGAATCAGCAGCTGTCTCCCAGTGAGGCAATCTTTCTTGTCTGGTGGAATCACTAGGATTTTGCTAAAACTAGATGGTGGCATGCTCTAGGTGATGATATAACACACAGATTCAGATGTATTTTGAGTAAACGTTTTCCCAGAAATACTGGTCCTAAAGGGCTGCTGAAGCCTTAGTGATGTTGGGAAATTTTTGGAAAAGCATTAAATGTGAAGTCAGGGAAAGCATTAAATACAAGGAAGCCTATAGAAGCTAACCCACAGCATATCTGCGGTAAACTATGCTATCATATGCATCCATTGTGACTAATAACGTCTGGTTCCTTTTAAAAGGCTAAAGCAGGCCCACACAGATAGCTTGGAAAGAGGTTAATTGGAACCAGATGAGCTGGAGTGCGATTACCATGTTTTTTCAGGATATTGAGTCATTTAGAAGTCAGAGGTAGTGTCTCAGGCTATCCCAAAGTTAAGAGATTGTTTACTTCAAAATCAAAGGAAGTAAGAGACAGGACTAGATGGATTTCCTAGGCTGACTAAGAATTCCTAAACCTAGCTGGAGAAGGTGACCACACCTACCTTTAAACATGGGGCTTGTATCTCAGCTCACACTGGGCCAATCAGGTAGTAAAGAGGGCTCACTAAAATACAAAGTAAGCTAAAAGCAGGAGGTAAAGAAATGGTCAAATCATATATCACCTGAGAGCACAGGGGGAGGGACAATGATCGGGCTATAAACCCCAGGCATTTGAGCCAGGCATGGGCAACCCCCTTTGGGTCCCCTCCCCTTGTATGGGAGCCATGTTTTCACTCTATTAAATCTTGCAACTGCACACTCTTCTGGTCCGTGTTTGTTCGGGCTTGAGCTGAGCTTTCACTCACAGTCCACCACTGCTGAATGCCACCATCACAGACCTGCCGTTGACTCCCACCCCTCCGGATCTGGCAGGGTGTCCACTGTCCTTCTGATCCAGTGAGGCACCCATCACTGCTCCCGATCGGTCTAGAGGCTTGCCATTGTTCCTGCATGGCTAAGTGCCCGGGTTCATCCTAATCGAGCCGAACACTAGTCGCTGGGTTCCACGGTTCTCTTCCATGACCCATGGCTTCTAATAGAGCTATAACACTCACCGCATGGCCCAAGGTTCCATTCCTTGGAATCTGTGAGACCAAGAACCCCAGGTCAGAGAACGAAAGCCTTGCTGCCATCTTGGGAGCGGCCCACCCCATCTTGGGATTGCTAAGAACAAAGACCCACCCGCAACAGAAGGAGCAGGCCAATATCATCCAAGACCTTGGAATTCTATAATCTTATCAGAGAAATGAGTAATGGGTATTATTAACACGACCTACCAAAACTTCATAAAAAAGCAAAAAGAGGAAGATAATGCTTTTGGTCAGTTAATACTAATTGCAAGTCAAGGAAATAAAGAAAGCAAGTGTGTTTCTTCAAATGTATGGGTTTTTTTTAGCCATTTCATTACAGATGGCACAATGCCTTGATATAGCTAACTGCATGAGCACTCATGTTGCATACAACTGGAAATAAAACTGACCATTTGACAACTGCTGTTGGGGTAAAGAGGAAAGAAAGAGTTACTTTCCCAGGGGTAGTCAAGGCGAGTTTCATAGAGGTCATGGTGGAGAAATAGAATTACAAGGAGAGAAGGGTGGGGCAGGTCCTCCCAGAGAGTAAGAAGAGCATGCATGTGAGGGCCCATTGGAGAGGATGATGGTTGAAGCAGTAGAGTCTTCAGGTTCTGGGCCACCTCTCACTGCCCACCATCTCACCCCCAATCAGTTGTTAATTCATCTCTGAAAGTCTCTTCTTTCCCCTCTGTTGGGAACAGGCCCCCAAATCTGGCCATAAACTGGCCCCCAAACTGGCCATAAACAAAATCTCTGCAGCATTGTGACATGTTGGTGATGGTCATAACGCCCACGCTGAAGGTTGTGGGTTTACCGGAATGAGGGCAAGGAACACCTGGCCCACCCAGGGTGGAAAACCACTTAAAGGCGTTCCTAAGCTACAAACAATAGCATGAGCGATCTGTGCCTTAAGGACATGTTCCTGCTGCAGATAACTAGCCAGAGCCCATCCGTTTGTTTCCCATAAGGAATACTTTTAGTAAATCTATATTCTATAGAAACAATATTTATCACTGGCTTGCTGTCAATAAATATGTGGGTAAATCTCTGTTCAGGGCTCTCATATCTGAAGGCTGTGAGACCCCTGATTTCCCACTCCACATGCTATATTTCTGTGTGTGTGTCTTTAATTCCTCTAGCGCCACTGGGTTAGGGTCTCCCCAACTAAGGTGGTCTCAGCACCTCTCTATTCTCAAGGCCATCCGTGAGCAAAGGCTTTCATCAGCCCTCCCCTGAAACAGAATCACAACAAATAACCCTGCCCCTATTCTCTCTTCCTACCAATTCTTCTTCCTTACTGCTGACAGTTAACCTTCCAAAATCTATGGAGTTTGCTATGTCATGCCTGGACTCACAGACTTGAAGACTTCTCACTCTCCTAGTGCTAGGGTTATTAATATAAGATTTCCCCATTTCTGGCAAAAGAAACTACTTGACTTCCTGTTCTGCAATAAATAATATATAACTGCACACTTACATTTGGAGAAAAGGCTGCAATGACATGTCCTAGCTCTTAGAAAATTTCATGATACTTGCTTTGGCCTGTGGCAGACAGAGCATGAACCCATTGGGTAGAAGTTGACATTGAAGCTGACTCAATGGATTATGGAAGTCGTGAATAAAAAAAAAAAGACATTGCTTGCACTCCTGGAGCTTATAGTCTAGGAGGCAAGACAAGCAAATTATAGATAATCACCCAAGTAAGTACTTAATTTCAGTTCTGTGAAGGAAAAGTTAAGATTTCAGCAAAGATGAAACCAGGGGACCTAACTTTGGCCACTGTAGAGATGGTATTTAAGGTCTTGAGAGAAGCTGAAATTGCAAGGGAGAATATGTTGTGAGATGAGCTCCCAAAGAACTCAAGAATTTGGTGGAAAAGGAACAGACAAAAAATCCTCAGAAAGAAATGTCATAAGGTATAAATAAAACAAACAAACAAACAAACAAAAACCCTGTTTTATCACTGAAGTCGAGGAGAGAGTGTTTCAAGAAGGAAGATATGGTTAACTGTATGAAGTGTTGCTGAGTGGTCAAGTCAGATGCAGGTAGAACATTGACATTGGATAAAGCAAGGGAGTGACTGGTGACCACAGCAAGAGCAGTTTCTGCAATGAAGCAGGAAGCAGGAAGCAGGAAACCAGAATGGAAAGGAGAGGAGGAGATAAAGTAGAGGCAGTGCCTATGCATAATAGTCAAAAAGCATGGATGTAAAAGGAGAATAGACCGAATTGGTGACAGCTTGACAGAGGTATGGAGTTAGGGAAGTTTTCACTTGCTTGGCTTTGTTTGTGAGGGTGGATGCTCTCACATATTTGAGTGCTGAAGGGAAAAATCCAGTAGTAAGGAAGAGGTCAAAGATTTGGAAAAGAGAGGGTATAGCTGACGGAACAAGAGCCCTGACGAGGGAGGAAGGCATGGGATCCAGGCACCTGTGGAGGGACTGTCCTTTGCTGGAGGTGGTGATAAGAGGAGAGGACAGGAGCAAATCCAATGGACCCATCCAATCCTCCCAGGCTGCTTCTCTGGGAATAAAGGGTTTGCAAGCATTCCAACTCTGAGAGGAAGAAATGAAATTGTGATTGTGAACATGGAGGGAGCTTCTAGAAAAGCATAGTAAACCTGCCAGGCAGTGTGGAGGTCCCAGCTGAGTTTGGAGAGCATGAAGCAGCCAAAATGCCCAGTTGTGTCACATCCTCCAGTAATTCTGATCTGTTCAGGCAACAGGCATGAGTAAATCTGGGAACAACTGAGAAGTCAATAAAGGATTTAGTGGTATTTTTAGGACACTGTAGGAAGAACCATGGTCTCGGAACTAGATACAAAAGAAAATGAAGATAGGAGGAAATTTATGGACATAGGCAAAGTGGAGGGACCATTGGCTTGGAAATCTCATTGGGGCTGGAGAACTGCTATAGAGAAGGGACTTGAGCAAGGGAGCCAGAGGGTGGTGGCAAGAGAATGAGATTTCAGAGGAGGCATAGTTTCTGATGATGACAGGGTCACTGCTGTGGCCATGTGAGTGTGCTGAGGTGAAAGGGCAAATAACATCACTGAAGGTGCAGTCATCATGGAACTGGGCAGTCAGGGCACTGGTTGGATCATCCACAAGGACATTCAGTTACTTAGAATGATGGCAGGAGTCAGGGGAGAGGGTAAGACCCCGAGAAAGATACCAAAGCCTTTGGTTAGTAGGGGAGACAGGGTGAATTGGTGGATAGTGTGAACCTTACAGGAGATTTCAGTCTTTCAGAAAGAAAGAGTAATGGTCAAGGGACAGCAGTGAGTTGCCTGGAAGACACCAACACCAGCTCCCAGCACTGAAATTGTAGAATTTATTATTGAAAACGCAAGGCAGCAGGAAAAAATGGAGTCTTCAGGGGCCAGCCCCAATATAGTAAAGAGATATAGAGTTGGAAGGATCACCGGGGAACAAGAAGAGTTGGATGGAGCTGGGGAAACAGGCAACAGGAACTGGGGTGAGGTGCAGGCAGAAAGTAGTAGCAGTCACTTGGTTACAGCTGTGGCACACCTCGCAGTGAAGTCTGATGTTACTTGATATCCTCAAATGAGTCCAATCAATATCAGTCTGGATACTTCATAGAGATCAAGACCACCCCCAAATTAGGATAGATGTGGTTTTCAGGTCATGGTTTCTGAGACTCTGAAGGTTCTTGAATGTATGTCACTTCAAAGTGTACAGATGTTAAATTATACGAAACCAATGTAGGGTCAGGCCACCAGTTTTACAAAAATAACACGTAAGTAATCAGACATTTGAGCCAATCACACTTTCTTATGTTATGTAAATCCTATTTCACCCACCTTTCCAGTCTCATCCCCTGCCACTTGCCCTGCACTCTGCCCAGCTCTATCAAACTGGGCCTAACTTCCCAAGCACACTGCCCCATTTGGGCCCCCAAGGCTATGTGTGTGGCATTTGGCATTTATCCACCCAGTATAGCCTCCCATCCTGGATCCCACCTCCCCTGGGCTGCGGGCAGGTCAGACAGCATTCCATGTCCTCCCTTCCCTCTGAGATGTTGACCTGTTTACCCTTTGTTCCCTCCCCATATTAAGTCAGCTGAGCATTTTTCATTGCCTAAGGGAAGCAGAAAGCAGATGGAAAAAAATAAATATTTTGAGTTTCAAAATCCAGATGCTATAAAAGTTAGGCAAGGATTGGCCACAACAATGACTTGAACAAAAGGGATGAGGACAGACAGAAAGTCTCCTCAGCCTGGAGGAAGGAAGAGAGGCTGAGGGAGGCGGGGTGCTCCTGTCAGGGCTCTCTGTGGGAACCCGGGCAAAAGCGCATTGCTCTCAGATTTCCCAGTCCCTACTGCAGTTTCCTATCATTCACCCACTCAACCTGCTCACCTGTCTTCTTTTGGCTTATACTGAGTTTTACATTTGCTTTCATTGTCTTTATTTAAAATTTTGGATATCTTAAATTTTAAAAGTGCAGATTTCAGGCCTCTTTTAATAAAAAAATCAGATCTGGCTCCAGAGGAATCACATTACCTTGTAGCAACAACCAGCTGTCCCCAAGCAAGGACTGCCCTCTTTCCTCAGGGCAGGGGCTCTCTGCTCTTCTCAGTGCCAACCATTCTCCCACAGTTTATTATACTCTGGTCGTTACCTGACTGCCCTTTTTAGCTGTTTGAGCTTCATTCGGATCCCCGGATGCCCACTGAGCCAGTCAGGCTACAGGCTAGAGGATATGCCTGGTCTTGATAAATCTAGTGATAGCTCCAGAATCATAGCAAATCTTGCTTCTGCGAGCCTTGAGGGAAATGGCTGGCTTCCTTTGCACAAAAGTAAAGGAAGCTTCAGTTCTCTCCCAAAGTCTCCCCAGCTGTGCAGCCCAGAGCCAGCTGAGGAAAGATTTTGCTCTCACCTCACAAAAAGCTTCCAGATCCAATCAACCCTTCTCTGCCAGGCTGAGAGAAGAGCAAAGAGAAACGAACACATGAGAATGTGCGCCTACACATCACATTATGTACATGACACATTCATCTCCTTGCGAGGCACTTGCATCTCCACGGACAGAGCAGGGCAAGCACTGGAGCATCCTAAGAGGTTAAACTATGTACCCAAGGTCTCACAGCTAATTAGTGACAGAGTTTGGAGCCCAGGCCACCTGTCTCTCTTTCCAACCAGTGCCCCCTAAAGATGCAATTGCTTCGTCCTGCCTATGGAAGGAGGACTGAGTGGGAAGCCTCCCCCGTGGCAGGAAGAGAAGCACATCCCTCCTCACCTAGATGAAGGTGGACAAGCTTCTGCCAGTCCTTCTTCAACTCTCGGAGTCAAGGATTCGTGCACAATTTCTATCAGTCCCTGAGCCTTTTAATGGAACTTTCCAAGTTTATTTTTATTTTGAAATTCCATGAGTTTACTCCATTTGTAACACACGTTTCCTAAAAACAGCTCATCTCTGCTCTTGCCCTTTCAGTATAAGCTCTCGAAAGCAGCCCCGGACCCTGTGAGAAAGCTGGAGGCAAAGAGCTGACAGATCACAGAGGTCCCCTAATCTGTGGAAGGCCCCAGGGCAGGGCACGGGGAAGCTTTCCCTGGTCTGGTCTTCCCTTCGCTCTTTTGGCGCAGTTGAGTCGTTGTCTGACTAGGAGCTTTCAATCTGGAAGGGAGGGCATTGCCAGCGAGCTTTACACATTTTACTATGCTCTCCACGATGTGGCTGTTGTCATGGTTACTTCTTTCACCAAAGTGAGACCCTCAACCTTATTCCACACTGGAGAAGAAGTCAAAGAACAGGGCAGTCTGCATCCAGAAGAAAATCTGAGGCGGGCAGGAACTTTCCTTGCTTCTACCCAGACACATTCCCTGCTCTGGAGAGCAAAGCTGCCCTCCGTTTCCGGCTTTTCATGACAAAGCTTGGGCCTTTGTCACTCCCAAGCAGGGCGAATGGAGCCAAATTTTTGTTGGACGCTTTCGGGAGCAAAACCAGCTCCTCTGCTTGTTCCATTCACAGCTGTAGCAGCCCCGGCACGAGGCGAGGCAGTGGGGCCGCGAGCGCTCTCCAGCCGGCTGCCTGCAGTCGGTGCCGCCCACAGAATCTGCGCAACCCAGTGCAAAATGAAAACGCGGGGGCCCGTGTTCAAAAAGCAGGAAAAAGCCTTTCTCTTTCTCCTGTGGTCTTTCTGTCCACCCTTCTCGACGGGGTTTATTTGCTGGTTAATATTGCGCGGCCTTGGGCACAGGGACGCTGGCGGGGCAAAGGCCGACCCTCTTAGGCGACCCGGCGCTGCGGCGAGGTCCCTTGGCTGTGCACCCAGGCCTGCGCCGCCCTCACATCCGTGGCCGGCCACTGCCCAGGGCGGAGGGCAGCGGCGTTCGCCGGGTAGGGGGTACAGAACGCGTCCCAGGAAGACGCAGGAGACGCGACCGGAGTGAGACAAGAGTCCAAGCTCTCGAGCATCCACTGTGTTATTGCGCTTTACTTACAAAACACTAATTCGAAGAAGAAATGATTAAGAATTTCATATGGTGACTGCAGAGCATTAAATTCCAAGCGGGACCGCTTGTGAGCGCGGGTCCCTATGGCGGATTGCCGTTGAAACCAGCCCTGCCTGCTCCCCATGCCCCGGGGAAGGGTCTTCCCTGTGCCCACCCCAGCTTAGCAGGCGAGAGCACTAGAAGGAGCCTGAACACCGCAGCTGGTTGGCCCTAGACATTGCTCCACATTTGCCCTTCCCCACCCTGGGGAAGAAGCAGATACTAAGTAGATAAATATGAAAGCAAAGCACCATATCACTTCCCCCTAGGTTTCCTCCAGAGCACGTGTCAAATCTTTTTACTGTAGAGGTGGGGTTGCTTTCCTTCCATCAGATCCACCCTCCCCCATCCCATTTAAAGGACTTCACCAAAGCATAAGTAACATGCAATAAACCTCAAATATTTAAAGTGTACTATTTTATGAGCTCTAACACATACACACGCACTTGTGAAACCATTACCAAAATCAAGGTGGCATTTAATTTCCATCACCCACTTGTCATTCACCCTTCCTCCACCCCCATCCCCTGATAACCACTGATTTGCTCCCTGTCATTATTGATCAGTTTGTGCTTTCTGGAATTCTATTGTCTTTACAATCAAACAGTCCGTACTCTTTTTCGTCTGGCTTCTTTTACTTAGCATATTGATTTTGAGATTCATTCTTGTTGTTCATATCAACAGTTTGTTCCTTAATATTGCTGAGTAGTACTCAGCTGCATAGCTATGCCACAGTTTATCCATTCACTTCTTAAGGAACATTTCGGTTGTTTCTCTTTTGTTGTTTTGGCTGTTTCAAGCAAGGCTATGATGGATGTCAGTGTGCAAGTCTTTGTGTGGACATATATTTCACTTCTCTTGTGTAAAAATCTAACAGTGGCTGTATAGCAGGTGTATGTTTAACTTTTTAAGAAACTCTTCCGAGGTGCCACTGCATTCCCACCAGCAGTATATGAGAGTTCTAGTTGCTTCACATTCTCAGTCTTGAATTTTAGCCATTCTAGAGGTATCTGATTGTGATCTTAATTTGCATTTTCCTGATTGTTAATAATTTTGAGCATTTTCCAATGAACTTACTGGCCATTCATATATCTTTTATGAAGCATCTGGCCAAATCTTTTTTCCCATTAAAAAAAAAAGGGGATTGTCTTACTGACTTTTTAAAAAATACATGTTTTGGATTCGAGTTGTCTGATACGTGTGTTTTGAATACTTTCTCCTAGTCTGTGCTCTGCTTTGTTTTCTTTGTGTCTATTGAGGATCAAAAGTTTTAAATTTTTGATCAAGTTTGTCAAGTGTTTTTATGGCTCCTACTTTTTTTGTGTTCTGAGAGACCTTTGTCTACTCCAAGGTCACCTCCTATTTTCTTCTATAAGTGTACTCCTTTTAGGTTTTATATGTAGGTCTATGATCCATTTTGAGTTAAATTTTGTATATGGTATGAGGTAAGTGTTAATAGGGTTATTAGTTTTTCTTTCTTATGGATATATCCAGCGCCATTTGTTGAAAAGGCCCTTTGTTCCCCCTCAAATTGAATTGCCTTAGTATTTTTGTTAAAAATTGGCAATATACGTATGGGTCTATTTCTGGATTTTCTGTTCTGTTCCATTAATCTATATGTCTACTTTTTGCCAATACAAAGCTGTTTTGACTACTATAGCTATAGTAAGTCTTAAAATAGAAAAGCAAGATTAGTAAATTGGAGGATGAGCTCTCCAACTTGGTTCTTTTTTTTTTTTTTTTTTTTTTTTTAATTACTTTATGGAGTTGTACTGCTCAAATCTCCTTAAAACAACAACTACCACTACTACTACTATTTGGAGCACAGTTGACAGTTCCACCCTATGGATTCACCACCATGTTCACAGAAAGGCCATATTTCTCTGGGTAGCTCCTAAACAATGACAAGCATGCTAAAGGTACTAGTGGGTAGTCCATTCCAGCCAAGACAGGACTCTTCCAACAAGCAATCTTTGCTTGGGGGTTTCCTACTGCTGGCTGAAAACTCTCTCAGAGCTACACTGTGATCTGAAGCCCTTTCCACACAACTCATCCTTCCCTCTCTTCTTTCACAGATTTCAGACCTATACTGGGGACTGAAAGCTTTTTGGCCTACTCCTGCTCCCTCCCTTTATATCTTTCCCAGTCATTTGCCGCTGTAAGCCCCTGTTTAATGCAGTCTTGCCACCTGCTTCTTAAAGGTTCCTAACAAACACACACATTGGTTATTCTAGGTATTTTGCATTTCCGTATACATTTTAGAAATCAGCTTCTGAAATTCTACTCCAAAAAGCCTACTGAAATTTTAAGTGGCAGTTCACTGGCTCTATAGATCAATACAGCCAATTATCCATGAACGTGATATATCTCACCATGTACTTAGGTCCTTTTCAATTTCTCTCAGTAATGTTTTGTAATTTCTGGTGTAGAGGTCTTAGACATCTTTTGATAGATTTATTCCTAAGTATTCTTTGTTTGTTTTTTTTTTTTTTGGTACTACTGTATTGAAATTGTTTTAAATTTTTTATGTTCTAATTGACTGCTGATAGTATATAAGAATACAATTGGATTTTGTATGCTAACCTTGTATCCTGAACTGAAACCTTGCTGAATTCATTACTAGTCCCAGTAGTTTGGTCTCTGCTTCCTCCCTCCACCCTCTTAAACAAAAGCTTCTGGGGGATCCTAGTGCTCTGGTAAGACTAGGGTGTGGGTAGCCGGAGCTCCTCCAATCAGTATCCCTATCCCTGCCTGGAAGAACCCCTTTACTCTCAAAAACAGCTTCTAGAAGTTTCCAAAGAAATCTCATACTCCAAATAACACAGTATAACCAGCCACTGTTCTAGGGAAATTGGTATTTACTCAACACCTCCCCCATATTTTATAGGCATCTTATCTCATTTGAGTCTTTAAAATTAAAAAAGGAAACCACTGTGTGAGATAAGTAGAAGTAGCTCCATTTTAAAGATGAAGAAGTAGAAATTAAATCTCTTTGACAGGGTCTCAACAGTTGGTTTCTTTCTGAGGAAAGACCAAAATCCATCCGTCTTGACTCCAGAGTTCATGCTGTTTCCTCCCACCGCAAGCCGACTATCCCCAGGCTACACAGGCAGACAGATTCCAAAATGGGTCTCTGCTGAGGCCCAAGTCTTTAGACTGACTGTCTTGTGTTCATTCAGCACGTGACACTGTGGGTCTGGAGGTCTGACTAGGCTCTGGCATTCCACCCCCACAACACCTGCCACCAAGTCTCGTTTCCTAGGTTCCTGTTCCTCCCAGATTGCTTTCTGAGGGTATCAGTGGCCTCCCTGTCACCCTGTCTGATGAACTATGTGCAAGTCTAAGCATTTTTTTTTTTTTTTACTTCTCTGCTGCCTTTGCAGAGAACATCTCCTTGGAACCATGTGGCTGTTTGTTTCTGGTTCTCTTCTTAAGTCTCTGGTCACTTCTTATTCATACTCTGTCCTGATTCTTTTTGTATCCCCCTCTTCTTAATCACCCAGGTCATGCAGTCTGTGGTCTCCAGATCTTCTGTTCTGTCCCTCTCTCATTCTTAGAGATGCTCTTTCAAGCACCTGTAGGAGCAAGACCCTTCTAACCAAGCCTGCCAGTCACCTAAAGTTCTGACTACCTAGTTAACCCTAATATACCCATAAAACATTATAGTACCTTGAAATTTCTAATAGTTTAGCATTTAAATGATGCTTTCCAGATTGTTCCCCTGTCTTCCTGTACTCTCAAAAGAGTACATCTTTTCTAAGACCCAATGTGTCTTGATGTATAGTTTGGGCGACATATTTAACATCTCCAAGGAATGTTCTCACTTGGATGGACAATTTACAAGATCTAATAAACCTTGTTGACAAACTAGGTCCACCACAATTCTGCGGAAACAGGTAGCTAAGCCTTAAACTTCTCTTTAGTTCTAGGGTTTCTTGGTTTTCTTTCCTTCCTCTCCTATATCTACTCACTGAGCCTAGGTCATTGTTTTCTCTGAACTAGTCTTGGGTTAGGCTGTATTCTCTGTGGCTACTGCCACTCTTTGATTTATCAGTCCAAGGATTTCCAAAGACTGATCTTCTAGTTTGTATTATCCCCCCATCAGGGTCAATGTTACTTTGACAAAAATATTTTCCTCTGGCACTTTTTACATCATAGATGTTCACAATCTGGTGACATTAAAAAGCCAGCAGTGTTTGCATCTGCAGAAGATTTTGTACCAGCTCTTTATTATCTGTTCACTACATCCAAACTCCTTTGCTTGGTTTTTAGGATTTTCTACCATCATCTTATATCACCAAGTTCATTGTTTATATTATGCGTCAATGTGGAACTCCTTCAGCCAAGTGAGAAACACAAGGCTGGCTGACCCTTTTGCACAACCCAGCACTCCCTCATCCATACTTGTGCCCACTGTATTCTACACACCGTGAGTGCCAACTTTCTGTCCAACTTCAATTTTTCCCTTCAGTTTTAACCTCAGCCCTATCTCTTCCTATCCTAGTATTTCTTCTCCAACCCTTCCCAACCTTCAAGATATGTGTTCCGGAGTAAATCTCTTATGCGCTATTAGACTAGCCCGAAGAGCAGAAGTTCCCAAATTTAACTGGAAATGAGCTTCATTAGGCTATGAGCTTCTTCAAGACAAGGATCGTGTCTTATTTAACTTTATAGCACCAGCATCTAGACCAGTGCCAGGTACATCATTTGAGTGCAATAAAATATACACTGAATAGACAAACACCACTCTAGGGTGTTGGCCTCATCGGCAGAAGAGTTTGAGCTTCCTCATCTGGAAAATGGTGCTCAGAATATCAACATCATAGGTAGTGAGCACTAAATAAGAAAAGTTATGTGAAGGTCTTAGCACAGAACCTGGCACAGAGAACTGTATATTTATGAGTTCGTACCCTCACATTACGTTTTTAGAACTGTCATCAGAATTGCAGAGTTCCTATAATTGCTCTTCTACAGCAGGGTAGTTTTGCTAGAGCCTCCTCTAGAGTAGTACCAAACTCAGGTATGAGTTTGTAATTATCTATAAGGGAAACACCTGTTCCAACAGGAGAAAAATCCACAAAGACGACTGCTTACAATGCCTCTGGTTGTGATTTTTGGTGTGGAGTTTGGCTGTGACAGTTGAGATAGACAGATATGCAGATATACACTGATTTGTCTTTTTCAGGGATTCCATAAATGCATACTCTGTTAGGACACCAGGCTTCATGATGGGATGGACCATTTTTCCATTCACTTCCTCACCTTTTTTTTTTTTGAGACGGAGTTTTGCTCTTTTGCCCAGGCTGGAGTGCAGTGGCGCGATCTCGGCTCACTGCAACCTCCGCCCTTCTGGTTTCAAGCAGTTCTCCTGCCTCAGCCTCCTGAGCCACTGGGACTGCAGGTGCACATCACCACACCCAGCTAATTTTCGTAGAGGCAGGGTTTCACCATGTTGGCCAGGCTGGTCTCAAACTCCGGACCTCATGACCCACCCACCTTGGCCTCCCAAAGTGCTAGGATTACAAGCGTGAGCCACCATACCTGGCCCCCTTCCTCACTTTTTATACAGGAGAGAAACTATATGATCAACAGGGTGAATAGTGTTTGGACACTCTGATGTGTTTATTTTAACACTGTACCTTATTTATATTCAGCAGGCAGAATGAAAATTTTTAATCCAGGAAAGCAGTTAGTTAAATCACTCTCATAGATTTAATAACTTTCATAGTTTTGGAGTGGCAGTTATCCCTAATCTAACTATGCCCTCAGTTTTCCTATCTGTAAAATAAGGGTAATAGTTTACTCTCACCCTCTTCTTAGGAATAGCAACTATTATGGTACAGAGGAAAGAGCACTGGAATGGGTGTCAAGAGAACTGAGCTCTATCCCACCTTTGCCTAGCTGTACAGCCCTTGGGAAAATCACTTCAACCCAGGCCCCTCACCTCCAAGAAGTCCAAACTAAGCAACCTCTAAGTCAGGTGAAGAGCTCTCTCCATATTCACTTGATGGTCATGCCGAGTTCAAGGCAGACCACCTCAGAATCTGTATCTGCCTACAAATACCATCAGATGTCCCAGATGTAGGAAAGAGCCACAGCGGTTCCAGTCAAAAGACTTGAGTTTGAGTCCCACCTACATGAACTGTCTGGCTTTGGGCACGATGCTCCAAGTGTCTGAGTGATGGAAGGATCACAAGAAATAGAGATGTACAGAGGGTTTATTCCAGGACTGGCTACAGCCACCCTGGCCCTAGCTCCTGTATACATCATCTCCTGCCCAAATACTATTTCGGAGAATATATATATATATATATTTTTAATGAACTCTCTAAGATTGATCCCTTTGTCGGGGTATTTGAAGAAGAGAGAAGGGGCAACATAATAAGCCAGAGGGGACAGCATACCGAAATCCTGGAACTTTGGAGAGAAGGCTCTGCTTTCTCTATCATTATCTCACCCCCACTCTCAGGCCTGCCCCAGCCACACTTTGGCTCTCTCTCCTTCACCTTAGCTTGGTGGCATGTCACTTGGCCCATTCTGGATCGTGGTTTGGCTTCCGCTCTACTTGCGCAGTCCCTAGCTGTGTGGCCTGGGTCGGGGGGGAGGGGACATCCAGAAAACCCAGTTCTCAGAACTGTTCACACAGAAAGGGAACCTCAAAGAGTCCTACCCCACTTCACTTGGGATGTGCATCACGGCAAGAAATGGTGCCATGGCCTGTGGCCACCACGGCCACAGCCTAACTGAGTGCCCACCTCTGGTTCATAGCCAATGGCAGCCTTGAAAACACAGGACCTGAGTTACTCCAACCAACAGAACCAGTAGCTAAGGAGTCTCTTCTGTGAAAAGATGCCTGAATCTTCACCTCCAGCCCAACTACTCAGAGCTTTTGCTTTACTAAGACCAGAGAGACTATTTAGTGTCAGTTTTAAACTGCTGCTTGGGCCATTGTGACACAAGGAAAATGCACAGGCTTGAGAGTCAGACTGTCCTGAGTTGAAATCCCAACTTTGCTATTCACTGTTTAGGTAACATCTTAGCAAACTGCTGGGTCTGAATTAGGCATGTGTGAAATGGGGACACTGAGACTTCTGCACAGTTGCTGTAAAGGTTAAACAAAACTGCACGTTGTAAATTGCCCAGTCCTCGTCAAGCACCTAACTCAAGAGTGGCTGCTCACGTTTTTTTTTCTTGTTTCCTTCTCACCAGAGAAAGACTGAATTATCCCAAGTATGGCTTATTTATAAGAGTTTAAGAATTCTGCCAAAAGGCCAATCATGTAGTTATTGAACAAATTCCTGCCTGATTGTTTCCATTCAGGTAGTAAGGTGTCCAAAGTAAATGGATTCATTCGCAACATAGATCGCCCCTACAGCAGGACTGCTTGACAGCGTGCCTGCCAGCTGCTGTGCCCCCCGCCCTGCCCCACACCAGATTCCAGCCTGAGGTTTGAAGGAAAAGAGCCATCAAGTTTGTCTAGGATTTCTAGACACTAAGTAAAGATTATGATGGAAACTATCATTCACAGGATTAAAACTATTCTTTTTCCTGGGAAGCTCTCACTGATAGAGAGGCTTGTTCTGATTTCCAGATTTATATTGAGACCATTCATATGCACGCGTGTGTGTGTGAATGTGCGTGTGTGCCTCAGAAATAACTAATCCTAATACAGCAGAATGATTTGGCTTAGTCTATAGCAGCCAGTCTAATCAGAGTATTTCATAGTCTATCTCACGTCTTGCAGGAGTTTGTCCATCTTCATCAGATGGCTCATTAAGCCAGCCAAAATGACAAGCTCTACAATCCCATTGATCCCCTTGTTTCCTCATGTATAGATAAAACTCAGAACACATGAACTCAAAAGACACAGTGACTAGATTTGCAAAGTCCCAAAGAACCACTACAAAAACTTAGCTGCCACTTACAATATAAATGTTGCCATAGCTTTGCTTTCATGTTAACTACCCTTCATATTTTAGGAAACTACAGTACAGTTAAAACTGAAAATATATCCAGACATAGCCAACACAAGTTACATCTTATAATTATTTATGCAAGTTCCTTAACTTTAAAGCCACAAACCATTTCTACAATAATTACCACACTGCAAGTACATACAATTTTAGTTCTGAAGGACAAACCTATATGCTTCTCTGTGATTTCATGGTGCATTGCTTTAAAAACATTTCTGCAATTCAACCTAAAACACCCAACTTTCTAACTTCCAAGCAAAGCCACCACAAAAATGAATTCTTCCTGCCTGAAGTCAGTAGCAGTAACAGAAATACAAGTCATAAGCAGCTTTTAAAATCAAATGTAATCATAATGTGCTATTGAGGTGCCTTTGCTTAGAGGAGCAACTGTAAGTCCCAAAATTTGTGGGATTGTGTTGGTTTTGAATGCCCTGACCCATCACCAAGCTTTGTATTCAGACAAAGCATCCCATTTTCTGGTTCCAAGAGAATGTCAGCATACAGTTCAATTTAAAGAGGTATTTGCACCTCAGAAAGGGCACCAAAAAAAAAAAAAAAGAAAAAAGAAAAAAGAAAAAAAAAAAGAAAAGAAAGAGAGAGAGAAAGAGAAAGAAAGGAAAAAGAAATAAAGAAAGAAAAAGAGAGAAAGTGGTACAAGCAGTTCTTATAAAAAATAAAATGATGTGTCACTATCTCAACTTGCCTTTATTGAAACTGCAATTTTCTAGTCTGTTTTCTTAGATCTGCAGTATCTCTATGTAACACTGTTTCCAAGTTCAGTTAGGAGGATTTTTATTTCATCCCCATGAAACATCTCCTTTTTTATGCCCTTTGAGTACCCCAAGTGGGTTTATAATTACACAATCTTAATTGAAGGAGTACAGATGAAATAACAGTTTTTTCCCATTTCTAATTCCAATTTTCTGGAAAGACATTGAAGTCTTCAATCCCTGGGTACCTGAAAAAAGCAAACAAGGTACAGATGCCTGTAATTTTTCCTATTTTTAGTCTTGTAATGAATCTTTTCTTACGGCAATGAAAGCAAATGAAAAAACCAGTCCTTGAACACTTGCAACAAAAGACTACCACTTGCTACTGGAATTGACATTGGATTAAAAAGCTAAAGTTTGAAAGTAAAATTATTTTGCTACTCTTTAAATATTTAAGCAGTTTGAAAATACACTAGAAAATAAATACACATATTTCCCTAATAGTGCACACCTCTTGGTTGACATTCTGTATAGTCCTATTTTTGCCACGATGTGAATCTTTTCCCATCAAATGAAACCCTACAGAAATAAACTCTGAAACGGATAGATTGTTCCCCTCCTTCCATTCTCATGCCAATGAAATACTTCAAGTGAACTGTTTTCTGATCACAAATATCATGTTTGTTTGGTTTTTTTTTAAATCAAAAAGCAGTCATTTAAAAGAATACATACTATTATTAAAAGTTAGTCAAGACCAACTAATAAGACCTCAAAAATGAACATATTTCAAAGAATTTTGTTCTCTTCAATGTTGCATGAGTTCTTTTTTCCAGGAAAATGTGCAAATATCAAGGTTACCTGGGTCTGCTGGTCACTTCTAGTTTTTGGACTCTTGAAGATGGTGAGTTTTGCTAATGATGCACGGCTGTTTAAGAACCGGGTGGCTTTTCTGGCAATCACTCTTCGTGTGCCATCTTTTATAAAGGTGCTTGTTGTTGCTAAGAGATCAGTTGCTTAGAGACCAAACCATTAAAAAAAATATATATGTCAGGGGCCAACATAAATTATAGTCAAATTTTGTCATTTCAGCTTGCCCCCTGAATGTTTGGCTTTTGTAATAGATCGTAGCGTACCAAGAGAAGCCAATTACTAATCACAAATAGAAAACTGACCAGGAGGAGGAGAAAAGATCTGTGAGTACGCTCCCGTGAACAGAGAGAAATATCATGCCTCCCTTCCATGGAGTTACATTGTCGCTGGGCTCTCTGAAACTTTGTCTCCTCACGGGGGGTCCTAGACATACGTCGTAAATATAGATTTATGCACACACATAGATACCTGTCCCAGGAAAACTTGAGTGCCGGGTGGAGTATGAAGATGTGGGAATTGTGGAACTACTTTACAGTCTTTTCTTAAGGAAAATTAAGAGAAAAATGCTCTGCTTACGAAAATGTATGTCAGAAATCTGAAGTGATCTTAGCCTTTAGCCAGATGTTTTATGTGTGAACATGATTGTCACTGCGTCAGGTTCAGTTGAGTACACCTGGGGGCCAGGGGGGTGCTTGGACAAAAATCTCTCTACCTTTTATTTTCTCTCCTGTACTGAGATATAGCATCATCTGAGGGAGGAAATGCAATTGGGTTTGACTTGGGGGGAGATGCCCTTCTATCTCTTTTCCTGGTGACACAGCCCCTTGAGCCCCTTGAGACCCTCTCCTCAAATTTACTGTTGGCTAAATACTGTCCCACATAGGGACATTCACATTTTAGGAACATATTTTTAAATGAAGGACTCGAGTTCCTTTAAGATTTAATGGAATAGTGGCATTCCAAGCTTCTTAAGAGGTAGGACGCAAGATCTTTGGGGGCAAAAGAAAGCTGGATGCGAGCCTCCACTGGATAACTCCACAACACATCTCCTTCTTACATTTCTCCTTTTTCTACCTCCCCCATTCTTCAAGGTCTCTGTGACTCTGTCCTGGGTGAGAAGAAACCAAGCAAGTAAGAGACAAAAGACTTGGATTAAAAGCAAGATAAGAAGTAAAAAGAGTACCTAGTGTCTTAAAGACTTGTTCCCTTCCTAGCCTCCAAAGTACTTGCCATTCTAGAAGCCTTCATGCCCTCAGCTTGATTGGGAGGGCATCCGGGAATGAACCCTACTGCACAGGAGAGGGTAAGGTGGGGTCTGGGGGCTGGGGTGGGAGCCCAGCAGGAGGATGAGAAGGTTCCCATTCCACTCTGTAGTGCTGGTCACTGTCAGATTGGCATCACCCCCCACACCTCCATCTACAAAGTAGGTGGAAGACCTACAACCAACCTGAATATGAAGTAGAGACATATGCCAGAAAAAAAGAAAAGAATGATGCCCTGGGCAAGTGGGATGTGGCTAAGGCTCAGAAGAAATTTCCTCAGCAAGAGGAAAAAAACACTGACTTCCCCCAAACCAAGCTATGAGTGAAAACTGATACATAGGCCAATGACATATACTTTTTCCCTTGAAGTCTCTTCCTTCTAATTCCCCAAATTTCTCTTTGTGGCTTATATTTTGGGATAGAAATGGAAGAAGAAAGGGCTAAGGAGGAATTAGAGGTGGAAAAGGCAAGAGAAATAACAACGTCTGGGTATACAGTTGCTGCCTAGGACCTGCTAGGTGAAGGAATAAGAGAGAGAAGAGGAGGCTGAAAGAGAAAGAGGCTGTGAACTCAACTTTATATTCCTTGAGGGCAGAAACTGTCATATTCTCCTCTTTTCCCAATTCCAAGTGTTTGCACGGGCTTTTGCATTTAGAATGCGATTAAATATTTTTGTTAACTTTGAAGTTAAAGGAGAAACAGAGAGAGAAGGGATGGGTCTAAGGGGGTTGAGCTGTTACTTTGTCCTAGACCCCATGTGACTGGCTCCCTCCATAAGAGCCCACTCTGCTCACATTTGTACTTTGGACTTATCTAAAACTAAAAGCCTGCCCTTCTTCTTCTTCTTTTTTTTTTTTTAGATGGAGTCTCGCTCTGTCGCACAGGCTGGAGTGCAGTGGTGTGATCTCTGCTCACTGCAAGCTCCGCCTCCTGGGTTCACACCATTCTCCTACCTAAGCCTCCTGAGTAGCTGGGACTACAGACGCCCGCCACCATGCCCCGCTAAGTTTTTGTATTTTTAGTAGAGACAGGGTTTCACAGTCTTAGCCAGGATGGTCTCGATCTCCTGACCTCATGATCTGCCCACCTCAGCCTCCCAAAGTGCTGGGATTATAGGCATGAGCCACCGCACCTGGCCAAAGCCTGCCCTTCTTCTTATCTATCCATCCTGGTCTCGCCATTTTGGGGGGGCTCTGGTTTGGCTCTTTCTGCCTTGTGGCCATTTGCCTTGGACTTTTAGCTTTGACCTCTAGGACATGAGGTCCTACACCTCGTTTTGGCCACTTCCTACCTATCAGGAGGTGACTCGGGCACCATTCTGGACACTAGTCCTTGGCAGGCTCCAGGTTCTCATCTGCCTGGGTGGAGTTAGGGAGATACCGTGGTCTGTAATAAGCCATTGCCCTCACTCAGTATGGTGTGGTGAAGAAAACAGGCTTGGACCCATGAGGGCTTGGCTTACAAATGTTCCAACTTGAAGCTTGGAGAAAAATTTTTGGTACAGCTGTAACTGTGTCAAGGAATGTAGTCCAGTGTCATTTTGGGTCTTGCAGTGTGGCAGGCCACTTGTCCACAGGTACCTGGACCACAGTGCTCTCACATCCTGACCCACCACTGCTGGGAAGCTGTCCAGCCCACATGAGCTCCATCTTTCAGTCTCAGGAATGGGAAGTCAGAACAGCGGGTGCCTGCCTCCAGACCAAGAAGACAGCACAGTAAAAGATGCCAAGCTCCGGGGCATCCTCTGTGGAAGTGACTGCCACTGCAGGCCCAGTCGCCTCTTACTGGGGAAACCAGTGTTCCCTGATGCCACCCCCACTGAGCATCCAGAGACCCTCGTGCTATCTATTGCTTACTGCCCAGCTGCTGCTAACTCCACCAGGACTTGCCCTTTTCCAGTGGAAAATTCAGCAGACACCATTTCTAGAAATGCTCACACAGCCCCCTTGCTACACAGCCCCTTCTACTTTAGAAAGGACCCGCTTCTATCCCAGGAAGACTCCAGTGTAGTGACCACAACTCTATTCTATTTCTCCAGGAAACTGTTATTAGAAGAGGTCTGAAGAGAAACACGACTGACTAGGTAAGAATAAAGGCTATACCAGGTGTTTGGGGCACTCTCTGGAGGTACCTAGGGCAGCAAGGAGAAGCTCAGCCAGTTCCACGCAGGGGGGCTTTTTCCAAGCCCTTTCAGGGTCCATGTGCTGGACAGAAACCTACTCTGAGGAGCCAGAGCACTGCGGGCAGGAGAGGAGGACCTGCCTGGTGAAGTCACATCCAGACATCCAGCCCAGCAGCTCCTATGGGAGAGCAGGACTTGAGCAACAGGGGGCAGCAAAGCACAACCGCCTCCTTCAGCTGAGCCGTAGGGCAGCCTTGGGAAGCAGGCGGTGAGGGGCAGGAGTATTGGCCTCTCTCCCAGGGGACAGCTGCTTGGCTGGCCAGAGGTACTGGCCAAGTTTGAAGTAGAGATATATGCCAGAGAAAAAAGAAAAGAATGATGCCCTGTGCAAGTGGGATGTGGCTAAGGCTCAGAAGAAATTTCCTCAGCAAGAGGAAAGAAAATACTGACTTCCCCCACCCCCAGTTATGAGTGAAAACTGACACATATACCAATGACATATACATTTTCCCTTAAAGTCTCTTCCTTCTAATTCCCCAAATTTCTCTTTGTGGCTTATATTTTGGGATAGAAACGGAAGTAGAAAGGGAAGGGCTAAGAAGGAATTAGAGATGGAAAAGGCAAGAGAAATAATGAGAATAAACCAAATAAAGATGAATAAACCAAGCTTGCCCCTGTGTTGGTTGCCTCTCTGAATTCTGAAAAATCTTTGTTACAGTCCACAGGGACCTCTGGAATGAGAAGAACTGAGAGAGAGGCTGGAGTCGAGGAGCAGCAGACCTCAAGACACATGGCGATAGCCACCCTCACTGATTTCATCCCTTTCTCCGGTCTCACTTCATCCTTGTAGATGGAGCTCCTAAGACATGACACTTCATCTTCTTGTTGGGAAAAACCTGAGTACTGGGAAAAAAGCTGAGGCAGGGCTTGCAAGTCTGACACAATATCCAGGGCTCAGGGCATAAAACCCCTCGTGGCCTCTGGAATGAGTCTAGACTTGCTGGCTCCTTGCTTCTAGCTTCAAATGGAAGAACATGCTCCTCATTATCTCAAGTAGCAGAATATGTTCCATATGCTGCAAAGGAAATGCTAAACTGTCCCAGCTGTAGATCATGTGCTTGCCCTTTCACCCCCACATTCTCACCACCTGTTTCTTTGTTTGATCACCAAAAAATAGGCTGGGCTTCCAGCGCTTCGGGCCTTCGCAGCCGCCGTACTCGTGTTGTCCCCTTGGACGCACTTTCTGTCTCAAACTGTGTTTTCTCATTCCTTTGACTCCACCAGACTTTGTTGCCCCCAACGCCTGGTGTTGGGTCTGATTACCCCAACATTCCTGGCTGCCCAATGTGGGGCAACAAAGACCCCGGTGAAGGAACATTCGCTAGAGCATGTGAAAGCAGAGGATGCATCGTCAAAGGACACCCGACGATGACTAAAGGAAGCTCAGTGGGAAAGCTGAGCACTCTGAAGAACCAAGGTAACAGTGGGACAAAGTGAAAGCAAACATTCTGCTTATTTAAATTTCTTAAGGCATTTATTACAAAGAGGGGAAGTGAAAGTTAGGACCCAGAATTTGTTGTCACTCTTTAGTACAGTGAAGGAGTTTTGCCCATGGTTCCTCGAACAAGGGACTATGGGGTTGGATGAATGGGAGAGAATTGGCAGAGATTTTAAAAAGGCACCTAAAGATGGAGCAAAAATTCCAGTTTTTGTTTGGTCAGTGTGGGTGCTAATAAAGGCAGCTCTTGAGCCATTTCAAACATGATGAGGCAGATTCAGATGAGGAAGAGGAGGACGAGTGTAAACTAACTTCAGATTCTGAATGTGAGAAACAGAAACCAGATGAAATTAAAGAAAAGAAAGGGAAATTGGAAAAAAAGTATGTTTTACTAGCCCATCGGCTCCACCTGCTGAATTAAGTGAATGGCCACCTCCTCTCTCTCCCCTTAATGGGCAAGAAAAGGAATTAGCTGAAAAACTTACTGCTCCTGTAGTTGCAACATTAAAACCTGGAGCAATTGGTGGTGCTATACAAAATTCTATTCAAAAAGCTAGAGCCAAGGGAGACCTTGAAGCATGGCAATTTCCCATTACTATAATCCAGCAAGGAGGAAGGGAATTCAAGAAAGCCATTACTCTGAATATGTTAAGGCTTGCAATAGCATTGGAGGTAACTTACATAAGGCTGCTGCTCTTTTAGCTCAGGCTATGGCTAGATTGAGTAGGAAAGAATATGCCCCGTTTCTCAGGCTCTTGCTTCAATTGTGGGCAATTTGGACACACAATAAAGGAGTGTAGAAAAGGTAATCAAAAGGCAAGAACTACTACCATCAATCAACAGAAAAGCCCTGGTGTATGCCCCCATTGTAAAAAAGGCACTCACTGGGCAAATCAGTGTCACTCTAAATTTAGCAAAGATGGACAACCTCTTTCAGGAAACGGGAAAAGTGGCCTGCCTTGGGCCCCTCAACAAACAGGCATACTCAGCACAACCAGTGCCCTTACAAGCATACAACAGTTGTCCCCCACCACAGCAGGCAGTGTTGCCGTAGACCTTTTCGGCACAATTCCCATCTCTCTACTTCCAGGGGAGCTGCCAAAAAAGTTCCCAACGGGAGTTAGAGGACCCTTACCCTCAGGAACAGTTGGTCTATTACTTGGAAGGTCTAGTCTAAATCTGAAAGGTCTCACTGTGTATATGGGAATAACTGACTCTGATTATACCAGAGAAATTCAATTACTTATTAGTTGCTCGACTCTGTGGTCTGCCTCCCCAGGAGAAAGAATTGCTCAGTTGCTGCTGCTACCCTACATAAAACTAGGAAGCACCACAGTGAAAAGAAAGGCTTTGGTAGTACTAATCCTGCAGGAAAGGCTGTATATTGGGTTAATCAAGTGTCTAACAAAAGACCTATTTGCACAGTTACTATTCAGGGAAAGGATTTTGAAGGACTAATAGATACTGGAGCTGAGCTGATGTCTCTATTATTGCTCTAAATCAATGGCCCTGACACTGGGCCAAACAAAAGGCTTCCATGGGTATCATGAGAATAGGAACAGCCTCGGAGGTTTTTCAAAGTTCCTTGATTTTACCATGTCAAGGACTGGATGGCCAGGAAGGGAAAATTCAGTTTATTATTACACCTATTCCTGTCAATTTATGGGGTAGAGACTTATTGCAACAGTGCGATGCTGAAATACCTATTCCTATGGATCAATATAGTAATAATAGTAGACAAATGATGAGAAATATGGGATATCGCCTGGGAGAATGACCAGGAATATAAGACACTGCATATGCAATTGCATTTAGCTTTATTAACATTAAATTTTTTAAATTTACAAAAAGATCAACCCATAACTGCAGTGGAACAACACCTGACAGGATAAAAGGAAAATAAAAAGGCTGGACAAGATATATGGTGGAGGGATGCACATGCAAAGAACTGGGAAAAAGGAAAGATAATTATATGGGGAAGAGGATTTGCTTGTTTCTCTCTAGGTGACAATCAGGTGCCTGCGTGGTTGCTCACCAAACATCTGAAAATCTAGCATGAACCACAGCATCTAGTGGACCCACCTGTACAGTGCAAATTGAAGGTTTGAGAAGTCTTGATTTGCTTTCTCTGTGCCTTCTGTTAGAAGGGCCCTGTTTCTTATCAGTGGAAAATTCTACCTCATGGAGATGAACGGAACTGTGTGGGTGCAATCCCCATAACATGGGGACAGATCAAGAAAACCGCACAGGAAGCTGAGAAACTGCTGGAGTGCCAGGGTTTTACCTATAGATGCTTAACGGACCAATGCTTTCTGACTGAGTGCCTCTCTACCCTGAATACAAGAGACCCTAATAGTTAGGCAGGAGTATCATCGCCCCTATTCAGCATGAAGAAGTTACAGAAGATGGACCTTCATCCTGCAACCCCTAGGATGAAGGGTCCTCTCTCTTGTCTAAAGGGAAAGGGGGAGATACGTGGGAAGCATTCAAACCAGAGTGACTCCATTTGGAATAAGGGCTAAGAAAAATGAAGCTGGATCACCAACCAGCAATTAAGGGCTGCACAGCCTGCAATTGCCTTGCTCAATTAATTTAAAAACAAAAAGAGGCCACCTTTTATGCTAGTAATGATAGCTGTGGCAGTTTTACAAAAAAGAGAAGGGGGGGACATGTTGGGAAAAAGCTGAGTGTTGGGAAAAATGCTGAGGTAGGGCTTGCACGTCTGACATAATGTCCAGGGCTCAGGGCA
Source organism: Rhinopithecus roxellana (assembly GCF_007565055.1). Lineage (NCBI taxonomy): Eukaryota > Metazoa > Chordata > Mammalia > Primates > Cercopithecidae > Rhinopithecus > Rhinopithecus roxellana. The sequence continues at coordinate 38,416,430 of NC_044553.1, forward strand.
TAAAACCCCCTCGTGGCCTCTGAGATGAGACTAGACTTGCTGGCTCCTTGCTTCTAGCTTCAACTGGAAGAACATGCTCCTCATTATCTCAAGTTGCAGAATATGTTCCATATGCTTCAAAGGAAATACTAAACCATCACAGCTGTAGATCATGCGGTTGCCCTTTTGACCCCCATATTCTCACCACTTGTTTCTTTGATCACCAATAAATAGTCTGGGCTTCCAGAGCTCAGGGCCTTCACAGCCTCCATACTTGTGTTAGCCCACTGGACGCATTTTCTCTCTCAAACTGTCTTTTCTCATTCCTTTGACTCTGGCAGACTTTGTCAACCCCAAGGCCTGGTGTTGGGTCTGATCAACATTCTTTTTTTTGGCACCTGTCACCACAGTCTCACTCCTTAGAAAGACCTCTAACTACCTTACTTGCCCCAATCCAGGCTGGACCAGCTTTGTCAGGCATCCGCATCTCCACATGCACACCCACCAGTTCTCCAATAACCACCTAAAGGGAAGGCCAGACCTATTCTACCACTTGGATTCTTGGGAAAGATTTGCCCTCTCACCCACAATGGGCCTGATCCAACTCTCCAGGAGAAGTCATCTATAATAACTCTACCTGTCTCTCCTGCTGGATCACCCCTTCTCTGCCTTGCTCTCCCTTTTCACCCCTGCCACAGAAAACCTGGCTTCCCTCCTCACCCAAATCCCCAGAGTTCTGGTCAACACCTCTTATTTGCAAATAAATATTCTCTCTTCTACCTCTCCACACATCATAGCTCAAATCTGGGACAGATGCACATCTTTAGATGAGGGGGTTTAAAACAAAGGCCAGGAAGCACTCAAACTTCTGTCTTCAGGCACTTATTTGTCTGTTTTGTTTGTTTGTTCTTTTCCCCTGGAAGGTTGATTCCTGTCTGACCCACAGGATGGTACCAATCAGCTAGCACGGTACAAAGTGCTTATTCCACTTAGCACGTTGCATTTCAAAGCCAAGTGTACCCTGACTACCAAGCATGTCCAAAGCCCATGGTGTAAGGAAGCCTCCCCAAGAAAAACGAAGACCCTCCCACTGTGAGTACCCCCTTAAGAAGATACCACCACCCTCCTCCATTCACTCTCACCCCACTCAGAGTTCCCCAGCTGTTTTCGTTTTGCAGACCTGTTGCTTTGTACCTGTGCAGCAAGGCAATCAGATGAAAATCACCCAGAAGGAAATAAAAGGCAGGGATCCATGCATAGGAGGATACATTGGGTGAAGGATAGGTGAGAAGTTGACCCCTGACCCAAGAGATCTTGAGAGAAGTGAGCCACGGCAGATTCAGAATATATCTCTAGATGGCCTCTAGAGGGGACAGGAGGTCACTCTAGTCTTGCTGAGGCTGATTCTAAAAGAAAGAGCTTTTGGCTGAACCTACCCAGCACATTCATCTGTGAGGTGGGTGGCATCAATAGAGGGCAGGGTTGGCAAGAGTGGAGCTGCCACCATGTGTCCCACCTGGACATGACTTACCCAATGACAACTAATGCACATAGTGATGAGCTCAAGATCTAAAAATCTAATCTAAAAATAGGACTTAGGAACAAGCAAGAAAATTTATTAGTCCTTCCCTTCTTGCCTATCTTGTTCTTCCCAATACCCCTGGACAAAGCCAATCAAAATAGTGGAAAATATATCCTTTAAGAAAAAACAACCAAGGCTCCTCAGGCAAGAGAGAAGAAAACTAAACATTGCTGCGGTGTTCACCCTATTGTCTCCCACAGGCATTGCTAACACAATTCAAACCTTGGTAACTGTGTTCTCTGGCAAATCAGGCAGGTCTGTTTGGAATCAGCCAGGAAACAGAGCCCACTTGAATTTGGGGCTTCTTCACACCAGGCTGTCTCACATGCTACAAGTCCCACTTCCTTGAAGCTGTGTGGGCCTTGTCGGCACTCCTGGGCAGCCACAGCTCAGACATTGGTATCGCTGCTGTACAGAAGGCAGCCTCTCCCATGCAGACTTTGTCTCCTGGGCCCAAACATCTTTCCCCCCGACTCAGCCCTGGCCAGGTCTCCATTCTACCCTCAGATGCCCTCACCTTCCCTCATACCCTCCAACCAGTTGTTCACTTAAGACCCCCAAAGTAATTATTCAACTGAGTCCTGGTTTTCTTCAATGGTCTGGGGCTAACACTATAAAATGAAACAGAAGCACCACCACCTTGGTGTCTGACCTGAAGCAGTCCCAGGTTGCCAGCCAATTTTATTGGCAACTAAAGTCTATCTGCATCTTAGAGCTGAGTTGAAGGTAGAATGTTCAAAAGCTCAATGCCTCAGTGGAATAATCCATGGGTAAATAAATTTGATATGCATAAGCCAAAGAGTATTACTGGAGTAAAATATGAGTAATAGAGAGCTGCTTTTGTATAATACTTTCAAAGCACCATGAGTTTGACTAAGTATCTTAAGGCACTGGAGTCTCTATTTTCCCCAGTCTAGCTCTCCTACAGCAATCACAAACCTCTCAAGAGTAAGGACCATGTCTTCCATGTCTTACTCATCATCTTCCTATCTCTGGCCTGCTGGTGTTGGGAGCACTCAGCAGTTGTGCAGTGATTTTTCAGTGAATAAAACTGCTTACCCTTTGCCTCTTGCCCCCAGCCCCTACCATCCCTGGCCCTTCTCAGGTCCTGACAGCTGAGTTATCCATGTGCTCAATCCTGCCATACTCCCAGCCCAATCTGGAGACAGGAATTCTTGTTCAAGCTGCCACTGCTCTGCCCACTGTCCAAAGTGTGGCAGCAACTCACCGCCCACCCCCCATAGTCTACCCCTGGGTTGGCCACTAGTGTTCCACAGCTGCTACTTGAGTCACAGCTTCTCCACCATCCCACACCCCTTGGGGGTTGCTGAAACCTAAAGTCTTGCACCTCAGGGTTCACCACCGTGTTCCTGCTTTATCTAAGGGAGCCTCCTCATTTCAGATAAGCAGTCTGGTAAGTGCTCCATCCTCTCACCCTTTGGCATGCTCCTGCAGCCCACTACAGGGAAACTGTCCTCTTAGCCTCCTCCTTGGTTCTTGTCCCCACTCACTCTCCCATCCTTGCTTTTTCCTGAAAATCAGAGCCCAGATCTGACCTTCTGGCCCCACAAGCCTGCTCCTTGTTAAATGCAGACTGTTCTCAGGCATGACAGCCGTGATCTGGGCTCCGCCTTGCTCCTCTGGTGAGACACCCTTCCCCCATATCCTACTGTCCATTATGGAATTGCATGGGGGACGGCTGTGCCCTTTGCCCTCCCCAGCCAGCCCCACCCATAGAGGCTAAATCAACACCGATGAGAGAGCCCTGTCGTCTCCCAGCCTAACTTGCCAAGCTTCATCATGAGCAAAAGATCTGCAATGTGGCGGTGACCTCCCCCCCACACAACTGCATTCTGACCTCCTTCTTGCAGGGCCAAGAGAAATGATGGTGAACTAAGTGCAGGAGGTGGGGTTGTTCTCAAATGCGATCATTGCTACAGAACCAGCGTTTTTGGTTAGTTACATTCTTTGTGGAAGGACAGGGTGGTGGCTACAGGTCCCTGACAAGCCGACATGCTGAATTGTTTGAGACAATCCTACTCCCTGTGGTATTATATATATGTAGAGCCATCCTAAGTTTGGCAGAAAACTAGGTTTGAGGCAGATCGTTAAAAACCTTGAAAGTAAAGGTATGGAACTGAGAGTGGGGGCACTGGCATATGTACATGTATTTCAATGAAGGTAATTTACCTCATGCTTTCCTAAATACACAAATCTTTACATTTCAAATGCCTTGTTAGACTGTACCCAAGATTCCAGAGACATTTTAAAATCATTTTCAAATCTTAAATTTGGGAAGAGGGGGCCTAGGATGAGCAAGTTGATGGGGCCACTGCTTATGCCATTCCCAGCACAATTCTGGGCATGGAGCAGCTCTCCTAGAGCCCCCCTGCCCCTGACTCCTGCTCCAGGCTTCACATTCCCAGAGCCACACTCTCATCCACAGGGACATGAACTTGGCTCTGCTTGTCATCACTCTGGGTTTCTTCCCATGAGAGGCTTTTAAACCAACCTGTCTCACATTGGCTGGGTCCTTTGGGGCCTTCTGCAATGCTATGATGGCTGGTGTTTGCCTACAGCTTCCCACGGTACCCCCTTTTCTCCCTACTCTCCAGCCAGCCAGGGTTCCTGGGCATCCTTTCCCCAACCCTTGCCAAATAATTTGGGGCAACCTTGTTAACCTTCTCTAGAGCTATTTGCATTTGAAGCCTGTTTGGAGTGAATCAAGGACTGAAAGCTCACCCTGTGAAGGGAATTTTTAATATTTAACCTTGAAGGGTGTGGGGAGATGAGACGGGGCTGGGATAGAGTGGGAGGGGCTGAGGAAGAGTCTTCTTCCGGCTCCCCAACATCCTACACAACAGTCATGCCACCATTCCCAGCAGAGGCTGGTGAGGGCCAAGCCTGAACAGCACCCCAAACCTCCCACCATGCCCCTGTCCCTCCCTAAATGCCAAGCCTACTACTGAGTGAGTGAAAGTGATAGGCCTGAATCTGAGGTTGAGTTGCAAAACCATCTGCTGAGTATGGTCTCCCCTGGGGTCGCAGCCCCAGTGAGCCCTCACTCTCCTAACTCCTCAGTTTCTATTTAAGGTTCTGTTCAGCTTCCCAGGAACTACCTGGGACTGAGGCATTGTGTTTCCCTTTGCACAGTGCCTGGCATATAGTAAGCACTCAGTAAATGTTAGCTATTAATAATAAAAAGAAGAAACCCTGGATAGCATCCATGGGTGCTTGCATAGATGCTGCTAGGAGTAGCCATGATGGTGAACAGCAAAGTTCTCAGCACATGGTGGACCATTCATTTACTGTTTCTGAACTGGAGGAAGTTTTGGTTCTTTAAAGTGGAAAAAGAACGCCTTCTGACCAAATGATAACAGTAAGGGCCGTTTTTTATTCCTAAGTCTTCAGAAGAGTGAAAAACGTCTTCCATGAACTGGCTACACATCCTATTCAATGCCTAAGATGGAGATTTACAACCCAAACCTCACCTGTTTTCTGTCTTGGCTGTGAAAATTCCAATTGGCCAGGTGATATAGGGGGCTTTCAGAGGACCTGGCACTTTGTATGGAAAGGGGTAAGTGTAGGGAGTTGTGTCAGACCAATTAAGCAAGCACTATTTGCAAGATACATGCCTAAAGCCAGGGAAGAGAAAGATGAACAGTTGCGGGGCCACCCTCAGAATTAACCTAGAAGTCCAGGACCACTGCATTGCCTTCTTCCTTCCCTCCCAGCGTCATGTTGCTGTATACATAGGGGTTGAGATTTTGCCTCCTCTTCCCAAGATTCTGGACTTCCAACTGGTCCTCTAGTGCTGCCCTGGCTTTTAAGCAGCTTGGCTGGGATCTTTGCCCTGAGGACCAGAGCCCAGCGCCCAGGTACAGGTGAAGCCCCATTTCACGTTGAGCATCATTAGGGTCCTAAAGCATTGCCCCAACCTCCAGATTGGAGGCTTTGGGATACACACTGGCTACCCTGGTTACCCCACCCCCTTGGATTCTGTCACTGAGGTCCCAGCATGCTATGTGATTGAACCATCCTAAGTTTGGCAGAAAACTAGGTTTGAGGTAGATCATTAAAAACCTTGAAAGTAAAGGTATGGAACTGAGAGTGGGGGCACTGGCAGTTTTTGGGTGGGAATATGATCTGAAACATGCTTCAGGCAGTAGTGGCAGGCAGAGAGGATTGGGCGGGCAGAGCCTAAAGGCAGAGAGACTGGTTGCATGGGCCCAGATGACGTCCCTTAACATTGAAAGGAGAGGACCAACGTGAGAGTTTCCAGAGAAATGGGCTTGCAGAGGTGCAGGGGAGGAGAAAGTACATTATTACAATGAAAAACTAGATGATTCCAGCCCACTATAGAGGGGAAATGTTTATGCTAATAAAGAATGGGGAAGGAGACCAGCATTTGACAAGTGCTTATTGTATAATGAGCATTGGTAGCATTCACAGAACATGAGAAAAAAGGACTTCATTTCAAAGGCCACACAGAAAAGTATACAACTAGGATTCCAACCTAGGTGTATGACTCCAAAGTCTTGATGATTTCTCTAAAGAAGCCGCAGCAGGATCAACACAGAGAGGGGAGATGACAGCCTTGAACATGTTGAATTGTGGGCATTGAGGACTGGACATAGATGAGACCGGCTGAGATGACTCTGGGGGTCTGTCGCAGAGTTGTTATCACGGAAACCCCACGAGTGGGCCAAATCTCCAACACAGAAGATAATCATGGAAAAAGCTCAGGTTTAGAACCATGAGCAATACACTCGGCTTAGGTACTAATGAAGAAGCAGAAAAGCCGCCACGAGGGTAGAGGTAACTTGGAGAGGGTCATTTAACGGGAGTCCAAGGAAGAAAGTAGAAAAAAAGGAAAGAGAAGCCATCAGCTTAGAACACTTTACACTGACAAATAGGGTGGGAAAACAAGAAAAGACTGGCTACTTCAGCAGTCCAAGATATTGTGACCTCTCGTTAGTCAGTCAGATGGAACTCAGAGAAGCTCTTGAGACAGCAAGTGTGGACCCTTCTTTCAAGAAATTTGGCAGTAAAAGAAAGAGGAGAGACCCAGTAACAGTGGATGGAAGGTGGAGGAACTCTCCTTTGGACTAGCCTAACAATCAAATTGGACAGGCATAGTTCCTCGGCTCTCAACCCTGGTGATGGTCAAAGAGAGAAATCATCCCCAACTAGGGTTAATTATTCGCCCTGAACAGACTACACTTTAGTGGCAACCGTTTTATAATGTTTCTCCTTTCATCCCCAACTGCTTGCTGGTAGTGAGTTTATAACCATCACCAGCCTGCAGAATAATGTATTTCAACACAATGCTAGGCTCCTGGACATCATCCCCGCTGCAATGGGATTGACCCAGCATCTGACGGCAAGGTGCCTTGTGCATCCCAAATTTATGGAAAGCTTTCAGCATTTTCGTAAACTGGCAATCATCTCTGTTACAGGTTTAGTCTGTCCCTTGGCATATGCCTTTCAATGGTCTTGAGCCTTTGAATTGGGAACGCTGTCTGGGGAAAACAGCGTTAAATAAACCTCAGGGGAAAGCTTCCTTCACTTGCACGGGGGCCAAGGAAACTGAAATCCTGCCCCTTCTTTCCTGCCAAGCTTTGTATCCATCCAGATGGGACACCTTTTCCTCAACTGCACAAAGGAGCAGACAGACGGTAGTGGGCGTCCTGCCTATGCATTTACACTGGGGGAAGGTCGGGGTCCTTCTTCATGGGCAGAAAGTAGTTGTTTTTTTTGTTTTTTTTTTTTTTTTTTTTTTTTTACAAGAGAAGCCATTTCCTTTGGGGCCCTTTAGTGGACACAGGCCTGGTCCCCAAACACCAGGTGCTCTGATTCTCTGCTTGGCATTGAGGAGCATGTCTGGGAGAATATGGATTGCATGGTAGAAAAGGCCAGCCTCCAGAGGAAGTGACTAAATAAAGCAGGGGAAAGGACCAACACAACTGGCTGAGCCGTGGGAACAAGGAACAAGGCTTAAGAGTGCAGTGCCTTATAAAAGACTTTGGGGATTTGGGGGAAAGGGTAGGGGGTGGGTGAGGGACAAAATAAAACACATTGGGTATGGTGTACACTGCTTGGGTGATAGGTGCGCCAAAATATCAGAAATCACCACTAAAGAACTTGTAACCAAACGCCACCTGTTCCCCCAAAAACCTATTAAAATAAGTAAAAGAGTTCAATGCCTGGTGAACAATATTGTCAACTGTAGAATTCGCACAATTGTAAAAAAAAAAAAATACTAGCAAGTGTGAGCTAAGAACTCCCTGGAATGAGCCAGCTGAGACCAGACTACAAGAGGTTAAATCATGTGAAAACTCTTCTTTTTAAATGGAACTTCATTTAGTAAAGAACCACTTGTGTAGGGTATGTCTTCAAATCAGATATTCTTGCCATTTGCCAGAGAAAATGTGCTTTAATTCCTTGATGCCAAAGAATGTCTGATACATTGTATAATGAAAGCAGAATAATTGAGCTACTTGTTTGTTACAAAGATCTCTAGCTGAATACTTAAAATTCTTCAGCAGCTGAGTAGGCTTGGAGCAAATTAACGTGTTTTTTTTTTTTTTAATTAATTTGAGGTAGGACACAAAATTTACAATAGAATTTTTTGTGAAGCACTGCTGAAGTCTATTTACTCCAAGAAGGATCATACATTATTCTTTGTTGACAATGCCAGGGTGATTCAGAAGGACAAGTAAAATGTTAGCCAAGGCATTACACAGGAGCGCAGACCAGCCCCACTCCAGCTCCTCTTCTCTCAGTTTCCTTAGGATCCTCTATTACCCGCTCCCCTCCATCCCTAGGCCCAGCCTATCATTCATCTCTATGAAGTTACTGCCAGATTGCCTTGCCTCACTGTAACTGGAACATCTATTTTCCCCATGAATCTGTGAGCCCTGCAAAAGCAGTGACTGTGCCTTACTAACACCCTAGTCCTCAAAAGCACACAACAGAGTACTTAACACCCAGAAGCCTCTCAGGAGGCATTGCTGTTGAGTATAGAAAGCTAGAGTTAGGTAAGACACTGTAGAATATAATGGAAAATTCTATTGAATGGAATATAGTGGAAAAACCAAGTCCAAACTCAGAAAGACAGATGCGGGACAGCACTGAAGCATGGTCTTGGCATCTTCCCATCTCCTGGGCAGATAAAAAGACGTTCAAGTTCAGCTGGGTCCCTTAGGTCCAGTTCTGGATGGCTTTGGGGAGCTAGCCAAACCCTTCCGTTAGGAAGCCCTGGCAGCATAGAGGTCTGTGGAGGGCAGAGAAGAGTGAGAAAAGAGGAGTGACACAGTCAAATGTGGCCAGACCAGGAAATGCAGGCAAAAGAATGTTTTTGGGAGCGCACGAACGTTCTCAAGAACACAGGTTGAGGATGACCATGACCAAGGACAGACTCCTGGATTTCCAGAAGCTGCTTGATGATTCTTCCATAGATTCCAGAGAGAGGAGGCTAGAAGCTGGATGGCAGGGAGGCCAGAGGGGCTGGGGTCTGAGAAAAGGACCACATCTTTCTAGAACCAGCATGAAGGGGAACAGGCGGGGGGGGACAGCAGCAAGGAGAGGCAGGCAAGTCAGTTGGGGGCCAGGAAAGGGGACAGACATGGGCACTTTATTTTAGCAGTAACCCTCTGGGCAGGGATTTTTGTAGAAGAGACCTTGAGAGAAAGAACCTGAAGAGCAGACTTTTGTGTCCATCTCTCTAGAGACACCAATGAACAAGTTTGAGGTGGGAACAGGTTCACGCAGCCCTAGGATCCCAGACCTTTAGACCTGGAAGAACTTTAGAATTTATCTTGCCCACATTATTCTGATGGAACAGATTAACTCAAGGCCATGCAACCAATTGGTGGCAGAGCTGAGACAGGCCCAGACTCCAAACACCCTGGCCAGCCCTCTCCCTCATCTCCACATGCCCCCCGGTTTAGGTTTACACCAGCCTCCTCTTTAACAGATGAGCCTCAAGCCAAACGACAGCTGCCTTTGCCCAGTATGCTAGGTCCACCGGGGGAGACAGTCCCATGGAGTACAGCGCATTTTCTCCTTTGTCATAATGGCTGTTTGCCTCAAGCGTTCAATGTCTTCCTGATTGTGTGACTCAGAGCTGCTTGCTGCAGCCTCTCATTCCCCTCCAAGAGGGGCTTCTCTTTCAATGACCCAGGGGTCAGTTCTAAGACCCAGGCTCCCATAAACTACCTCAGCCTCCATGATTTTAACAAGACTTTCCTGCAGACACCCCCACTGCTCTTTTCCCTCCCCTATCTCCCTCCCTGTTCAATGTCTACCACAGTAGGGGTATCTTGTTTCTAGTAAACTCTACCTGGTGTGGGTCCCAAATCTCCTATATTGGCACTAAAATTCTCAATGTAGTCTCTTTGTAGTCAAACCTGTTGATTGGTGTTTCTGGAGAGATTCACTGTAGGAATGACAAACAAAACAAAACAAAAAAAAACCTAGGCCTGGTGGGGGCCTAACACAGTAACCTTACAATGTGACTGTAGGGATATTATAAAGAGGGAGCATTAGGAGAGGATTTAGGCTACTCTGAGGAATGGGTGAAGATGCAGGAAGGCTTCACAGAGAAGACATTGGAGCTGGGTGTTGAAGCAGGAGTTAGATGCAGGGAGAGGACCTTCCAAGTGTGGCTCCCTGCCCCTGGATATTGAATTAACCCCAGAGAGCAAAGCAGGAGCTGAAGGGAAGTACTGTATCAAGAGCCCAGGAAGACATACCAGCTGGAATGCTGCCACTGTTCAGGTGGTGTAAAAACCAAATGGTCCATCCTTACTGATTTGGATATGCCACCAGCTGATATTTCAGAGTTATCTGTCCATTGACCATAAACTGAGATTTAGTATCCCAATGTCATTTATGTTACTCTGTGTCTGGGGTTTGTTTAATTAACTTAGAGTTTGTACAATAATTTAGTTTTATGGAGCCCATGCTACAAAAAATAAAGTGTGATAATTGAAGCTCACTGAAACAAAGAAATCGAAAAACATTCTACTGATCTTTATGGAAAGAATATTCACATAGGAATCAGGAAGAGCTGGCTTCCAGCTCTAGATCAGCTAAATGCCTCAGCCCTAAACCGTCATCCACTTCACTTTCTCATCTGTAGAAATTTTCTAGGGAGGGAGAAAGCAGACTAGATGGTTTCTAAGGACTCTTCCAGCTTGGCCATTTTTAGGATTAAATTCAAGGGATTCCTTTTTTGAACAGCAGTCCAGAACACTCCCTTCTATGCCCATCAATCATGTTTAGCATTTGCTTCTGAGGCTCCAAATTCCCTGGCTTTCTCAGGAACTCTTAGCATTGGTAGTTTGTTGACTTAAAAATAGCTCAACTGCTGCTGATCATCATCCCACATTAGCTACTGCTGAGGAGAAGCCAGCAGGGCTGAAGGAAGTTAGAAAAGAGCTGCGTCTGGGGCAAAGAATCACCCCTGGGATAGTGGGATCACTGCTTTTCCTTGAATGAGCAAAGGAGGCCTGAGCTCATTGCTAATGTGAGTTTGCCCACATGGCTAGTGGGAAGTTGGGAGAGGAGTGGCTGGGACCAGGCACCCTATCTGCCACCCCTGTGCTCCACGAAGGTTTGCTGGAACTGGCAAGGCCTTTTTCTGCCCCAGAGGGCTTCACAAAGAGGTGAGGGGCCTTCCGCCAAGACAGAGGACCCTTCCTTTGGAGGTCCTGTGTACTCATCTCCATTGTTGATGGGCATCTTCTGTCTGAAGGGCTGCTGGGCTTCTTGCCACCACCAGGGCTTCCATCTGATCCCTGGTTTATATGGCTTTCTGTTGAGCAAATAAACTCACACTCATCCCCGCCTCCAACAAGACAAAGGCGATTCGTTCACAGGAGCTGCTGCCCAGCTGACAGATGTTTTGGCCTTCTGGCCCTGAATCCAGACATGCTGCTGACCTCAAAGGTGAAAGGCTCTGTTACCCATTCTCATCCCCCATTGGCCAGTTGCTACCCAGGATCATCCAAGAATTATGACATTTGTCTTTCCTCCTCTACTTCTGCCTCCACAGCTCTTGTGGCTCTTAGAACTGTTTCCACTGTGGCCTTTGGTCAGGACAGCTAGAGAATGGAAAAGATGGGTCATGTGATCAGGGCTGCTTTGCCACAGCTGCTCAAATTCTGCGTTTGCAGACCTAACTGTGCCTTTGCAAAGAAAAGGCCATGAGGAGTGTTTTCATGCAGTTCCCCCCACACAGAATGAGCACCCTCAGTGAGAAGTTCCTTTACAGGAATTTAATGGCATCTGAAAAAACAAGTGCCACCTTTCTGGCTTATCCTAGCTTCGACGCTCAGCAATCTTCTACTCACTTGTTGACAGCCCAGCAGGGGAGATAAGACCTTTGCTAATACCCTCATTTTTAGAGTGTAGGGGAGCACCCAACCAAATGGTTGTTGAGTCCAGAGGAGGGAACATTGACCTCCCACTGGACACTCATTGAAGGTTCTACAGAGGAGGTGACATTTGAGCTGAGCCAAGAGGTAGGATTTCGCTGGGCAGAAATGGGGATGGGAGTACTATCATTCATGCAGTTACATTTGTTTGAAAGCAAGAGAATGCACAGCCAATCTGAGCAACAAGGAAGAGTGAAATGGCAAGCGGTAGGCAGGACCAAACCATTGTCAGTATGCTTCTGCAGCGTGTCTATCAGCTCCCCGCGGAGCCCTGAGCCACCAGGAAGTACTGACCCCAGTTTGAGTAAAACTCTTATTTAGATGATTTTCTTCATAGAAATCCATTAAAAGGGTTTTGAGGAGGAAGTGACTCCTAAGGAGTCTTTAAAAGAGAAGGCAAACCCATGATCTCAATTTCTCGTCTAGGCTCTGTGGAGTCTTTCAACATTTTTCTACACAGTTTACTGGGTTCTATGCTTATGACCTAAGCTACAACTAACAAGAGGGCCGCACGTAGCCTGTGAGCTTCTCATTGAGAGATAAGACTCTCAATGAATCACTTTGGTGCATTTCAATGGCTTTCATAGGAGAGATCATCTCTGGGGCAGATTGGGTATGATAGAGGTTTGAGTCACCTGTAGGAGAATTGAGTGAAACTGACCCCTTGTTCCCCAATCAGTTGCCAAGGCCGAGAATTTCAAAAAGAAGACCACAAAGGGCCTGCTCCTCCCACCACGCCTGCCAGGCCTGGAGCTCCAGAACCCCCTGTGCCGGCAGCCTGAATGCAGCATGTGAGCAGTACCACCAGCAGCTCCTCCTCCAACCCTATACTGGGAACCAGCAGCTCCTGCTGCCTTTGCCTCCTACAGCGAACACACTTGCCCTCAAATTACACCCCCATTCTATGCCTTTCTTATTGTATCAAATGCTTGGGGATCCCTATTCATGCAAACTATTTAGTTTAAAAATATGTGGTTATGAGGACATTCCTCAAAGAAAACTGTGCCCACAGAGACTTAAAACAGTGGTAGGCCCCAAACTGAATTTGGACACCAATATTATTGAAGGCCAGCAAAGAGTTTTTGGAGAAACAGCAGGAAGGAAAAAGAGGTGAACAGAAGTGAATAGGAGGCTAAGAAAGGGAACTACCTTTCCAGGGAAGACAATGGAACCAGTTCACAGGGTGGTGGGGAAGCTGTCAGAAGGGAAGTCAGATCCAAAGGGGACTGCCACATTGAGCATTAAAGAGGTATTTCGCTGGGGCTTGGAATGATCATAGGAAAAGGGCCTTTGAGGCAACCTACTGGGGGCAGACAGAAGCTGGAGAGACCAGCTGTGAAAGAACAGCTATATGAAGAAATCCCCAGAAGGCAGGTTTCTCATACTGGACTTGGCTATGTTGCCTCCTCTCTCTGATATCCTGAGATTCTTTGTTCTCCTCTATGGCTGTTCCTGCCCCTCAAAGGCAGACATTGAGCATAAAACTGAGATAGCACAAAGCTTCCTTTCCAAGTTAGATCAACTTAGCCTTTCTGGTCCTGACTTGACCAGAGGCAGGCTTCATCTCATTTTGGATGCAGGGGCTACACCTCCAAGACCAAGGCTTCTTCCGCCAAGGCAGGTACATAAAAAGTGAAGTAGAAAATGAATGCTCTTCCCCTCCCAAGGGGTCTTAGGATTGGAGGCCAAAGCCCTGCATACTGACCCCTATTTAGGCTGACCCCCTGCATGCCTTCCTTCCCTTCTTTTTCTGGCCATCCAACGCATGCTAGTGCTCTCTCTGGCCTGAGTCTTCTGCTCTTCATCCTTTGATTGACTAGACCTGATTTATCTGTCAGCTTCTATTTTATCAAATATCACTGGTTTCTTTGTCTTTGCAAGGCTAGGTTTATTGCTGGCTAAATTCAGCCCACTGGGAATGATTAGTATCCTGGGAAAACACTGGTTATGCTGGGATTTAAAAACAAAAGTCCAAAGCATGTGGTGCCACCAAAGATAAAACAAAACTTATTCTTGAAATTTGCACAAATATTGTAAAAGTTAAGATTTTGGTAATTATTTCCCTGTCAGAGAAAAAAAATTCACAAGATTCCTTCTGCAACCTCCACAAAATGTAGAGCTGCAATTCTAAAATAGCAACAGTGGGGGAAAAAAAAACTGGGTACAATAAAGTATAGGCTTCTTAACCTCCCCTTAATCACCCAGTTACCCCTTCTTGATCATTTTTAGGAGGTTCTCGTCAAGTATCTCACTGTCATGTTCTTGCCATCTAATGCCACCTTCGGTCTTTTTCTTCACCTCTACCTGCCCTCATACTCTTCAAAGTATGTGTCTATTCTGACTCTGCTGACAGGCATGAGCTAGTCAATAATCTGGAACTATTGCAAATTCAATTGAGCAGTCCTGGACATATTCACTTTTGGGGGTTTCTCCATCTGCTATTCTCCTGTGAAGGAGCATTATTCCCCTAAGGGAATTCGCTGACCAAGAGGACTTGCCTAGTCCCAAAGGTGTGTCATTGGCTCCACCTGGGAATCACAGACTCATAGAATCATGGGGCTGAGAGTTGGTTTAACTGCCCTCAGAGGGCACTTGTCAAATCCAAGTCTGAATTCTCAACTTGTAGATAATGCAAAACGGCGGCCTATTTTCATCAGGGCAATGGTAGGCAAGATGTTAAAGCAGGCAACGCGTGATCCTTGGTGTCCTCTAACTAGAGAAGGTGGTCAGGGTCTCCTCGGCCTTTTACCCTTCTCCGGCTTTCCCTGCTCTCCACCGCCCTCACAGATCCTCAGACTCAAGGTGTCTGCTCTGTAACTAGCACCACCTCCAGGCTCTGCCTGTGGAAAGTCCCCTGCCATCTTTCGAGGTCCAGCTCAAATATGACCTCCTCTAGCAGGCCTTCTTTGATGTCCAGCCCGTATCTTTCTCTCTTCTGAAGTCCCACAACCCTTGAAATTGCCCTGGGTTGAAATTGTACTTGGCACTTTTTGCCGGTAGATCCTCAAGGGCAGGATCCATGTCTGATTCATCTCTGGGTCCCTTGCAGAGCAATGCCCCATAAACCCTCAAGGAAGTTCGCAGGCATGGTTTGGGGAGGAGTAGGCTGTGAGGAGCTCAGCCCGGGAGTCTGCTTCTTCCTAAGGCTGGTAATTTCCCTTCCCTCTTGGTCTCACTCCCAACCCTGAAGGACCTCTCTCTTCCACGGTCTTCAGCCAACTGTCCCTGGGGGACAGAATCCTTTGGAAGGCTTCAGCTGTTAACAGTTTAGAATGTTGCTGTTCCCAGGAACCTTTGCACTGAACAGTGGAGATGGGGTGGGCAGGTGTGGAGGGGTGAAAGAGGTGAGGGTGAGAATCTTCACTCCCCAGTGACCTGCACTCTGATGAGAGAATTTAGGCAGGACAGGCTGGGCCAGGGAGGCCTTTTGAGAGTGAGAGAGCTGGTTCTTGACACCCTTCCAATCATAGCCCCTTAGTACTCTGAACTGCTTTTCCTCTCCTTCTGCCTATAAAAAAAAAAAAGAGAGAGAGAGATGTCCTGGCACGTGCTAGTCCTTAAATAAGTAGTAAGTAGTATTGTCATCACTATAAAGTCAAGAATGAAAACAACGTAAAATGTGAAAATATACATAGCCGAGCCTAAACACACGAGTGCTTGGAGATGCCAAGTAGATGTAGGTGGGTTTTTTTTTAGGCAGAGCTTCTGAAAGGCAGTGTCCATCTGGGTTTTGAGGCATCTGCCTTCTTGGTGGAAAAAAATGTCTGAGCAAATACAAGGAAGTGAAAACCAGCAGGTATACACAAGAATAGCTAATAACTGAAGAGATGGTCCCTCTAAGGGGCAGATAAGTAGAGCTGATTAGATGGCAGGAGGCAGTGAGAGGGCAGAGAGGAGCCAAGCTGAGGGGACACCTGACAACCAATTCACCTTTGGCTGCAATTGCACATGTCCATGTGTCAGTAAAAGGAAATGTCTTCTAGGAGCCTGAAAATCCCAGGCTGAGGATGATACATGGGACCTCATCCAAAGCAACAAGTATAAAGGAAGAGGCAAGGTGCAGGATGCAGCAGAGTGTTCAAATGCAGAGGGGAGGGCAGTAACAGTGGTGATAATAGTGGTTTCAGCCTTTCCATGCTCACCAATTGCAGCAAAAAAGTTCAGAAAGATAAGACCAGGGAGAAAAATGGAGGATCAGGCAGGAGGAAGTCATTAGAAACAACTGTGCTCTCAGGGCAATTTGGTTTAAAATATTGACATTGTATTTAGTATTTTGCTAGTGATTTCAAAAATTAACATTTTTATTGTTTTTCTGGGTTGGAAGGTGTACTGAGGGCTTGACAAATGTTGAGTTGAAGTTCTGGCCTGGCCCCACTCCCTGGTGCTAAATTTGCACAAGTGGTACCCCTTATCTTGGAGGTGTTGTGGAAACCATTGCTTCCACCACACTCATCTCTTTTTAGCCCCTAGCTAGTCAGTAGATCTTGCCAAATTAAGTCCTCTTTACATAGCTTGTGCTTCTCCCTACAGTGTCACTAAGATAATAAGTGAGTGTGGAAGGGAGCCCGCAATGCTTTCCAGAGATAAAGCTCTCTCCCTATTTTTTTCCAACCCAAGCCCACTCCCATGTCAAGTTAACCAAGGTTTTCAGTGGATGGTAAGATCACGGGAAATGTTTATTTCCTTTAAGCTTTCTGCATTTCCCAAATATTAATTCCATAGCTAACTTTGTTTGTTTTAAAGAAAGAAAAGTAGGTTGCAGATTACTGGAGTTTATTGAAGTTATTCTTAGAAAGTCTTCTGAGAAAATCCTCCAAAGCATGAAATTCCCAGTGACTTGACCATGTCTCTGTGTCTCTTTCAAGAGAAAATCCTCAGTCTAATATTCAAGGTTTTTAATTTAGTTTTTTAAAAGATGCATGACAAGAAACTCTACAAGGTGAGCTTTAGAAATGCATTTCTAAATAGAACATTTGCCATTCATCCCCCAAGTAACTGTGTCTCTTCCTTTCTTTTTTTTTTGAGACAGGGTTTCACTCTTGTCACCCAGACTGGAGTGCAGTGGCGCGATCTTGGCTCACTGCAACCTCCACCTCCCAGGTTCAAGCAATTCTCCTGCCTCAGCCACCTGAGCAGCTGGGATTACAGGCACCTGCCACCACACCCGGCTAATTTTTGTATTTTTAGTAGAGACGGGGTTTCACCATATTGGCCAGGCTAGTCTCAAACTCCTGACATCAAGTGATCCGCCCACATCGGCCTGCCAAAGTGCTGGGATCACAGGCGTGATCCATTGCACCCGGCCGTGTCTCTTCTTTTCAATGTAGGATGTCACTCATGAGCATCAATTCTTTACTGCATTAAGGAATGTGTGATTTTGGAAAGTGCCTGAGTATAGAATTGTGAGGGCATGGCCTATGTCTTAGGCCTTGGAGAAACTCAGCTAGCAGAGAAGAATGGAGAAAGTGGTCATAAGGTTATGATCGTCTCAAAACCAAATGCAGATAATATGACCTTGAGCTGTGAAGCACAAGGTGCCACAGAGACAGGGATGTGGGATGATGGCAGTGACAGATAGGGACACAGGACGAAAAGGGCTTTGGGCCTAGTGAGACCCTGAGCAGAGGAGCCAGCTGGTACCATGAGATAATAAATTTGCGTGTGTGCTTTTGTTTGTTTGTTTTGAGACGGAGTCTTGCTCTGTCGTCCAGGATGAAGTAGGATGGTGAGATCTCGGCTCACTGCAACCTCTGCCTCCTGGGTTCAAGCAATTCTCCTGCCTCAGCCTCCCAAGTAGCTTGGGACTACAGGCATGCATCACCACACTGGGCTAATTTTTGTATTTTTAGTAGAGACGGGGTTTCACTATGTTGGCCAGGCTGGTCTCGAACTCCTGACCTCAGGTGATCTGCCCACCTTGGCCTCCCAAAGTGCTGGGATTACAAGCATGAGCCACTGTGATCCACCTTGTATTGCTTTAGATTAATAAGCTTTGGTAATGACATAGCAACAGAAAACTAATACAGTGAGTAAAGAGGGAAGTAAATGTTGAGGACTGAAAGGATGCTACATCTAGGGTGCTAAGGGAAGCTGGGAAGCAAAAAAGCATCGTGGCTGGCTGGAGTCATTCCGCCAAAGGTGTTGAAATACAGTCAAGCAAAGAAAACCTGCTCTCCTCTTTAGGAGAGCAGCACTTGAATCCGCCTGGCAGGGATTAAAACCAAAGTCTCCTTTACAAGAGAAGTGCTCAGGTGACTGATGCTGGCTGTGGCTCCGTGACTGCTACCCAAGGAAAGCTTGGTAGGGAGAGTGGAATCAAGACAGAGGTGAGGTGTACACACTCAGGTGCACACAAGCACTGCCATTTTGTGGTGCATTCCCAGTTCTTTCAGAATATTGGAGAAATAAAAGCACAGTTTATTTTTCCTCCAAAAGAGCCAATATTTGGGTTTTCTCTCTTCTTTTTTACATTTTTGGAAGGGTCACAGCAGTTTAAAAAAAAACTGGTGAATGATTTTAATGTTTGAACAATTTAAAAGGTTTCAGAGGGACTATTTCTTTAACGTTGGAAATAATTGGAAGTTATATAATTTGCACAGGAAGAACAAATAGCTTTTAAAAAACCCTTTATCTCCTTTTCTTGCACCATCTCAAGGGCCCTAAATCCCCACTGGAGACATTTTTAATGACAAAGTTATCTTTATGAAATTGCAAAGTTCTAGCAAATTGAATAATAGAATATTAAGTACCTATTCTGTGAGAAAAGCATGGCAGTGTGCCATGATGATGTCTACAACACAGAAGCAAATTACAGACATAGAAAGACAATTAACAATACAGGATAATTGTACCTGGCATGAGGAGTCCAGACAATCAAAGGTGGAATTGCTAAGGAGGGAGGGAAATTATCTAGAGTCCAGGCAACCAGACTTAAGCCCTTCGTAGAAGGAAGGATGACTGTCCATCAGTGGTGAGAAATGAAGAGAACTCAAAAGGCAGGGGTAAAGCTGGGAAGATCAGAAGGGTCTAGACATATTGATGCACCAATAATAAGAAACCAGATAATAGTAAACCAGAGATAATAAGTAAACCAGGTGGTATTCGCAACAGGAAGTAGGGGAGATGTTTGGAAAAGCAATCAATGGTGGAAGTTTTGATCGCTGAGTCTAGACCTTTCCAATCTGCAGTGGAAGCCACTGAAGGCTTTTGGAGCCAACAAAAGCAAATGTGCCATGAGGATCCATGGTTAGTAGTGTTTGGTTTTGTTTGGATTGGTGGCAGGGAACCTGGTGAGAGTTTATGGCACTGATGAGGACCCAGCCAGGGCAATGGCAGTGGAAAGGAGAGGAGAAGGTGGCATTCAAAATACAATATACAGAAAAATCAAAAGGACATGATGCCACTCTAGAAAATCTATTGATGTCACAAAGCTTCAAAGGTTTGGGCTGGGACCTTGCTTCTTTGAGGGGGGACAAGTGGTCTCAGGCAATCTTCTTTCTTTTTGCAGAAGAATATAATTTTGGTGTGCTTACTCTAACATTCTTACAGAATTAGCTCATGACTAATTGAGAGTGTCAGAGATTTAAAAAATTAGTCATGTCTGGCACAGAGCAAGGTAATGGTGTGAAAGAGCTGCCTGGAACAAGTATGAGACAACTTTTAAAGATGCTCTTTGGGTGCAGTTGGGTGCCAAAAGGTGCTGCTCGAGCCCTGAGATTCCATGGGCTCCCATATATCATCATCTTTGGTTCCCAGCTAAGCTGTCAGCTTCTGGGTTTGCCTCAGTTTCCTTCTCATGGAAATAGGGCCTCAAAAGAGGAGCACCCTGAGAAATGTGTGTGATTAGCCCTAATGCCAGTCTCATCTTCCCCCACCCAACCACTTGACATTGTTCTTGCCTCCTCTCTGCAGCAGTTGTGAAACTGAGCCATCAACTGCTGCCTTGTGCCTGGAGATCAGTAAAATGAAGGACATGGAAACACTAAAGGGTAAGAGCTAACATTTATTGAGCATCTACAGTATACCAAGCCCTCTTTTTTCTAGAAACAAACGAACACAAAATTCTTGGAACAGTGCCTGGCACAGTCAGGCTCCATCAAGTTTCATTTCCTTTCTCCATGCTATTAAATGAGAAAGACAGCATGAGGAGGTAGGAGGAAAGGAGCCAGAAAGGGAAGGTAGGAGACTGGCAAGAAGAAGCCCTGGCTGCTCTGAGATGCAACATGCAGGTTCCCCCAACCCTCCTGGAGCAGGGGGAGAAACTGCCCCTCACTGACCACTCAGGAAGGAGAGAAACCTCCCATGTCAATGCCCCCAGCTCTCGTCTGGGTCACAGCCAGCAATGAGAACAGGTGGGAGAGTAGAAAGGATGACTCTTCTCCCCTGGGCTGCCTCTGATCCCCACCCAGTCTGTCCTCTGTACCCAACTTACCCTGCTGGTCAGAGGAAAATGTCCTGGGAAATAATCCCTGCCTTCCCTTGTTTTTTCTTCCTTTGTTTCATAATTAGTTTCTGCACCATTTTAGCTTTTTTTAAAGAGGGGAATAAGCACTTGATTGAATTATACTCCAGGGAGATATAGGTCTAAAGAATCTGGAATCTGGCTTCCAAGTGGGCATCTTCCTCTCTCGTGAGCCCCCAGACTCTGCTGTCGGTGGTGAGGTCTCCTTTCCCCACACTCCTCCCCAGTATGGCTCACATGTCACTTAGAAGACTGCTGGGGCTCTAGTGGTATGAAGAGGTACATATTCAGACCCCAAAGTCTTAGAGGCTGGTGCAGTAGGTAAACTAGATAAACAGAACCCACACTCAGGAGACCTGGATTCTAGTCTACAATTTGCCAGCTAATACCTTGAGAAAAATCACAACACTTCTGAGTCTCAGTCTCCTCGTATACCACACAGGAAACACAACACTTATCACACAGACCTGCTGGATTGCTGTAAGGGTGGTAAGATAACTCATGCACAGGGTACCCTTGTTGGTGCATGGCACCTACTTGTGCTACCTAAATGGCTGAACCCCGATTCTTCCCTCCCACCTTTACCTCCTTTCCCAGATCCAATGCTCTGGCATTACATCAATCAGAAAGAGAAGGTAAGTGCTTTCAAAGAGAAAAGGCAGCAGAGGTGGGCTGGGGGAGTTTTATGGACTGAGTGTGTTCCCCCACAATTCACATATTGAAATCAAACCCCCAGTGTGATGGTATTAGGTGGTGGGGCCTTTTGAGGTGGTTAGGTCATGAGGGTGGAGCCCACATGAATTGGATTGGCGCCTCTGTAAGAAGAGGTACCAGACGGCTTTTTAGCTCTCTTTCCACTATGTGAGAATACAGCAAAAGTTGGCAGAGACCCTCACCAGAACCTGTCTCTGCTAGCACCCTGATCTCAGATTTCTAGCCTCCAGAACTATGAGAAATGTTTGTTGGTTAAGCTACTCAGTCTATGGTAATTTGTTATAGTGATTTGAACTAAGACAAAGATATGGTTAATCTGCTTTATGAAGGATTATCTCCTTGGCAGATGGCCCCCATCTCCCCCACTCTTTATTTTTAAATATCAGATTCGATCTACTAAAGGTGTTAACTGAACACTCTCCACTGTCTTCACTTACCTTTTGAGTTCTGGAGCCCTAAACCAGACTGTGTTCTCTAAGTCTATGTTTAGTAGGCAAGAAGACTGTTACAAACAGGTAATCTAGGCATTTGTAGAGTTCACAAAACAAAAGGAGCATTTTATATACTGTTTTTTAATATACAGTGCTTTGCTATTGGTTCCCCTCAGAGGAGAGAAGCAATGATAGAAGTTTCTAGAAAGGCAAAGCTCCAGAATCAGGCTAGAAATTGCTCTCTGACAATGTGTTGTGGTTCTGGGACCCACAAGATATCTTGGGAAAGAAGCTTTCAAGCTTGGATCCTAAATTTTTACTGCAAATCCCTTTATTCCACTGGCCCATGAGCTCCTTAAGGGTGGGCACTATGTCTTAGTCATTTTTGTGTCTCCAGGATATAGCATACGGTGATCACCCACTACATCTTTGTTGAATGAGCATTGTTTCACGTGTCTACCCAAATCAGGTAGAAAACTTGGAGCCATAGACTCCTGGGCCCTGCCACCACCAGGCCAGGGAATATAGGATTCCCAAATACAGGTTCTATTTTCGGATTCTGTCCATGAAAGTCCTGGGGAAGCACTAACCAAAAAAGATGAATTCCAAGTGTGTTGCTCAACTTCTAGTTCCAACCAAATGGAAGGCATGCATTGCACACTATCTCCTTCATGATTACAACCAAACACTCTTAACAAAATAAAAAAAAAAAAAAAAAAAAAGAACCGAGGTCTCTGAAAAGTCCTCTAAAAGCAGCTAGATTGCAAAAAGAAGTCAAAATTTGCTGAATGACCAATATGGTGAATTTCCTGGAATTTGTTTTCTCCTGGCTTTGATCCAAGGGTAAGCTGAATCATGAGACCTCCCAGCAGTCAAAGACAGCAACAATCCCAAGAAATGGCCCATCTTTCTGGATAGATAATCTGGAAAAGGGGCCCCTGCTAGACAGAAAGTGTGGGGAAAATCTTTGTCTTTTTTTCTCTCTCAGCTCAGCCCCACAGTCAGATGCAGCTCCCAAACTGCACTGCCACCACCTTGGCAGTAGCTTGAGCACTAAAATCTCAAGAGAAAACCTGTCCCTCTGGGTAGAGAAATTCAGAAAAGGGGTCCCCGTTAATGTCAAGAGTGTCGGGGGAGTCCTCTCTTTTTTCCTCTTGCACTTTGCTCTAAGATCTGGCCAAGTTGAATGAAAGTTTGTGGTATCATAAGCGCCTCCAGCTCTGAGAGAAATCTATCCTTCTAGCTAGAGGACCAGGAAAAGGAACTGGTCCTTTTCCTGCAAGAAGGAAATCTTGCAGAGGAAAGAGCAGGAGAAAGGGACTCCATGTAGGAGCCAACATAAGTCCTGAGCACACCCCCAAGACGTGCACGTGTGGAACACAAGCAGCTTAATAAAGGCTTTGAAAACTGAGCTGATGTTGAGACCACTGCCTACAGGAGTAATGAGACAGAACTTGCTATTGAACTTAACGAGGTTGATTGCTAAAACAAAACAAAACTCAACATGCTTTATGATTTTAACAGGATCCAGTGTCTCATAATGTACTATATGAAATCTCCAGGATACAATTTAAAGCTACCCAACGTGATAAGGACCAGGAAAACATGATCAGTTCTCAAGGGAAAAGATAAGACAATATTGGAATTAGAAAAAGAAAAAGAAAAATAAACTCCAAAGCATCTATTATAATCATCCTATGTGACATAAAGGTGAATGCTCTTACAATGAATGGAAACATAGAAATTCTCAGTCAAGCAATAGAAACTATATAAAAGAAGAACCAAATGGCAATATTAGAACTGAGAATCACAATATCTGAAATTCACTGGATGAGATGAGCCCAATAGCAGAATGCAAATGACAGAGGTAGTGTCAGTAGACTAGAAGGTAGATCAACAGAAATGATCCAATCTGAAAGATAGAAAAGTGTTTGGAAAATAATGAATAAAGCTTCAGGGATCTGTGGTACAATACCAAATGGTCTAATGTTCATGTCACTGGAATCCTTAAAGGCAAGGAGAAAGAGACTGTTACAGAAAAACATATTTGAAAAAACAATAGCTGAAAACTTCCCAGATTTGACGACTGACATAAATTTAAGATTCAAGCAGCTCCTTAAACCTTTAACAGGATAAAAGTAAACAGAACTGAACATCCCACAACTCCCTACCTTCCTACTCACCAATGCCCTCCTCCTCACTTATCTGGACTCTGAAAGCATCTGAGCTTTTGACCCTGAGGTAAGGGAAGGGGCACATGAATAGGAGTCAGACCTCTGGGGATTTTAACCCTGGCTCACTGACGTGTGTGAGAGCTGGAGAAAACCAGTCCTTCTGCCTGGGCCTCAGTTCCTCACCTGAAAAAAATCTCAGGGTTGAACTAGACAGTCTTCTAAGTCCCTTCAGCTCTAAAATGCCACCCTTTATCAACTCCTATGTGAACTTTTTCTGTTCAAAAATGATATCATATATCAAACCCTGATGCTATGAAACAAAAAACTACTTTTCTGCCAAGAGTCTTTCAATCCTCATAATGGTGCAAGTGACTGAAATGAAGATGGTTACAAAACAGAACCAAAAATGGAGTTTCATAGCAACCGGAATGGAAGTCAGCTTTCCCAGCAGCTTCCAGCAGAGCCCTGCAAGCACCGTGGGAAGCCTGGAATGCATTGGAAAGGACAGGAAGCTCTGTAGAAAACTTTTCATTTTCAATAAATGCATTTCCAATTTCATCATGTTTTCCAGATGCTAAGACACAGAATATAATGCCCCTATTGCCTTGGACTCTGAGTTTGGCACCCAGTCTGTCAGACTACGTTAACTCACCCACATGTGTAAACACGTTAACAAGCACCGTTTGCATAACATTTTACAGTTTACAGAGCAGCTCCCATGCATTACATCATTTCATCCTCCCAGCCTCTGAGGTTGCGATCATCTGTTTCCTCAGAAGAAACAGTCTGAGAGAAGTGGACGTTTTCCTCCAGACCATCCAGCCCTAGCTTGTCTGGCTTCCAAATTTGTCCTCTTTCCCATCACCAAGAACCAGAGTCCTGGATAATGCCAGAGCCACGCTGTGCGCACCAGTCATTGGGCCAGGGGCCGATTGTCCCACATTTGCAGAACAGGCTGGAGAAGATTCAGATCTTCTCAGCTCATTTCCCCAGACAGAAGTACGGTGCTGAGAGCTGGCTCCAAGACTCTTCTGTCCTGCTTCCATTCCCTCCTTTGCCCTGAGGCAGATGGCTTGGCTTGGAGAGGCTCTCTGGTGTTAGACACAGCAAGTTTTTCATTCCCACACCCCACATACGATGGCTCTTTTGAAAATATCTTTCCTCCCCTCCCTCCAGTTGCTTGTGAGGGTGCAGGGCTTTAACTCAAGCAGACTTGGGGATGGATGGGACTCCTTCAGGTTTCACCATTGATTGGCCTTGAAGAGCTTTGCAGCTTGGCCCCCACTTGCTCTCCTCTCTGCCAAGGCGTTGCGGTTCCCTCCCACTCTTGCACCTTCATGTGGCCCCCACTCTGCCCTGGTGTGCTGGAGGTCATTCTCCCCTCCCTTCATGAGCCATTTTCAGCTCATTTTTTGGCATATTGTCTCTTCATTTTCAAGAAAAAATACAAAGTAGTCTCTGTGAGTGTGATGATTCTGAGTCATTGCATGCTGTCATCATTCCAGAACAAAAAGATGTCAAAAGGTGGGTGGGTTCATTTCATCCACAAGGGAATAGGCCTTCTCTTCTTTGTTTTATTCTCTTCTTTGTTTTACCCTTGATGACTCATTTAACCTGAATCAAAGCTGAGTAGTCTTGGCCTTCAAATAGGAGGCTGGGGTTGGGGGGAGTAGAGTGGAGGCACCACCTAAACTAGGGCTATAGGCCTGAACCTTGGGAGCCATGTTCTTATGGCATGGAGCCTGCAGAAGGGGCTGAGAAAATAGGTAGCATGCGGAGCCCTTGCTCACGTTTGGACCTCAGTTTTCCCGTCTATAAAAACACTCAAGGCCAGGCACAGTGGCTTACGCCTGTAATCCCAGCACTTTGGGAGGCTGAGGCAGGGTGATCATTTGAGGTCAGGAGTTCAAGACCAGCCTGGCCAACATGGTGAAATCCTGTCTCTACTAAAAATACAAAAATTAGCTGGGCATGGTGGCGGGCACCTATAATCCCAGTTACTCAGGAGACAGGCAGGAGAATCACTTGAACCCAGGAGGCAGAGGCTGCAGTGAGCCGAGATCCTACCACTGCACTCCAGCCTGGGCGACAGAGTGAGACTCTATCTCAAAACAAACAAATGAAAAACTTCAAAAGGATCACACAAGAGCAGGTTGGGAAAGGGCTGGGGTGTGTAGTCTCAGTATAAATATTTCCCTGACTCACTGTGCTTTCCTACCTGGGAATTGGAACCTTGATTCAAGAAAGGAGGTTCAACCCTCACCTGGCTTAGGAATCTGGACAGATGGAGAGAACAGGCTTTGCTGTCAGACAGACTTAGGTTTGGGTACTCCCTCTGCTCCTTTCTGGCTGTGTGACCCTAGAATACCCAACTTCTCTGAGTCTCGGTTTTGAGAGGTTGAATAATTATTCTAGAGTCACACAGCCAGGAAGGAGCAGAAGGAGTGCCAAACCCATGTCTTCCACGGCCTGGGATTCATGTAGTCTCCCTGATGGGTTTGCAGGCCTCACTCACCAGTGCGGCCTGTGAGGCAGGACTCTGCCGGAGCCTAGAGGTAGTGAAGCAACACCCTGGGACGGCAGCTCTTAATATGGGGACTGGACCACAGCAGGAGGCCTATGAGAATGAAAGTATTGATTTTGGGAAAGAGGGACTTTTTGTCTTTGTCGTGGTGGAAGCCAGTGTCTGTGAGGGTCTCAGGTAGGCTGGGCTGTTTAGTGATCCACTGACCCCTTAAGGTTCCTACACAGGTGGCCTGGGGGTCCATGAAGAGCTCTGTGCCATTCTGGGAGAGTGATGAAATTCATCTCTGTAATCCCTCCTTTCAATAAGAGTTTTAGTAGCACCCCCTGGAGAATCAGCTCTTTGGGAGTCTCCCAAGAAAACCATGACCAAATCATGCTAAACAAATCACACACTGTTCTGCCTTAGAACTCTAACTTGCATCATTGTTTAGCCTGGAATGTCCTCTCTACCCACCAAAATCCTACCCATATCTGAGACCCAGCTCCAATTCTAACTCTTCTAGAAAGTCCTTCAAAACCTCTGTAGCCCACAGCAATTTTTCCTTGCTCAATATACATGGTCATGCCACCATTTTCTTCCTGGAGAAAGGCTATTGTTTTTGTTTGTTACCCTCTGTCTTTGTTTCTTCATAAATGTTGGTTTCCTCCATTTTCCTCATTTCCTACTTCCAACCCAGTCACCAAACCTGTTGGTTGTAGCTCTTATAGTAGTCTCAAATTCCTCAACCTCTCTGCACCTCTCTGGGCTGTTTCCTGGTTCAAGCCACCATCCCAGCAACAGCTCCTAATTGACCTCTCTGAATCCAGTCCTGCTTGCTTTCTTCTACTCTATATCCTGAAGCCAGAGGACTCTAACATACAAATCTGCTGCTTCAAGTCCTTTATTTCACTGGCCTTGAGATAACACAGAAACTCTCCAACAGGCTTTCAAAGTCCTTCACTTATGGGCCCCTGCCTACCTTTCTGGTGTTTCTCAACATTCTCCACCTTTACCACCACCATCACCCAGGTCTGCCACAGTCTGGTCAGAAGATTATTCGTGCTCCTGCACATTCTCTCCACGGGGAATACACTTCCTTCCCACCTGCCACACCCCTCTTGGTGCATGCTTAGCTTACACATACTCAGTCTTCAGGTCTCCACTGTAATGATATCTCACCCACTCGGACTTGCCACCCCACCCCAGTCTACACCCAAAGTAATCACTGCAATCTTCATTCTATTTTGTAATTGCATCACTGCAATCTTCATTCCATCACTGCAATCTTCCCATCACTGCAATCTTCATTCCATTTTGTAGCTGCCTGTTTACTTGCCTCTGTCCCTCACTAGACTACAAGCAATTTTAGATAAAGCAAGAACCATATCTGCACAGTTTACTGTTGTATACCCAGTTACATGGTTCTTGCTCTAAACCCAGTGCCAGGCTCAGTGTCTGCTGCTAGTAGAGGCTCAAGAAATAATTCTTGAATAAATGGATGAAAAGTAGAATGAACCTACACATCCAGACCCTCAAGGGCAGTGACCATTCCTCATGCTTCCCTGGATCTCCCTTCAGTGCCTAATTCAGGGCCCTGCAGATTCTGGGTACCAAGGAAAGGAAGTGATTGTTTGCTCTTAGCAAAAAAGCCTTGTTACTTTAATAGCATGCTCCTCTATTTCTTCATGTTTCCCTCTCTTCAGATGGAAAGTTTTTGAACTACATACTGGCAGGAATATGGCTGACAACACGGTGACCTGGATCTGCCTCCAGGGGTGCTGGCAGAGAAGGGCCCTCATGCAGGGTTAGGAGATGCATGGAATTCAAGGCCTCCGAGCGACAGTTAGCAGAACCCGAATGGGCTGCTCATCGAGGAAACAGCCCTGATGGAGTCCAGGAACTCAAGTTCCAGTTCTGGTTCCTTTGCCATTCTGCTGTGCCATCATGGGCACATCACAGCCTCACTGGAGTTCAGTTTCCTCAGTAGCAAAATGTGGTAAGGCAAGGGGAAGGACCAATAATTTATCTTCACTTACAACTCTGAGTTATTATTCTACGAAAAAAATATGTTGGCTGGGCAAGGTGGCTCATGTCTGTAATCCCAGCACTTTGGGAGTCTAAGGAGAATTGCTTGAGCCAAGCGTTCAAGACCAGCCTGGGCAACATAGCGAGACCCTGCCTCTGCAAAAAATAAAAAAGAAAAAATATGTCACCATATTTCCACTAGAGGTGAAGAAAAATTGGGCTGTTTTCAACCTAAAAGTCAGGACAATTAACTTACCTAAAATGAGTGAAGTGTTTTGTAATAATAATCTCATGTATTAGATAAGACTTTAAACTTCTTAGTGAGTTTTTATATTTTTGATTCAGTAACTGGCAGAGGCAACTGTATGGGTTGCCAACATCTGTTCTCCCAGCCTCCCCTATCAATTTTATTAGAAATGGCAATATGGCCAGGCATGGTGGCTCACCCCTGTAATCCCAACTCTTTGGAAGGCCAAAATGGGTGCATTGCTTGAGCCCAGCAGTTGGAGAGTAGCCTGGGCAACATAGGGAGACCCCTATCTCAAAGAAAAAGAGAAAGAAGGAAGGAAGGGCAATATGTGTAATTAAAAACTATATTCCCCAGCCTCTCTTGCAACTAGATATGACCATGTGACTAAATTGTAGCCGAAGAGTTATAAGCAGAAGTGTCATGTGCAGCATTTAGGAAGCCTCCCTCAAGGAAGAGAATACATGCTTTGCCCTCTTCATCCTCTGCTGGCTGAATGAGAATAAGATGTCTGGAACCCAGGCAGCCATATGGGACTATGGGGTAAGGTGCCAAGAGTGCTGGTGTGGCAAGACAGAGGGAGTATGGGTCCCCAGTACAAGGAGCTACCTTCCCAGTCCTGGGCTATCCTCCTTTTAGGATCCTTTGGCATAAGAGAAAAATCACTTTTTCTTTTCTTTCTTTTTTTTTTTTTTTTGAGACATAGTCTTGCTCTGTCGCCCAGGCTGGAGTGCAGTGGTGCGATCTCAGCTCACTGCAAGCTCTGCCTCCTGGGTTCATGACATTCTCCTGCCTCAGCCTCCCGAGTAGCTGGTACTACAGGTGCCCGCCACCATGCCCAGCTAATTTTTTTTTTTTTTTTTTGTATTTTTAGTAGAGATGGGGGCTTCACCATGTTAGCCAGGATGGTCTCAATCTCCTGACCTCATGATCCACCCGCCTCAGCCTCCCAAAGTGCTGGGATTACAGGCATGAGCCACCGCACCTGGCAAGAGAAAAATCACTTCTAACTTGCTAAATAACTATTGTGTTTGTTTTCTTGTCTCAAACCTAATCCTAACTGAGAAAACAATGATCTGCTTTATGCAAGCCCCTGTGCTAGATGCTGCAGGGGATGCAAATGTATATGGGCTTTAGATACACAGAGACTTGGGCAAGAGCATTCATCCCTACACAGAATGCAAGAACATTCTGTCTAGGGGTGAAAGAAGTGCCCAGAAGAGTTTGATATGGCAGAACCATGTGGGCATGAAGAGGACTCATGGGAGATGTGGTGAGGGAATATGATGGAAGGTTCTTGAATGCCAGGCTAATGAGGCTGGAGTTCATCCTGTGACAGAGCAGATAATCTTGTTCCAATGTACAAATGAAGAAGCCCAGACCTCAATAGGTTGAAGGATTTGTCCAAGGTCACCCAGCCAGGGAGTGGCAGAGCCCATCTCAATTCTCCTGACCCTTGGTCCAGTGCTATCCTTCAATTTTGTACTCTTTGAGAGAATCTGGGGCAGACAGAGTAGGAATAAAGGTGTCACACTTTGACACAGCCAGAGAACAGGACTATATCTCCCCACCCCCATCACACCCCAACAGGTTCAAGAGGGGGTTTTGGGGGTTGCTACAAGTCTAGGATCTGGACCTATCCTTAACTCAGAGCCCACTACATGGGCCTCCTGTGTAGCTCCCCTCACAAGGCTATCATAGCTGTGGTGCTATCCCACTATGGAATAAGTATCAATGTATCTAGCACAGTGCTGGGTGCTTTATGTACGTAGTCTAATTTACTGCCCTCAGCAGTCTAAAAAAATTAAAAATATATTTATTTTACAGGTGAAGATGCAGAAACTGAGGATCTAAGAAATGAAGCCACCTACTCAAAGCCACTCAGTTGATAGCAAAGTGGAGATGCAAAGCCATGTTTGTTCAACTCCAAAGACAAGTTCCATCAACCACATTCTAACATCTTCCTGATCCCTGCCAAAGCATAGAACAGTCTCCTGTCCCTACTCAGACTCCAAGAACTTACCTGATTTGATGGGCTGACCAGTGCCAGGGACCTCCTGTCAGGTTCCAGCTGGTCACGTTCTACCTGGAGCCAGGAGCCAGTTTCCCCTCCAGCAATCACATCACTCATGCCCCGCCCATGACCCCACATGGGTCAGGGATCTCCTGGAGAGGGGGCAGGCCCCCGCCTTCTGTGACCTCAATCTTCCTGGGACTCTTAGTCTTGGTTGGTCATGGGGCAGGGGTGTCAGAGTTTTCCCAATCTAGTTTCTAGAGTTCACAGATTCCAGAGGGCTGTTTCCTGGGATCAAGGACACTTTGTTTTTTGTGTCCTGACTGTGGCTGTCATGGTTAGAATGCATTAATTATGAATCGAGCTGACATTCTTTCAGGAAACAACTGGTCATTAGAACAGAATCTTCTCTCATTACCAGCATTTGGAAAGTTGAGTTTCATTTTGTCAGTCATTCAACGTGCATCTTTCCAATAATGTGGTATGTCCAGCGTTCCAGCATGAACCACATATTTCCCCAAGCTGACCATACAGCTTTCTTCTGGAACTTTCACAGGAAACACCCTGAGATGTAGCCTGCAGAGCTGAAGGCGACAGATGAACCTCAGCCCCTCTGCATTCATTGCACAACTATGAGGGGACAAGTACTTTGCCCTCAGTTGTCATCAGCCCACATGATTCCTGTCTGGCACAGCCTCCCTTCCCATTGGCCAAACTCTCACCATTCCTTTTCAGTCTCCGCCTAAGTGTCTCACCCCTACACCCTTTCCCTTAATCAGGCTGAAGTTGGAATGTGTTCACCCAATTTTATTATAACTAAATATATTCAGCTTGGCCTAAGCTTTAGCAGATTTTAATAGTTATTAATGGAATATTCATCTATTTTCCATCCATCTATAATCAACATTCCCATTCTCAAATGCACTGAAGTATCTGAAGCTCAGACACTTTAAGTAATTTAAATTTACGACAAAGTTTTCTGAAGATATAAGCAGATCCTGTGAGATACAGATGCACTGTAGCATGATGAAATTCTTACACTTTCATGCACTGTAGCATGATGAAAATATCTGACCAGAGCCTGTCACTGTACCTTGTAGACATTCTTACAAATAGCTGTTATCTAATCCTCATAACCCATCACCTGTCACCCATAGGTGACCGTTAAACCACTGGATCCACATGATTACTGAAGGCTTGCTTCTTCATTGGCCGCAGGAATCTCATGAAAATCATGTCTTCATATATAGCAAAACTTTGGGCTTATGCATCCTTCTAGGAAGAATAAGCAGTTAATGGGCATGACAGGCCTTTGAACCCTATGTAACCCCGCATGTGTGCAAGCTGCTCTTTTAAGTGGACAACAAAAGACAGTGGCAGAAGTCAGGCTGGGCTCCAGACCCAGCTCTACCTTAATAGTCAGGTGATCTCTATCAGGTCATTTGTATTCTCTGAACCTCAGGTTTCTTGTCTGTCAATGGAAATTATAATAATGCCTGCCCTACTGTGAAGTTCAGATGAGCTCATGGATGTGAACACCTTTTGTGGGTTACAGAGCAACACTTGAATGCCAGCCATCCTTTGTTAACATGTATTAACTCTTAGTTCCTACAACACTAGGAGGTAGATATCATCCCCTCCTTTCACAGATGTGGAGACTCCAATGAGTAGACCCTTGAGGAGCTGACCTTCCAACTCAGATCTCCCCATCCAATGCTCTTCCCCTCTTTGCCCAGGCACCATCCTCGGCTCCCATCCCTGCTCACAGCTGCATCATGTGCATACTGTGAGCATCACATCATACAGTCTTACCTTAAATCTGGGGTCCAATCAGTTGTCAAGAGCCACACACTGGGAAGAGGGAGATCAAGGAAAA
Source organism: Rhinopithecus roxellana (assembly GCF_007565055.1). Lineage (NCBI taxonomy): Eukaryota > Metazoa > Chordata > Mammalia > Primates > Cercopithecidae > Rhinopithecus > Rhinopithecus roxellana. The sequence continues at coordinate 38,448,881 of NC_044553.1, forward strand.
CCAGCCAAGCTCCTCCCAATATAAGGATGTTTGCCAAGTTCCAGGGAGCTCCTGCTACCCCCAGGCCTGGGTGAAGTAAGCACTGGATAGAACAGACAGGATACAATGGCATTGCCCTGAGAAGGCTTTTCATCTGGCTGAGGCAAAGACTCAGAGACACAGGTAAGCAACAGTCAAGCACAAAACACCACATGGGGCTGGGTGCGGTGGCTCACACTTGTAATCACACCAGCACTTTGGGAGGCCGAGGCGGGTGAATCACAAGGTCAAGAGATCGAGACCATCCTGGCTAACACAGTGAAACCCTGTCTCTACTAAAAATACAAAAAATTAGCCAGGCGTGGTGGCAGGTGCCTGTAGTCCCAGCTGCTCAGGAGACTGAGGCAGCAGAATGGCGTGAACCTGGGAGGCAGAGATTGCAGTGAGCCGAGATCGTGCCACTGCACTCCAGCCTGGGTGACAGAGTGAGACTCTGTCTCAAAAAAAAAAACACAAAAAACAAAAAACAGCACATGGTTAGGTGCCAGGTGACTGGGGAGGCCAGAGGGACATTCCACGTGCTCCATGTAAATAAAGACACCGGCAATTTCTGAAGCTCCTTGTGGCCCCAAGAGGCCCAAAAGCTGCCTCAATCTGGGAAAATACCAAATCTGCATCATCTCTCCTCTTTCCTTAACCCCGCTTCTCAGGTCCTCCTCTCAGCCCTGTTCCTCCTATCCCCAAAACTTTGCCTTATTATCTTCCCCTCTAACCCAGTGCTGTCCAATGGAGATAGAATGTGAGCCATGTAAGTAATCTTAAATTGTGTAACACACAGATTAAAAAGAGAAACAGGTGAAATTAATCTTAATAATATATTTCATTCAACCCAGTATATTCTAAATGAAATTATTTCATCATGTGATCAATATTTTTAAAATGATTGAGAATTGTACATTCTTCACATCAAGCCTTCAAAACCTAGTGTGTGTCTTATCCTTAGAGCACATCTCAATTCAGACCAGCCACACTCCAGTGCTCGAGAGCCACCTGTGGCTCATGGCCTGGACAGTGCAGCTGGAACCCAATGGGTGGGTTCTCTCCTCCCTGTGCCTTCAACCCATTCCTGTCTCCCTACTCCAGCCAGCTTACTCCAGGGCCTTGCTGTCTCTTGCCCACATCCAAGCTATAGCCTTTGAACTAGACCTGTTCTTCCAACCACCCTGCACACTGCTGGCCAAGCCCCCCATAGAAGTCATCTGTGACCCACCAGTGCCTCTCCATTGCACATGGAATTCAGGCTCTTCACAATCATCACTGATGGACCCTGTGAGCACCTTTCCCCATCTACCCACCATGCCCCTAGACCCCCCATGACTGCCTACTGTTGGCAGGGGGAGCCCACCACACTTTCCTTCCCAGCCTCTGCTCACCCTTCTCCCTCTGCCACAATCCAATTTCCCTCATGATGCCCTGCCCAGTTGCCACCTTCTCCAGGAGCTCCTTCCCCATCTTTCGATTTGAAATCACTTGTGCCATCCTTAGAGTCCTCAAACCAGTTCATCCACCCCCTTTGGCTCCAATTTTGTCTGCATATCTAGGGGTAGATTATCTCTGGGTTCTTTAAGAAAAGACCTTCTAACTTGATCATATCTCTCTCTGTCTTGTCGGTGATTTTTAAGATCCCACTTGTGTCCCTCATTGGTCTACAGGCTCCATGAAGTCAGGTATCAAACATTTCCATTGCTATATTCTCCAGGCCTAATCTGGATCCTCCCAGGGTGGCTCTTCAGTGAACGTGTACTGAACTGAACAGACATTCACAGAGCAGATGGACAGCACTAGGGACTCATCCTCTGGCCCCAGAGGCCCATGAAAGAATATCCAGGCAGGCTGGACTATGCTGGGAAGGGTGAAGGCCTGGACTCTCATCAACAGGGAGGGGCCCCAAAAGGAAGAGAAACCCATCAACATCCTGTGAACTAAATGGAGAGAAATGCTGTTTAGGAAAAAAAAACCATGATAAATAAAATTCCTGAGAGCAGCTGCTAAGCCAGGGAGCACCACACTCATCCCCTTCTGCAAGAGAAGATGGAGCTACAGCTCCTGTCTCATATCTGCATCTGGTGTGGCCTTCTCGCCACGGGCCAGGGGTCAGACCTGGTTCCACAGGCAAAGGGGCTGTTTAGGCTGGGCTTGAAATAGGCTGAGTGGAAACCTGCGCGCCCCTTCCTGCCTCCCTGTACATGGAAAGGAGCTTTCAGTGAGTATGGAGATCTCTGCCTTTGTCAGAGGAAGGCGTCCTCATCACAAGGCAGGGCAGGTGTCTGTGCCCAAGAGCTGAGCAGAGAACAAGCAGCCAGTGGAGGCTTTCGCCTAAACTGTGCAACCCTTACCTGATTGGGAAGCACAAGTGACAATAGCGAGTCACTTTATGTAAATGCCTCTCTCTTTTTGTATGCTATATTTAGAGAAACAAACTGCTTTGGCATTTAGAGATAAATTTTATGTAAGAGTTTGTTGCTGATGCTTCTGTTGTTACTGTTCATCATCCACATAATAAAAGCAAACTAGAAATACTCAAATACCGGTACCACCTCCAAATATATAAAATATATCCTAGGCCCCTTTCAGTCATCACATTCTTAATTTTTAGGAAAAGCCCTTGTCATAATCTGATGCTTGACAAAATGCTCTCTATCCTTGCATCACCCCCACCCCCCGCTTCCCCATTACGATTTTGCAAGTGCATTTGACTGTAACAACCTTGGGGGACACTAACTCACTGGTGGCATTGAGCCAGCCCCTACTGTGCTGGGTCTCACCAGCTGGATTCAGCACCTCTCAGTTTCTCTCCCACTGTGGAGACTTTTTCAGCTCCATGAGTCCATAACCAGTGATCCCATTAGGAAACAATGCAGTTTCTAGAATTTTATGTCTGTAGGGAACACATCCACTTCTGGCTGAACTGTCCCTAAAATGCTGCTAACATAGAGCTTCCAAACTTTCAAGCCTCAATAATGGCTCCAAGGAATTCAGTGTTTTCCTCCGCACCAAATGAATGCTGGAGCCAGAGGAAGGGCCCTGGACAGGGCTTAGTTGGTTTGGTTTGAAGAAGGAACTTGACCTACTGCCTTCTTCCTGTTTTCCCTTGCAGTGGCCTCCAGGGCCGCTGTCTCTGGGCCTCTTCCCAAACCCCTACCACCATGTTATCACACCCTGAGAGTCCAGGCCCTTGGGTGGCCCACAATTGCTCGCCATGCCTGGCCTTTCTCCAGCTCTCTCTCTCCTTGCCTGCTGAGAAGCTCCTCCTTATAGGAAGCTGCTCTCAGGTACGGAGTAGCCACACTCAGGCATAATACTTCCTGAAGAATTTAAGTGCAGATGTCCTATAGAAGGAAAAAGTCAATTAAGCTTCCAAAGAAATTAAAGTTAAGTAGTAGAACTTGTGGGATCAATGATAAACGGAGATGGAAATGTTTTATGACATGAAAACCTTCCAGCACAAAATTTTTGGATTTGGGTGTGTCTCTACTTTTTTTTTCAACCATGTGGTCTTATGAAATTTATTTAACCACTGTAAAATTCAATGTCTTTGCCTATAAAATGGCTATGGAGCCACTGATCTACCCCCACGAGATAACGTGAAAGTGCTTGCAAACTGTAAAGCTCAGCACAGACCTTAATGTCCATGCCCCACCCCCAGTACCCTGCCTCCTCCTCTGCCAGGGTGTCATCTTCATCTCAGCCCTGACACTCAGAGCCCTGGAGAGAAGAGGGAGGGATGTACACCGGCGCTTTCCCTTCCAACCTTCCCACACTGCATCCCGTCCCTGCCTCCCAACTCACCACAGGGATTTCCAAATGTTGCTTTGTGTGTGTGGATTTTTCCCCCCAAGAACACTCCAAATTTCTGGACTCCACAGGCTGAATTTCACCACAGGGTTTCTGACACCGCCTATGAAAGGACAACAGGACTCTGTGCCAGGGCGGAAGGGAGGAGGGTCTGTGTGGAGCTTTTCTACGTCACGGCTAAAATCAGGGGACCTGGGGATCTTGCTTCTTTTTTTTCCCCCTATCCAAAAACGTGTCCCTTCTGACAATATTCACAGAATCTCTCAGCTCCCCCCACCCAAAGACTGGGCAGTGTGACGACAGACTTGGTCCAATTTTACAATCAAGCAGCACTTGGAATGGGGCTATTCCCACACTTGAAGGCCAGTCAGAAGACTCCCGGCCAGCCCCAAAAAGAGTGGGCACACTTATTTATGTAAAGGTAGACATTTCTGGTCATTGCCAAAGATGAATATTTTATAAAGTCATAACTTCTTGGGAATTATTCTAGTTATTTCTAGTTACCATTAGCCTCATATAATAACAATTTGTTCCCAAGTAAGTTTAGGAATTTTTCCAAAGATGCTAACATAGAAATCAGAGTGAATAAAACAAAGCCAATTTATAGGCTACTAGAACATTGTAAAGAGAGGGGTCATCACATTGACTGAGCCCCAGTCTGACGAATTAAGTAATGCACCCTGTGTGACAATGTAACAGACCAATGAGGGGTAGGTTAGAATCCAGTTCTTCTAATCCAGGCCAGCTCCTGGCTGGCTGAAAATGAAATGGCAATAAAATAATATAAACTAAAACATAATTATGAGCCAAAAATAAAAGGCAACTTTAAAACTGGTTAAAAATGTCTATTTAAGTCCAACTAACAAACAAATACATATAAATCAAAATTAAGTGAGAAAGAGCAATGGAAGATGCAAATTTCAGACAGGTAGAGTAAATGTTAATGGGAAACCCTTTAAGCTGTCCACTGATCTGGAATTTTGAGAGTTCTAGGGACCTTAGGGGTTATAATTCTGAGGTGGAAGTGATTTTATGTTGGGAAAACAAAAGTCAGAGGCAAAACAATAACAAAATTCTGGGGTTTGTTACAAATTAAAGTCAGAAGTAGATTTGTAACCTCATTTTTGGTGAAAATGACAAAACAGGATAAATAAAGAAAACACTTCCTTTTCCCTCCTCACAAAGGGAACAAAATACCAGTTACAAGAAAAACAAAATAATTAAGAGAATTCCTGAACCAGACAAAATTTACAAGTTTAGGGCACACAGTTATGTGCCTGCAGTCCCAGCTGCTTGGGAGGCCAGAGGATTGCTTGAGCCCTGGAGGCTGAGGCCAGCTTGGACAAGAAGCAAGAGACCCTATCTCAAAAAACATTGCCTGTTTGCCTAGGGTCAGTGTCCAAGCCAAGTTGCTACAGGGTGAAGCCCTTATAGTGGATCTGAACAGCAAGCTGAAGACAGATGTCCTGTGGGTGTTCTTTGCTGGCAGGATGTAGGGGTGGTGAGGACTGAGAAGTCTGGGAAGAAAGAGCCCATTGTAAGGACTTGCAGTCCATAGATATTCGCCTCCCCTGCCATCCACTTTCTCTGTTCTAGCCTCTTGGGCTAGCAGAGTACAACACTAACCATAGGGATTGAGCCTCATACTTATCCAACAAGTACAGATGCTCCTCAACTTACCATAGTGCTCATCCCTATATGTCCATTGTACGTTGGAAATATTGTAAATTGAAAGTGGAGGCTGGGCGCCATGGCTCATGCCTGTAATCTCAGCACTTTGGGAGGCTGAGGCAGGTGGATCATGAGGTCAGGAGATCAAGACCATCCTGGCCAACGTGGTGAAACCCCATCTTTACTAAAAATACAAAAATTAGCCAGGCGTGGTGGCGCATGCCTGTAACCCCAGCTACTTGGGAGCCTGAGGCAGGAGAATAGCTTGAACCCAGGAGTCAGAGGTTGCAGTGAGTCGAGACGGCGCCACTGCACTCCAGCCTAGTGACAGAGCGAGACTCCCTCTCAAAAAAAAGGGGGGGGTTGCATTGAGTCCACCTAACCTACCAAACATCATAGCTTAGCCTAGCCTATCTTAAATGTGCTCAGAACACTTACATTAGTGCACCATTAGGCAAAATCATTTAACACAAAGCCTATTTTATAATAAAGTGTTGAATAGCTCATATAATTTATTGAATATTGTACTGAAAGTGAGAAACAGAATGTTGTATGGGTACTCGAAGTACAGTTTCTACTGAAAGTGAACTTCACACCATTATAAATTGAAAAATCACAAGTTGAATCACTGTAAGTCAGAGGTGTCTATAATTAAGATAACTCCTGAGTCCTCCCCAGATGTTCCCAGTTTGATTAGGGTAGGTGTCCAAACCAGATTGCCACAGAGTAAAGATTTGTCTTACTGAGCACTGTCAGCTCAATGCATAGTTTACCCCTGGACCTCCCACGGCCCAGCTTCCAAGTGGCCAGAGGCGAAGCTCTTCTAGAAAAAGAAAGGAAGAGAATTGCACGGGCAGCATCAGATGTCCAGAACTCCTGAGCCATGAAAATGAGACTAGAACAAAACTCATAGTAACCCAACATAGACCTTACAGTTAAAGAATTCTTGCTGTAGAATTTTCAACTACGATAAAGTTGAGAATGTGGCTCAACTTTAAGCATTATACTAGTAAATCCCAGGGATCTAGACTTTCAATTTTCTCTATCAGATTTGTCCAAAATCATGCTAAGTACCTAAAGAAAGGAACAATGTATATATGACACAGTGGGGTCCTTGAAAATAAAAGATGACAAGTTATGGAATAGAATGCAGTTGTATAACAGAAAATGTTCTTTTTCAAATTCATTGCCCAGAAACATAGAATTTTGAACCTGGAAGAAATTAATATGAGACCCAGGTTTAGGATAGTGATACTGTCTAACAAAAGGCAACACAGGGCTTTGGAAGGGGCCAGGGCAATGAGAGGCCTGAAAGTACAAGTATTTTTGACTTCATGTCGTATCTACTATAAACACATCGCTGTGTAATTCCTCTGAATCGTTGTTTACTGCATTTCATTGAACCATAGGTTTAAACCTGGAAATATGAACTAGCTTGCCCATGGCCATACATCTAGTTGTGGGGAAAGTCTGGGATCAAGCTCAGTCTTTTGCATCCAAACCCAGAACTGTTTTCCCTACTCCCACTACATCTCCAATGACTCTGCATACACCAGTAATGATCCAAAAGCAACCCGTATTTTTTGGTTTCGGGTAGTCAAGAAAAGGTCTTAATCGTCTAGCATCTTGAAAGAATAAACACGAGTAACATTTAGAAGTAAAGTTACCTAGGACTTAGTCCAGCCCTAAGGCCGGTGGGTGATCCACGGCGCCATATGCCAGGCTGGTTACTGCCCAGATCTCTCCTGTTTGTGTTCATCACTGTTCTCCATTTCTTTCAGAATCAAGCGCCAGGGCTTAATTAAACTCCTGAGTAAAGCCTAAGGCACCATTAGGGGCTCAGTTGGTGAGCTGGCTGGTAGAAAGCACGAAGCAGTTTCCTGTGTTTGATTTCCACAGACACTGGGATTAAATTAGTAGAGCCATCTAATGTTCCCATCCCCCAAATCATGCATGCATGCGTTCACTCATCCATCCATTCACTAATTCATTTGACATTCTCTTCTTTTTTTCTTTTTTCTTTTTTTTCTCCTTTGAGACAGAATCTTGCTCTGTCATGCAGTGGCATGATCTCAGCTCACTGCAACCTCTGCCTCTGGGGTTTAAGCGATTCTCCTGCCTCAGCCTCCTGAGGCACACACCACACCCAGCTAATTTTTGTATTTTTAGTAGAGATGGCATTTCACCATGTTGGCCAGGCTAGTCTCAAACTCCTTGCCTCAAGTGATCCACCTACCTTGGCCTCCCAAAGTGCTGGGATTACAGATGTGAGGTGCCATGCCCAGCCCATTTGACATTCTTAATGAATGCCTTAGGACACAGAACACATCCATTTCCTTCCTCAAGGAGTTTACAGTCATTTTGAGAACATAAGAAATGAACTTATGAAAAAAAAGTTAAGGTGCAGCAAGTGGGCAGAACAGAGAAGTGGAGAAAGAGGCTCCTCGATGTGGAGCTGATCAGGGAGGTCTTCATGGAGGAGGCGGGGACTGCAAGCTCCTGGGAGGAGCTAGGTGTGAAGCCTCTTGATTCTTCCATTCCTTGGTAGAACAGAGAAATATTCCAGTGATACTGTGGAGTAGGACTTATCAGTCAGTTGCTTGGGGACTTAATCTCTGAAGTGTCCTCAAAGTGGAAAATAAGGTAATCAAGGATCCGGTGTCTTCAGGATCCAATGTCCACAGGCCCCTTGGGGCCAGGCTCAGCCCAACAGACAGATGTGTGTTCTTCACAGGCACTAGTTCAGTTGAAATAGTGGCTCTCCGCCACATCAGACTCAGTGTCCCTTCTTATAACACAGGACTCCATCTCAGAAAAAACAAACCAATGAAAACCAACCAACCAACACCACATAACTTGTAACTCTCCTTTTGTTATACTCAGATGAAACCCATAGATAATATATCTACCTACACACAACATTTTCTCCCAAAATTCATAATATAAAAAATATATATATAATGCACTCACTGGGTTATAATCAAGAAAGAAAGAAAAGCAATTTTATAGAAAAATAAGCATTTCAGTATCTGAAAAAACTTGTACATGACTACACTGGAAAACCTAGTGAGTAGTTGTCTGCACCTATGTGTAGAGTCGCCATGAATGCAACAGATGTAAATGCACACAGATTCACATGTGTTTTTAGGATGGCTCAAACACTGTGATCACCATTGCCATACGTAACATGATTTTCCAAAATGGTGAACAATCTTCATAGAGTCCTGAACAAACATGTACCATCTTCACTCTATGCTGCATTCCTGAAAAATTCAGTGTATGTTAAAACTGCAAAAAAAAAAAAAAAAAAAAAAAAAAAAAATCCTGTGTTTTTATATATAAAATGGGGTTGGATGCTAGATCCACCTAAGTATAAACAGGTTTTCATGGACATAAACATCAAGTGAGACATTTGAAAGTCATAAGGGACAGTCACTTGTGATGTGGATGGTCCTGACCACTACAGAGCATCTGACATCCTCCCCACCCGTCCCCCATCGACATTTATTGGACAATAAATGTCAGTGGCATCCCACATTCATTGTTGTAACAAACTGTGATAGTAACAAATGCCTCCATAAATTTCCAAAGACACCTCTTAACGGGTGGAACCACCCTCACTGGGAATCCTGAGTTACAGGGCGGGGGTGTGTGTGTGTAGGTTAAATGTGCCTTCCAACAGCCGGAGTTGAGAGTTACCTGATCACCCTATTGCTCCCTGTGATGGTTAATTTTATGTGTCAACTTGACTGGGTCATAGGGTGCTCAGATATTTGGTCAAATATTTTTCTGGGTGTGTTGGGGAGTGTGTTTCTGGATGTGATTCACATTTAAACGGAATAAGTTGGAGTAAAGCAGATTGCCCTCCCCAGTGCAAGTGAGCCTCAAAAAATCAGTTGAAGGCCTGAATAGACAAAAAGTTACCATCCCCCGGGTAAGAGAATTGCTGCTGCCTGACTGGCTTCAAGCTAGGACGTTGGCCTCTTCCTGCCTTCAGATACAAACTGAAACATTGGCTCTTCCTGGGCTTTCAGCCTGCTGGTCCTCAGACTGGGCCTATGCTCTCGTAGGTCTCCTGCTTGCCAACTTACCCTACAGATCTTGGGATTTGTCAGCCTACATAATTGCATAAGCCAATTCCTTATAATAAATCTTTTTCTGTACACACCCTATTGGTTCTGTTTCTCTGAAAAACCCTGACTAATACACTCCCACACGAGTCTGAGCCATGTTCTTGCCCTGGCCTGCCTCCTCTCTTCTCATCACTTGACTCTGGGATGCCAGGCTCTTGGCCATAACAGCCCTTGGTCCATGCTGAGATGACCTAGAGCATTTTAACAGGCGGCTACTGCTTCACACATAGGGCCCCACTCCAGACTCAGCAGGAGCCAGGCAATGGCAAACCAGAGGGGCAGGAGACACCAACAAGGCACCCTCTGAGAGCTGACTGCCCCCAGGATTTCCACCCCTTTTCAGTGTCTATTTGGATATTAAGGCTAGGGGCCTTTTGAAAAACAGCAGAAGATATGGGTATTAGTAGTGACCCCCAAGAAGTGTAATGGGAAGGCCAGCAAGGCCAGGGCCAATGACAGAGGGAAATTTTACAAGCTAAACACGTATAGAGAACTCCCTTCAAATACCACCAGGGATGAAGAAAGTTTCCCAGTGGAGAACCATCTCTCAGTGGGCAGAGGGTGCTGCTGGTATGAAACTGATCACACCCCTTCAGCGAGTGAATCCTGTGGTCAGGAAGGGAGATCTCAGAAAGAAATTGTAAGGGCACTGCCCTCTGTCACACATTCACTCATTCAAAAATGTATTGAATGTCTACTACATGCCAGGTATGCATGAGGTTCTGGGAGTATTAGATGAGCAAGATACAGGCGTATCCCCAAGGAGTTCACAGCCTGGCAGGGAGACAGACAGGGAGCAACAGGCCATTGAGAAATGACCAGACAGATACACACCAGGATGGGTAAATACAATTGCAGTGGGAGTGCACAGTCGGGGCAGCTAGCCCTCCCTGGGAGGTGGGACTGGAGGGCTCCCCAGAAGGGACACCAGATGTGTGTTTTAAAGAATAAAGTCAGCCAGTCAGAGAAGGGGAGACGAGGAAAACAGGCAGAGAAATGAGCTTGACAGTGGCAAGGAGCAGGGAGGGAGAAGGCACCTCCCAGAAGCTAGAAGAAGGAACATAAGGCACAAGGGCAGAGAGAGAGTAGGCAGAGGTGGGGTCATGGAGGGCCCTGTGTGTGAACATATCACACGGACTGAAGAATCGAGTCTGGACTCACAAACTAGCAGACTGGGAGTAGAAGGTGCACTTGGAGAAGTGGCACAGTGACATCATTGAGGTGTGTTGTGGACCCAAACTAAGGTGCAGGACAGAAAGGAAGAGGAGAAGGGAAGAGCATAAGAAATGTCAAGTGAGGAAAGGATTTATACACATATACCTACAAACATGCACAACTGATCAGTAAAATATGAAAACATCTTGCTGTCATTAATAAAGCAACAAAAAATAAAATGATATGGTACCTTCTTCCATCACACATGGAGTCACACCACTGGTGCTTGCCTGGGCAGCAGGCAGGGTTTGGGTATGTGGTGGTCAGAAGCTTTGGCAGTGGATAAAATCATCAAGGAAGAGTCAATAGCGTGAGGATGTAGGGCACAACCCTGGAGAACACTAGCAGTTAAGGTGCACAGAAGGTGAAGAACAGTTCAAGGAGGCTGAGAATGAACAGTCAGAGAAGTAGGAGGAAAACCAAGAGAAAGTAATGTCGTGGAAGCTCAGAAAGGAAGGAATGTCAAGGAGGAGGAAGTGATGAAGAGCTTTGAAAGTTGCAGAGACGTTCAAGTAAGATTGACCTTTAGACTGAAAAGTTTTCATTGTATTTTGCAAATAAGTCATCAGCGACCTTGGCAGGATGGGTTCAATGTTTGATGGGAGGAGAAGCTACATGACCATGACTTGGGGAATGAATGAGGGGAGAGGAAGTGCAGCTGAGGAGTATAGCCATATTAAAGACGGCTGGTTGACTTTGGGAAGAAGAAGGTGGCTTTGGAGTTGTAAGGAGACCACCAGAATTGAGTTCCTGTTTTCTCCACCAGAATTCTAAACCAATCAAGTGGTAGGATGAGAGCAAGACAGATGGAGATCAAAACATCAACTTTATTAGGGATAAAGCTGACATTGGAAATGGTGACATTAAATGCTCAGCAACAATTTTTCAAAATGAGAAAGACAGACCCACTGATCACAGGCAGCACTGAACACCCGAGGCCTTTCTGCACAGAGGCTGCCCCTGGAACCACGTGAGTGTAGACCAGAATGGAGAGCTGGAACCACGTGAGTGTAGACCAGAATGACAGCTTGCTGATAAGGCTGGCTACACAGAGGAAAGAGGAGAGGTGAAGAAGATGAGTCAGCCAAGACATTCCTCCTCTCTGGGGAGAAGCAAAGGGGGAGAAGGGGAAAGAGGACATGGGTCATTTTAGAGAAATCTCTCCTCGTAGAAATAAGGAATGGGGGCAAATCTGTAAATACTGACCCAGAAGGAGATAAGTATAGTTAGCATCTTTTGTCTGCGTCTTTGCAAGCGCATATGTATTTGTATGACCCAGAATGGTTATTTATGGAGTAGGACTGGATAGAATGGGGGCGAGTTCAGGGGGGCGCAACTTCTTGCTGTCTGTAAAGAAAAAAGGTACTGGAATCACACATTGCTTTACTAATTTTCACATTTGATTTTTAACACATACTGGTTAGTGACTTTTTGCAAATTATTATCTTATCATTACATAGCAACTCTGTCTTATTCAGTGCTCCTTACATTTCATTTTGTTGGGTATTAGCATAGTAATTCTTTCCTGCTTTGTTATTTGCGTTTGCCTGGTCTTTTTTCTTGACTTTTTATTCTCAACCTTTATCACACTTGTTAAATGTGTTTCTTTCTTGTGTTTGTGTGTGTATGTATATAGATATACATATATATAAAAACAAGAAAGCATATAACTGTCTGCTTTTAGATTAATCTAATAGTCTCTCTTTTAAGCATAATTCTATTCACATTTAATAACACACTGAATTTTATTTCTTCTATTTTACTTAATATTTATTACTCATTTAAGCCCCCTTGATGTTCTTTGTATTAGTTATCAAGTTGCTATTCATTATTTTCTTCTTGATTTGGGAGCTCTAGTCTAGTTTTTCATTCTACCAGCTCCTTCTCATTTATGTCACTGGTAGTCAAACTCATTCTTTTCTTCCATTATACCAACATAAGAGTCCAACTGTTTCCCCAGATTCTCTCCTCTCCTGCTGTTCCTCCTCCCCCAGCATGAGGCCTTTAGAGTGCTTTCACTTCCCACTCTCACACACCAATGTGAGACCTGTGGAAACTTCACTTCCTCTCTTTCTCCTTTAGAACTTTTTGTTCCAGGCTATTGTTAACATTTCCCTTGAAATATGTCTCTTCTATTTTCGCAGTTACACATTCCTGAACTGTCTATTATTGTCTGTCTGAATTTAACTGGTGATGTGTTGTAAGGCTCCTTGCTCACCACTAATTTTTTTCTCCCTTTTCCTCCTTCCATCCTGCAGCCTTTAAGCTGATGCATCGATTGTTTGGTTAGATCTTAACACCCTTTTCTCTGATGGAAGATATGGGTGACAAATCTTTTCCTTGTATATTCTCAACTATGTTTCCTTGACCCTGACAGAGAAGTGGGGTCTTGCTACAGGATTCTTGGTGTGCAGTGTTTTTCTCTCAGTAATCTTCACGCAATTGGCCTCAATCATCCTGACTTCAGGTGTCATAGAAGAGAAAGCTGATGCCCCCATGATCCTTCTTCCCCTATAAGTCACTTGTACTTTCTTTCTGGAAGATTGTAGGATTTTCTTTTCATCCTTAGACTTCCGGGATTTCCCAACCTGTGAATCATTTGTCCTGCCCATAACTTGCCAAAACCTTCCAATAGGCAGACTGAGGCCCTTTCTTAACTTGGAAAATTTACTTCCTATTAACTACTACCTCTCTTTCCTTCAGCTACTGAATTTGTCTGCAGATCTTGTCATTTGGTTGCAGAAAGTCTTTTTGTGCTCTATTGGAATTTTTATGTCCTAATGTTAATATTTTTAAATGTATTACTGTTCCCTAGTGGCTTGGTTTCATGTGACCCTCTTCTAAGAGCATTGCTATGCCCCTTAGGTATGAGGGTAATGTTTTCTTTTGTCTGCTTTCTAGGCTCAGGGCCAGCAGCTGAGGTGCCTTCTCAGAAGGGACAGATCCACAAATGGTGGTTATCAATCCCCTATCAAGTCACTGCGGGGAGACTCTCATCTTCCTGTTTTCTCACATCTCCCAGGCTCAGGAGTAGAGATAGACTCAGCACACCTGTACAACTCCCTTACCTCATCCAGCCAGGTCCATCTGCCAGGATACTCACTGATGCCTGGATACTGGTACCCTCTTATGATTACAGAATTGGGGGTGGTTTGGAGACCATGTGTTTGCTCACACAGCTTTAAGAAAGTAGCACGGGTTTAGGGTCCACAGTTTGACCTAAAAAGTGACATTTTCTAGAACTCAGCACTTCCTTATTTCATTTGGAAAGGTGGTTTTAAAGGCTAAAGTTGGCCCTGGTGGAGGTCAGAGATCATACATGGCTTCCATAGTGACAGAAGCCACTGCAAGTTTTGGCAATAAAAGGTAAGCTTCCCCTAGCTGGGGCCGCTCCTCTGGTCCCTGGCTTGAGTCTCCAGGCTCAGCAGATGGGGTGTCATCTTCTTTAGGCTTGATATTGGCAGGAATCCCTTTTGGTCACTCCCAACCAGTCTCTCTGGAGAGGTAAGGCATATCTATTCTAGTTTGTTATTCTGCCTTTGCAACCTAGGAAGGAAAGGTCTTGGGCTACCAGGCCCCAAATTCACTTTTTTTTTTTTTAGGACTTCTATGCACCTATTCACTGCCAAGATGACAGTTCCCCTACATGGTTTTTAGGAAATCATGTTCTTACATCATTGCTCTCTTAAAATCCTCCTTAATCTGCTAGACCAGGCTTGGCTTTCTCTCTTGACTAGCTTACACATTCTAGCATTCAGTACCTGCTCCAGGTTTGTTTTTAAGCCTTGGAGCCAAGTGCCAGTCTGAGCCCTTTTTCACTCCATCAGTTTGAATCACCTCCCTGCTCTATTGTTTCACTTCCTGTCCATCATTTTGACCATTCCTCAGTGGCCTGAGATGGGGGCCAAAAAAGTTCCTATTTTTGATAAACAGGGCATGGGTGAACACTGATGAGGTTTCAACAATGTGACCTTGGGCAGATTATTTAAACCTCCTGAGCCCTGACTTCCTCATCTGTGAAATGCTTATAAAACCTGCCCTGCCCCCTTCACAGGCTTATTATGGAACTCAAATGACATGAGAAAGTGCTGTGAAAATTGAAGTGCTCTACACATGTAAGGCTTTGTTTTATCCTTTCAAAAACAGTGACTCGAGTTTCATAAGTGGAGCTTTGCAGTATTAACTTACTTCTGTGGATTTAGCAGTTTCAAATTCATGAGCCATTCTCATGATTTCACAGAATCCACTCTTAGAGCTTCCCTTTATATTTTCATTGTTCTGAAAACAATCGCTTTTTTATTCATTGAACGGCCATAACTCCAGGTGAAAAAGGAAAAGATTTCTTTCTACAGCCTGACACGGTTACAACGTAAAGCCTAATGTTGGAATGGCAGATTCAGGTGGTTGACGTGGTAGACGTGCACAGCACTTTCAAGAAAGGACTGACTGCCTGGCTGCAGAGATTAAGATTAAAGCATGCTTCAGCTGCAGAGAGCCACCTGGCCTCAGGTCATACCCTCCCAGGGCAGCCCACATCTGTCCTGTGACTGAGTGAAGTGGGTAAAAGCCCAGTCACTTTGGCCTGACATGGGACACTCTGATGGGCAATACAAATCCAGAGCTTCCCAGTGGGTTGGCTGAGGCTTCACAGGGTTGGACTGTGCTGGATTTCTCCCTCTGCCCAATCCTGCTTCTCCTTCTTTCCTTCATAGGTGCTGATCCCTAATAACCATCTTGTACTCCAAATTCCATCTCAGCACTTGTTTCCAGAGAATCTAACTTGTGACAATCGGGTACACTACACTAGAAAGGTGGAGTAGGGTGGGGTAGGAGGGCATGTTTGTTGCGAAGAAGGAGAGAAAACAATGGAAAGAGGGGATTTGAAATGGCATCACCTTCCCAACCACAGACAGCTCCATGTCGAACAACAAATGTGCAACTCAAAGGTCTAAGACACTGCTGCTACGATAGGTGGCAATCTGTTGTTACCAGCCCGACTTGTACTAAAATCTCACAAGGGAAGCAATATCGTCTATTCTTATTCCCAACCCTAGAGATAAGCAGATTTGGTGCTTTTACCTGGAAGCACCAAAGGTTAACTTCCAAGAAAATGCTAACAACACGCTGTGTATTATACAAAGACCCCTACTAGTATTAAGATTAGCTGAATGATCTAAATGTTAGTCACAGTTCTGTTTTTCAATTACCTTTTTACATACAGATGAAAGAGAAAGTGACATTTTCTAGAACTCAGCACTTCCTTATTTCATTTGGAAAGATGGTTTTAAAGGCTGAAGTTAGCCCTGGTGGAGGTCAGAGATCATACATGGTTTCCATAGTGACAGAAGCCACTGCAAGTCTTGACAATAAAAGGTGATCTTTTAAAATGAAAATCTGTCATTCATCTACCCACTCCTCCCCATCCCACACACATGTAAAACTCCTCCTTGGTTTCCCATTGCTTTTATAGTAAAGGCCTCAACCCTACACGGCACGTCCCACCCACAGAGTCTGGCCCCTGCCTTGCTTGCAGTCTCTTTTCACTCCCTCCTCCTTGCTCCTGACACTCCATGCGGCACCACATTGCCTTCCTATTGTTCCTCAAATAAGCCATGCCATCTCCTGCCATAGGGCCTTGAACATGTTTTTCCCCCTCTCTGCATCTCTCCTCACCCCCACCTTCGCCTAGTTTACAACTCAGCTTCAGGTGCCAACACAAGCATCCTTTTCTCAGGGAAGCCTTCCCTGAACCACACACCCAACTCTAGGACAGGCTTTTTAGTGATATGATCTCAAGGAACTGCGTTCCTTTCCTCCAGAGCATTTATCTCGTGGCCACATTAGAACTGCACCCTCATGTCTAATATTGCTTGGTAAATCTGTCTCCCCACTCTAGACTTCAGGAATGGTGCCTGGCTTTGCTCTCCATGCTATGCCTGGCTCCTAGCACAGTTCCTGGCAGATAGTAGGTACCCAATTACTATTTGCTGAGTAAATGAATACCTGAAAGAACAAAAGAAAGAAAAAAGGGAGAATTGCTGACTTTGGTTGGGTGGTGTGAGGTTTCCTGGGGTTTAACAGTAGGAATGGGGAGTTACAACCAGAAGAGGCTGAGTGGAAGGTACATGTGGTGACAACTTTTAGGGTGGCTCTCTCCCTAATCACCAGTGGGGTGGAAGGGCAGTGGGGCAGCAAAGCCATCAGAAGTCACAGCATAGCTGTCAATCTTATCACTGAAGACAAGAATACCCGAGTGCTAGGCCAGGAAAATTATTCACTTCACAATCAAGAAGAAATGCTGTGGAACTAAAGTTGGGGTATATTCTTGAATTTGATTTTATTCTCCAGAGCCCTAAAGTTAACCAGCTGGAATCATTTTTAAGGACCATTCTATTTAACTTTTGGAAATGAAGCATCTGCCTTTTAATGGAAAAACTACTTCTCATTGTAAAGATAGCACACAATGTTCTTGGCTACTTTGGTCTCCAAAAAAAGGGAATTGAGATATCTCCCTGTGTCCCCATTATATCTTGAACCTCCTGTGTCAACAAAACAGGCCAGATTGATAGCTGACTTTTTTTTAATAATAAGTAAAAAGTAGCAGCCCATTCTGTGAAGTAGCAGGCAGGGCAGCCTATGCAGGCATATCTGCCTCTCGAGAAATCTCAGGAGGCTTAGGGATCCACACCGAAAGTCTCCATATAACCAACCTCAAAGCCACTGTATTCAGATAAGAACCCAAGTTTATCATGCATTCAAAAGTTCTGTTCCTCAAAAAGCATCTACAAAGTATGATTAGCTAATCAATCGATTAATCAAATATTCCTACTTGGCACAAGTCCATGCTGTGAGACGACACAGTTAAGATAAGTCCCTGCCTTAAGAATACTGTAACCCTCAGGGCCGGGCGCGGTGGCTCAAGCCTGTAATCCCAGCACTTTGGGAGGCCGAGACGGGCGGATCACGAGGTCAGGAGATCGAGACCATCCTGGCTAACATGGTGAAACCCCGTCTCTACTAAAAAATACAAAAAACTAGCCGGGCAACCTGGCGGGCGCCTGTAGTCCCAGCTACTCGGGAGGCTGAGGCAGGAGAATGGCGTGAACCCGGGAGGCGGAGCTTGCAGTGAGCTGAGATCCGGCCACTGCACTCCAGCCTGGGCGACAGAGCGAGACTCCGTCTCAAAAAAAAATAAAAATAAAAATAAAAAAATAAAAAAAAAAAGAATACTGTAACCCAACTGAAGAAATAGGATGTGGAAGGACTAAGATGTCAATTAACAGCATAAGGCACAGAAGAACTAAGATATCAACTAACAGCACAAGGCACACACTGTAAGTCTCAGCCGGTTCATACGGCCCATATCCAACAATACCAACCTGCATTGAACATTTATTATACAACAAGTGCTTTACATGTATTTTCTCATTAAAGTTCCATAACCCTATGAAACAGATACAATTACAGTCTCTTTAAAGAACTTGAGTATCTAAAGTCACGCAGTTAAAAAACAGTTTCAAAGACAGGTCTGATTCCAAAACCCAGGTGTATAACCACAGAGCCCCTCCAGCTTGTAGAGCTCACAGTGCTTGGGGCTGGCCTGGGAAGGCAAGGCTGGATGAGGAAGGGGCCTCTGAGCTAGGCCTAAAAGTGGGCAACACGGAAATAGGCCAGTGATGGAGATAGGTCACTGTGTGGCACTATGGTGGAAAGAGGGTTGGAGAGAGAAGATAGAGGAGAAGGGGAAAGAGGACAGAGCATGGCAGCTGCTTGGGCACAGCCACTTTAGGGTGAGGGATGAGTGAAGATGTCTACCTTGTAGGCCATATCAACATGTCCCCATTCTTCTGTGAAAAATGCCATCATCCCACACAGGAAGAGTTGGAGAGGGATCCGACAGTGGAGTCTGGTCGGAAAGGAGTCTGGCCTTTCCTTTGCCCTTCCTTCTGCCCCTCTCTTGCCCCAGAGTAATATCCCAGGCTTTCCACCCACCCAGCCCACAGGGTGGCCATGCTACAAGCCTTTTGAGTCCTGCATCCCAAGAGGGGCAAATTCTTGGCCTGAAGGTGTCTGATAGAGCCTGCCTGGCTCCAAGCCGGCCTCATCTCTGCTCTGTCTACTGGATCTGGGCTCTGAACTGGGGTGGGAAGGTGGGGAAGTGGGGAGACTGGTTCAGGCTACCACTTCCTCTCCTCACCATTGGATAGCCAGCCTTGTAAGGAAGGTGAGGGGCCAGTTCTGTGGCATAGAACAGTATAGTTCTTAGGTCCTCCTATTTCAGAAAAACACTCAAGCCATGTTTTCCCTCTGCTCTCACACCATGACACCAGTCATCAACACAGAAGACTTCCGTGACCAAATGTGTGGGGATCTTCCCCCACACACCAAGTAGTAGGCACCAGCTGGGTGTCCTCCAACTCAGCTCCAACACTATCTACCTGGAAAGAGTATCTGATCCCACAGGTTGAGGGTTCAGTCAGATGAAGAGATACATACGCGAGGTCTAGAAGATCCTGAGTGCAGGAGCTTCTGTGCTGACAGGATAAATTCTTCTTCACCTTCTTGTTTGCCTCCACGTATTCAGCCCTCCAGAAATTCCCTGAACCCTGTCCTCTGGGTCTTTTATGGAGATTTCATTTGTTGTCCATGACTGAAGCATGTGATTGAACAAAATGCGATTGGACAAAAAGGGTATGATCTAATCCCAGCAAGGTCTGTCTGTCCAGATTCTTCTTCATCTCTCTGTGCAGCATTCCTTCCTCCAGGGTATGGGGCATGACCTCCTCTGGAATGAGGGTCTTATGACCCACAGTCAGATTGTAGAGTCCCGCCTTGGGTGGATGAAAGGAGGGCAAAGAAGGTCAGAGAAACATTCTGTTTCCTGAGGCCTAAAGCACCTCTACATTACAGCAAAAGACTGCAACAAGTGTCATGGGAGTTATGGACCAGGAACCATGGACAAAAGCATATATACATATAATCATAAGATCATACCCCCCACCACACACCACATTGTTCTACACAGAAATGCCTTCACGATACAGCCTTTCATTTATTCATTCATTCACTCACTTATTCAATGGGTAATATTGAATTCCAAACCAGGAACTGTGCTATGTGTTAGGGATGACATGGCCCCTAGCCTCGGGAGCCTTCTATTCCGTGGTTAATGGTGGGTATTGGTGACAGATGATCAGTCAACAGTAACTGTAATGAATGTTAGGATAAAGAGAAGCCCAGAAGGCTCCATGATGTTCCAGCTGCTCACAGGGTAAGCTGCTTGTCTTGTTTATTCCTGTATCTCCAATGCCTATTACCATACCTGGCACAGGAAGTGCTCAGTTAAGTGTTTACTGAATTAAATGAAGATCTGACTGATGCTAAGTGCCAACCCTCTCTCTCAGTGGCTCCTCCCCATTGGCCCTAAACCTGATACCTGGATGAAAAGAGATAAGAATACATGACAATTCTTCAAGTAGGTCACAGAATGTTGTTTGAGTTGGGAGGAAATGGACAAAGCTTTTTTTTTCTTTTTTTTTTGAGACAGAGTCTTGCTCTGCCGCCCAGGCTGGAGTGCAGTGGCGCGCTCTCGACTCACTGCAAGCTCCGCTCTCCCGGGTTCATGCCATTCTCCTGCCTCAGCCTCCTGAGTAGCTAGGACTACAGGTGCCTGCCACCAGGCCTGGTTATTTTTTATTTTTTATTTTTTTGTATTTTTAGTAGAGACGGGGTTTCACCGTGTTAGCCAGGATGGTCTCGATCTCCTGACCTCACGATCTGCCCGCCTCGGCCTCCCAAAGTGCTGGGATTACAGGCGTGAGCCACCACACCTGGCCTGCACAAAGCGTTTTACATTGCTGCCATCCCCTCCCAGTCATCGTGTTCCCACAGTGGGGGTACTTTATGAACACTTCATGCTTTCCTAATTTCTCCTCATCCTGTATGCTTTTCTAAGAATACTGAAGTTGGTCAAGTTTCTATTAAAACTCAGGAATCTAAACCTTGACCCAGAATTTCTGATTGAGACGCCACTTCAGTTTCTTTGTGCATTCTCAGAGGCTCTACCCTGGCTCACCCTGGAGAGTAGGGGGCAAGAAGTCAGATGCTACCCAGCTTTCTCTGCTGTGCCAAAAATACATACCTGCAAGAATTGGAATGTGTATTCGTCCATTCTTGCCTTGCTATAAAGAAAAGCCTGAGACTGGGTAACTTACAGGAAAAGAATTTTAATTGGCTCATGGTTCCACAAGCTGAACAGGAAGCATGGCAGCACCTGCCTCTGGGGAGGCCTGAGGGAGCTTTTACTCATGGAGGAAGGCAGAGCAGGAGCAGAAACATCTCACATGGTGGGAGCAGGAGGAAGAGGGGGCAGGAGAGATGCTACACACTTAAACAACCAGATCTCATGATAATTCACTATCATGAGAACAGCACTGAGGGATGGTGCTAAACCATTCATGAAGGACCACTCCCATGATCCAATCACCTCCCATTGGGCACCACTGAATTGCAATTCAACATGAGATTTGGGTGGGGACACAGATCCAAACCACATCGAATGCAAATCTTTGGGGAGTAGATGGTTACAGAGCTCCTACCATTAAGTCAAAAGGTGCTTGCTCTCTGATCATTCTACTGGTCTCCCCCAGGTGCTGAAACAGTGTGACCTCTGCTAGAGGAAGTCCTTTCTCTGTAACTGCTCCAACTGGCTCAATGGCGGGGAGCCACCTCTTCCTTGAGTTATTGGGCTATGGAAACAGCAATCCTGCCTTCTGGTTGGGTCTCCCAAAGAGACATCCATACAGAGTGATTTTTTTTCTTTTCTTAAATAGTATCAAACCTGAGGTTCTTAACATGGGGTTTGAAGATTGCTATCTACATTAGTTTTCCATAGGCCCTGGGGCCCCAAGGAAGCAGAGCCATTCTAGGAGAAGCTGAGAAAGATCATGAGGGAAGAGGTTCTCTGAGGAGGCTCAAAAGTGACTCTTCATTTGTTGACAGTGGCCCTCGAGGCAGAGCAGGTATTGGGCAACATAAAAGTTGTGAGGAGTAAATGAGAGGCATGGGACAACATGCTTTCCTAGGACTAGGTAAGAACCCAACCCTGGCCCAGCTCTCCAACCCTTAGGCCAGAAAGCACCTCCGCATGGTCTTGGGACATGCTCAAAGCCTCCCAGCTGAATAGCAACAGAGTGGCTTTAGAACAAGTTCTCCTGATTCCTTCTTTTTTTTTTTTCCTCATCACCCTGCCATTTTCTGGATATGGATCTCATCTGAGAGTTCCTGGCTTGTCAAATCCTGGAACTCTCCCTTCAAGGACGAGCCCTGTTGGCCAGGCAGTCCTGGGCTTTTCTGGTTCTGATGGGTGGCCTTTTTTGCCTTCCAGTGCCAAGTGTCTCCCTGCCCCTATCCATCCCCTTCCTGCGAAAGGTCATCTGGGGTCTTCAGTGGCCCCGTGGAGCCTCATGGCTATGGGTGGGGAGTGATGGGCAGCCTGGGGCTGGGGCCAGAACCAGACCTCCCATGGACAATGGGCACGTGCCTTAGCATCTGGGCATGCTGATCTATTTCTCCAAAGAGGGCAGTGTGGGGGTAGAAGGGGGTGGAATCCGGAGACTTCTCTCCATAAGAATTCCTGCTCTCCCCCTCAGTCTGACCCTTGCTTTGCCTGTCTGGGCCACAGCAGTGCCCACGGACAGAGCAATGGGAAGAGGAGGAGAGGGTTTGCTTAGCTGGCGGGACTCTGGCAGTGCGAGCCCTGCCAGCCCCTCCTCCGCGGGCTGTCTCCGCTGGCTCCTCTCCTGCTTCTGCCCGCCTGTCCCTCTGGGCTGCTCGGGCGCCACCACTACTGTCCCCATCCCGCCCCGCCAGCTGGGCCAAAGGGTGGCTTGACTCACGGCGCAGCCACCAGCCCACGGCTTGCCCGAGGCGTATAAAGGCTGCCAGGGCCGAAGGCTGCCAAGCCCTGCCCGGCCCGAGGCGCACAGAGCATGGCCCGAGGCGCTGAGCGAGGCCGTGGGGACGCGGGTTGGGGCCTGCGCGGTGCCCTGGCGGCCGTGGCGCTGCTCTCGGCGCTCAACGCTGCGGGCACGGTGTTCGCGCTGTGCCAGTGGCGCGGGCTGAGTGCGGCGCTGCGGGCGCTAGAGGCGCAGCGGGGCCTGGAGCAGCGCGAGGACAGTGCCCTGCGCTCCTTCCTGGCCGAGTTGAGCCGCGCGCCGCGCAGGGCGCCCGCGCCACCCCAAGACCCGGCAAGCTCAGCTCGCAACAAACGCAGCCACAGCGGGGAGCCGGCGCCGCATATCCGCGCCGAGAGCCAGGACATGCTGATGATGATGACCTACTCCATGGTGCCGGTAGGCGGGGGCTGGGTTCCCCGTGGCGCCCCCGCCGGGTGGGCGGCTGGTGGTGTGGGGCGAGAACGCCGACGCCCTCTTCTCCCCTGGCCAGGCGGCGAGGTGCTGCAGAGAGGGCTGTGGGCACGAGTAGCTGGGGATGTCACCTTGGCAAGCACCTCAACCCACTGGAGTCTGTTTTCTCATCTGTGAGGTTGGGGAGAGAGTGAAGGAGGGAGTCTTTTCCACCTCTGACATTCTTTGAGTCCACGTGTAAATGAAGGGCGAAGGCAGTGTTTTTAAAAGCCTATTTTCCTTCTCTACTTAGAAAAGTTTGCGTCTTCTGGTGTGAACGGAGCCACAGCAGCCTTGGGGCTCCGCCTGTGCCACTGGCCTGTGGGTGGGGCCCTCTGAGAGGATGGAGGCGCGTTTCTGAAAGAGCGTAGGCTTTTTCAATAAAGGGATTCTTCCTCTGGCCTCAACTAGTGGTCTGGCTTTTCACCTGGCATCGCCTCATTCCTACAAGACGACCGGCCTAATTGTTTCCGTTTAAGTGAAAACATCCCTAGTTTAACTGCCCACCTGGGACCTAGATGCTGGGAAAGTTGCCCCTGGATCTCAAGCAGTTCCAAATGAGAGACATCAATACGGTGCAATGTTTTTCTTAAAATGCAGTGTCAAAGCTGAGGTTGTTAACATGGGGCCTGCGGATTGCTCTCCCCATTGGGCTCCAGGGAATAGATGGAACTGCAGAAACTGCCAAGTGTGTGTGCCTGTGCCCTCCTGCCCATGTGGATGAGGGCCCACAGCTTTTCACTAGATCTTCAACGGGTCCCCCATTGCATGCCGCCCCCAAAAGGTTTAAGAAACACTGCTCTGAAGAAAGTCTTCAGAGCCTCAAAGATTTGTTTTCCACTGTTAAGTTTC
Organism: Rhinopithecus roxellana; assembly: GCF_007565055.1. Classification (NCBI taxonomy): domain Eukaryota; kingdom Metazoa; phylum Chordata; class Mammalia; order Primates; family Cercopithecidae; genus Rhinopithecus; species Rhinopithecus roxellana. The sequence goes on from NC_044553.1 coordinate 38,472,993, forward strand.
TTTGCTTTTGCCGCTTTTAATTCAGTAAGTATTTAACAAATGTTGTTAGATCACGCTGCAGTTCCCCATCCCATTTCATTATCTATTACGATTGTGACAGTCTTATTTCACTTTATACTTAGAAAGATTTCGGCTATTACCTCCAGTCAAGTGTGAGCCATACTTCAGAATCCTAGGTATTTGAAAATAAATTGACTTAAAGTTTCCATTATCATAGAAGCTTTTAAATATCTTACATGAGCTGAAATGCTTTTAAAATCGTACGTAAAAGCACTACATACTTCAAATACATCTTTTGAGAGAGATCAAGTTTTCCATTCCTCACTTCATTTGTTTTTTAAATTCATGTTATTTAAAAATCTGGATCAAAGCAGAAATTTCCAAAAAGGACTTCTGTAAGATGAAAACGCCTCCTTAGGGAATTCATTCTCTCCCTCTCAGCTCTCTACCCTACATTTCAAGGCTTTTTTAAAACCCTCAAACCCTCATGAGCATCATTGTTTTATATTTTTAATCCTGCTTTTAAGGTAGAAGGTTTTGTATCCAAATTGCAACCTATTCTGTCACTAACAAATTGAATGGAGACACTCATCTCTGTGTCAAATTAACTCTAGGTGACCTAGCAGTGCTACCACTAACTCTGTTACAGGGCAGAGAACAGAACTATCACATTTGTCAGACTGGAAACTATTAGTAGATTATCATCAACTCATCCCCCACCTGCAGTGGGTATGTTTTGACCTTTTAGAGTCATGAGGGCCTGTCCCTGAGGCCAGGAGAAGGCAATCATCTTACTACTGACTTTCCTATTGGGAGCAGTTCTCAAACAGTAGGCTCAGGAATCCACTGGAAGCATATTACAGTGCAGATTCCAGGGCCTCTCCCTCAGACCTATGGAATCCTCTCCAGAATCTTCTTTATTAGAAGTCCCCTGACCCTCATCCCCCCCACCTCCTATGCCATTGGTGAGTTTGATGCAGATGGTCCAGGCACCACACTTTAAGAAACACTACTCAGTCTCTAACACTGAGTCTTTATTGTGCACAGGAATATCTTGGGGATCTTGTTAAGATGCAGATTCTGCTTCAGATGGTCTAAGCTGGGGCCTAAGATTCTGCATTTCTACCAAGATCCCACTGCTACCAATGCTGCTGGCCTGCTGACCACATTTTGAGTAGTAAGGTTGCCTACTGGAACTATCTGGGGAGCTTTCAAACTTACTGATGCCTGAATCCCATCCTGAGAGATTCTGAATTAATTTGTTAGGCCCCAGCCTGGGGGTGGAGTGCTCACTCTCCAGCAGGAAGGACCTTGGCATGACTTCCTATGGATAGTAGCTGTGTTAGGCATCACACTCCCACCAGATCCCCATCAAGGCCTTTGCTTCAGGCTGAGGAGCCAATTTTATTACTGAAAAGCTTTTAAATTTATGACAGCAATATTCTTTCCATTCAGCTTCACAGCTTTCCTCATCTTTACTCTCTGCTTTTCTCAGAATAATTATTCATATAAGAAAACAATTTTTAAAAAACATCATTTGGTAGCTCTTGGAGAGAAGTTAAGAGAATGATCTAGTGTATATCGTGGAGGCAAGTGTACACACTTCTCATAGGTGAAGGCTACACCTTCCCTGGCCCTTTTATACACCACGAGATCTTGAATGAGAGTGAGATCCAAGGTCCTCACCCTGAGGTCTTATGTCCTTAGAGGTCTAGGAACAAAGAAACAAACTCTATGCAGACTAATGTCAACATTTCAAAAAGCCTTCCAGAATGGTTCATTTATCCAAGATGAACCTCAATTTAACTGATAGTTTGAGTTTCTGTACTGGTTGGCTGAAAATACATCAACTCAGCATGAGAATTCTGTTTAGCTGAGCACATTCTTACCAGAACCTGGTTGGCAGCTGTAAATGACTTCATTAAAAAGGCAAGATAATTATTAAGTACAGTTAATTTGACAGAGCCAAGAAGCACATTAAATCTTTAAAACCATGAGCATACTCTTGAGAGAAAGTAATAAAAGGGGCCCTGGATGGGGCTTGGAAACCACTGAATTAGGCCGATAATGGGAATCGGGATCTGGTGAGCGTGAGTGGGGAGAGAGAAAATTTGACCCATCTGCTACTAACTCCTGCGGGAGATGCTACTTCTGTTTATTCTCTTTTTCTCTGACCTCCTCTCATGTTCTTTTTGTTCTCTTCCCATCAGCTACCCTCTCTCGTTCCTCCTCTCTTCCTGTCTCACATTTGCTGATGTTCTGGTAGCTTTATCATCCTGTCTTTACTTGTCCAAAATCTAGGGTCAAGCACCCACAGGGAGTTTCATAAATGTTTTCATAAATTAAACAAACATAGAGAAGATGTAATACACTGAGACTGGTGATTACGTATCCATGATAATTGTTGTCCTTGAGGGACCGCATGCATTTCTACGCCCAGGATATTGTTCAAAATGTCCTTGGCACCTCTCTAACAAGAAAATCAGCCTGGCTATTTTAAAGCAGGAGTTACAATTCAAATGATTTTTTAAGGAGGGCAAATATGATTCCATAATTGTCAAATTATGAAAAGGCATTTGATAAAATTTAACATCTATGCTTGATTTTTAAAATATGCAATAAAATGGGAATCAATGGATTATTTCTTAACACGATAAAATGCAATTGTGTCTTGCCCCCAAAACTATAGCTTTCCACTGAATTGTCAAATCCTGGAGATGGTTCTACTAAAATCAGTATTAAGACACGGATGCCCACTATCACCAATAGTATCTCGAATTGTCCTAGAAGGATCAGCCAGAGCAACAAGACAAGGGAAAATTGTCTAAATATGTTAAGAAGTGAGAGTCTGGCTATATTCAGATCATATGATTATATACCTGGAAAACCCTAGAGAATCTGTTGATAACCTACCACTAACAATAACAGAATTCAGTGGGAAACAAGGTATTAAAATATTACTAAGAAATCAATAGACTTCTTATACCAAATCATCTGTTGAAAGATATAATGAAAGAAAAGATGTGCAAAACCTGTGTGTGTATCTATATACTTATCTTTTGTGTTAAGAAAGGGCTGGGGGACAACTCTTGTAGAGAACCAAATATTTAAACCAAATGGAAAAAATAACATGTTTTTGGATAGAAAACTTAGCATCATAATGAGTTAACTGAAAGTTAACTTAGAAATCTGATGCCACCCCAACATAAAACTATCAATAGGTTTTATTTTCTGGGATTAGATAAACTGATTCAAAAGTTCACATGGAAAAATAAGCATTCCTGGCAAGGAAACCACTGAAAAAGAACAAGGAGGAACACTAGGTTCTACAAGATATTAAAATATAATTAAAGCCTGATATAATTAAAACAGAGTGGGATATGAATAGATAAACCAATGGGACAGAGTGGAAAGTCCAGAAATAATCTTAAATACGTATGGCAATTTAGTACATAATAAAGACAGTATCTCACACCAGCGAGGAAGAATGAATTTAATAAATGATTTTGAGACAACGGGCAAGCCCTCTGGGAAAAGATAAAGCCTGGAAAAGAATAGTTTTATTCTCACAATGTGTACTTTAACAAACTCTAAATGGGTCAAAGATTTACATTTTTAAAATATGAAACTAAAAGAAAATATGAGTATATCATTTTTAATTTTGGAATTGGGAAGGCTTTTCTTTCAAGTTATGACTCAAAAGCCAGATGCAAACAAACAATAAATAAATTTGACTATATTTTAAAAGCACATGAAACAGCAACAAAACTTCTGCGGAGCAAACAATAACAAAAATAAAAACACCACAAACAAAAGCAAAAGATAAATAACAAACCAGAAGGCCGAGCACGGTGGCTCACGCCTGTAATCCCAGCACTTTGGGAGGCTGAGGCGGGTGGATAACCTGAGGACAGGAGTTCAAGACCAGCCTGGCCAACATGGTGAAACTAAAAATACAAAAATACAAAAATTAGCCGGGCATGAGGGTGGGTGCCTGTAATCCCAGCTACTCGGGAGGCTGAGGAGGGAGAACCGCTTGAACCCGGGAGGTGGAGTTTGCAGTGAGCCGAGATGGCACTGCTGCTCTCCAGCTGGGCGACAGTGCAAGACTCCATCTCAAAAAAAAAACAAAACAAAACAAGCAAAACAAACTGGAAAACTCATATCGTATCTCTTAGACACATAATCTTTCTAATACATTTGGCATTCCTAAAAGTTGATTTAAAAAATGTAATAAGAAAATCAGCAACAGAAATGAGAATCCAGTAGGAAAATGAGACAGACAGTTCTCAGGCAAAGAAATACAAATGTCTCATAAGCACATGGGAAAAGATCTCTTCATTTAAAAATGTAGATTACAACTACCCCAAAATGTAATTTTCACCTAACACAAGCTTGTACAATCTGTGACCCAGGATGGCTTTGAATGTGGCCCAACTCAAATTCATAAACTTTCTTAAAACATTATGAGTTTTTCTGTGATTTTTTTTTCCTTTTAGCTCATCAGTTATTTCTAGTATTTGTGTATTTTATGTGTGGCCCAAGACAATTCTTCTTCTTCCATTGTGGCCCAGGGAAGCCAAAAGTTCGGACACCCCTAACCTAACAGAAAGACAAAACTACAAAAGTTTGACAACACGCTCTATTAGGGAAGCTGAAGAGAAACAGACAAGCTCTTGCATTGCTGTTCGGGGTACAGAATGACGGAACCCGTATAGAAGGCACTTTGGCAAAATCTGGAAAAAATTACAAATACTCTTTGACCCAGCAATCTCACCATAGATTTTATCACCTATGAATGACATATGTACATATTCATTGTAGAATATTTGTAAAAGCAAAAGACTGTAAATAACCCATATCCACCAATCCAGTACTAGTTAAATGAATCTATACACCCACTGGAATACTAAGTAGCTGTAGAACAAGAATGAGGAAATTCTCTATATAATGAGAGTTGGAACAATCCCCAGGATATATTCTAAGTGAACAAAGCAAGGTAGAGAAAAATACATATTGTATTATTTTGTGTAAGCAAGAAAGGGAAAACTAATTGAAGAAATTAACAAAAGTGCTTACTTTTGGAGGGCATAAGGGAGGAATGAACCCCTCACTGTATAGCTTTCTGTATCATTTTGACTTTTGAACCATGTGACTATGTTACTCTCTTCTTTATGGGAGTAAAAGAGGCCTTGCTCACCGGGTCATCTGGTAGCTGCTCCTGGGCTGGGGAGCAATAGAGCATGGTAGGGACTGCACCAACCTGAGGTTCATCGGCCTTGTCTAAAGGAGAGGCTCCCGCTGATGGTGACTGTCAAGAACCAAAGCCTCCTGCTTCCTGTGCCTGATTTTTTTTTCTTTTCTTTTCTGTTCTTTACTATTTTATTTTATTTTTTATTTTAGAGACAAGGTCTCACTGTGTCGCTCAAGCTGGAGTGTAGTGGAGTGATCATAACTCACTGCAACCTCGACTAACTGGGTTTAAATGATCCTCCTGACTCAGCCTCCTGAGTATCTGGGACAAGTGTGTGCCACCACACCTGGCTAATTAAAAAAATTTTTTTTTCTTTAGTAGAGATCTTACTATGTTGCCCAGGCTGGTCTTGAACTCCTGGGCTCTAGAAATCCTCCTGCCTCAGTCTCCCAAAGTGCTGGAATTATAGGCATGAGCCACTGTGTCCAGCCTGATTTATTTTTTTTAAGAGAAGTACAAAATCTGTTTTTTTATGTGAAATCTCCTGGCTTTTAAATATTGACAGCAAATCAAAAAAGTTCTTTTTTTTTTTAGTTGGCTGACAGAATGTTGGCCAAACAACACTCACATTGTTAGGGGCCATGTTAGGACTTCCAATCATGCATTTGCAGGAGTCTCATCTCAGAATCATGAGTGGCTTTGAACCCAAAGGGCTTTATTTAGCTTGACCACAATGCCCTTATTTACCAGCCTGACTCTGAAAATATAGTAGTTACTGTGTCATTGTGATTGTTGCTATTACTGATTGAGGTCGATGTGGTTTTTTGCATTGGGTTTGGTTTCAGTTTTTTGTTTTTTTTTTGCTGTTTCTAAAAATCAACTCCATCTTCAGTGGATGGAGATTTCCTGTCACTGCGGCTTTTCAAAAGCATGTGCTCCTGATTCTTAGGGTAGTTCCCGAGTGGGAGATTACAGCTGGATTAAACAGTAACACATTATTATAGCAAACAGGTAGCTTTGCATTATGATTGCTGTAAGCTACACTGATATGAATCTAGAAATTCTATTGTTTATAGAGAAAAAAATCAGATTACCTGCAGTCACAGCTCCTGTTTGCATGGGTGCTGTATTTCCTTAAATTGGCTGTGCCAGAGTTTATCTCCCTTTCCCACTTCCTTGGACTGGGTTATTTCCAAACGTTGTAAAAGCCGAGGATTTAGACTGAGGTAAGCAAACTATGACCTGTAGGCCAAGTCCAGCCTGCTATTCTACTTGTTTTTGTACAGGCCATGAAGAGTGGTTTTTACATTTATAAATGGGTGGGGAATAAACGAAAGAATAATAATATTGCGTGACATGTGAACACGATATGATATTCAGATTTCAGTAACCATAAATACAGCTTTATTGGAATACAGTCATGCCCATTTGTTTACAAACTGTCTATTGCTGCCTTGGCACTACAGCAGCAGAGTTGAGTAGCTGCAGCAGAGACCATGTGACCCACAAAGCCTAAAATACTTTTTGTCTTGTTCTTCTCAGAAAAAGTTTGCCAGACCTCCACTTATATCGTTATTCCCTGAAACACCACTAGGGTTGATTCTTTCTTTTTCTTTTCTTTTTTTTTCTTTTTTCTTTTTTGAGACAGAGTCTCTCTCTGTCACCCAGGCTAGAGTGCAGTGGCGTGATTTTGGCTCACTGCAACCTCTGCCTCCTGGATTCAAGCAATTCTCCTGCCTCAGCCTCCCGAGTAGCTGGGATTACAGACACCCACCACCACGCCGAGCTAATTTTTTTTTTTTTTTTTGTATTTTTAGTAGAGACAGGGTTTCACCATGTTAGCCAGGATGGTCCTGATCTCCTGACCTCGTGATCTGCCCGCCTTGGCCTCCCAAAGTTCTGGGATTACAGGCATGAGCCACCGCGCCCGGCCTAGGGTTGATTCTTAGTAGCTTGGGCTACTAAATCAGGGGTGCTCCAGCCTTGGTTAACTCTGGGGTCTAACACCTCTCCCAAGGAGATGGAATGCAAGACAGAGACACACTAAGAGTGCTGTTCCATCTACAGTGAGGCTGTAGGGCTGAGCCAGGCTGCTTGCTGGCTTCCCAAAGTGAGAGCAAACAATGTTAGGGGAGCTTTTAGCCATCTATTATTCCCAAATCTAGGCCTTGTTTCAAACTGTATCTGTTCCCTTTGATTGAAGGAGAGAGATGCATACCACATTAGGTCCTGCGGAGTGAAGGGCTGGGGGAACTAATGAGAGATTGGAGGCCTGATACAGGAAGATTAAAAAAGACAGGGTGGCCAAAGTCAAACCCCATGCAGACCCTGGGAAGTGGGTTTCCGTGGCCCTTCTCACTGCAGCATGTGCACAGGTGCACTTAGGATGTCAGGGCTGTGTACTCTGAGCACATCTGACACTGTGTACTTCGTTCCCATGTTAGAAGCCACCTCTAGTTATCAATTAAGGGTTGGGAGAGAGCTTGCAGCCATATCTCTGCTAAGATTGTGTCTAGTGGTGTTGGTGATGGGAACACACCTTTAAGCTTAACTCATGTCTTAGGCAATGATGGTGCACAAGGAAGACAGGAGGGAGCTGGTCCCTGAGATCCATTGCACATGCACAAATAAAGCATTCTATGTAAGAAATTATTGACATGATTCTCTAGGGACATACATAAGAAACAGGTGGGTCAAGGCTGATCATCTGGACTCGTGAGAACAGAGCAGTTATGTTGACCAGATGAATGGCATGAAACCATCAGGACCTACTCCCATGTCCCAGAACTATTAAAAGCCTCCAGTCTCTTTCTATTCAAAGCAGCAGAGGTGAGGGCAGTAGGAATGCGCCTACCAAGGCTTTATAGACTGAGCAGGGTAGAACCTTCTGGGGCTTGGTGAGTTGTCTGCTTTTGTCTTTTTTTTTTTTTTAAATGAACATAAACTCAAGATTTTATTGTCTTCATAATAAAACAAAAGATGACACTTAAAACGAGATCTCTTGGCCCTTTCTCTTCTTATCTCCTCCCAGTTCAAAATGCTTGCATCTCTTGATAGCCAGCATTCTCTTAGATCTGTTTAGAGACAGGGTCTCACTATGTTGCCCATGGTGCTCTAGAACTCCTGGGCTCAAGAGTTCCTCCTGCCTCAGCCTCCCAAAGTACTGGGATTTACAAGCATGAGTCACCATGCCCAGCTGCTCGTGTCTTTATCCACACTATTTCCCTGCCTTTCCCTCAACCTTCCCTGCCACTATGCCAGGGACAAAACTGATTTTTGTCTTGGAACTCAGAGCCACACTAAAAGTACCTGAAAACTGTCTCTCCACTGTGGTGAGACAGCAGTACCCTGTGATCAGCCAATTGTTTAGTAGCACTGCCCACTAGACCACAGGCTGAGAGATCCTTAGGCAAAGGTCCCTTCCTGTGTGAGTTCCAGAACAATTTCTCAGATCACAAGTCCTTCAAAGCCAAAGGCTGGTTCATCCTTCCCAACCTCTTGTGCCAGAATCTCCCTATGGCAGTTGTAGGCTCACCTGCACATGGTACTGCTGCCAACTTCAGCCCTCATGTACCTGTCCTTAGCTCAAGCAACCTGGGATCTTTCTTCATTGTTAAGTTCCCAGCCCCATTCTCTCTCCCTGATTATTTGAAATATGTGATGGTGGTAAGCAGTGTGGACTTGGAAGTCAGATGGATTCACATCCTGGCCCCACAGCTTGGTAGCTGGGTGATCTTGGGCAAATCTTTTAACTTCACCAAGCCTCAGTTTCCTCATCTGTATGACTGAGAAAATAGTACCTACCTCATTAGGTTGTTAGGATGTTTAAGGGAGATCATATAGGTAAAGTGCAGTGCCTGGTATAGTCAGGTTCTCAATAAGTGTTCATTGTTGCTGTTACTAAGATTTATCATACTCTTATTTCATTCAGACTGCTATAACTAAATACTATAGGCTGGGTAGCTTATAAACGACTGAAATTTATTTCTCACAGTTCTGGCAGCTGGGGAATCTAACCTCTAGGTGTCAACAGATTGGGTGTCTGGTGAGGGTCTGTTTTCTGGTTCATAGATGGCACCTTCTCACCTTCTCACCTTCCACCTTGGTGGAAGGGCAAGGCAGCTCTCTAGGGCCTCATTTTTATAAGGTTATTAATCATTTTTATGATTTTATAAAATCATTTTTATAAGGTCATTAATCCTATTTATGTAGGCTTTCCCTTCACGACCTAGTCACCTTCCAATGATCCTGCCTCCTAATACCATCACATTGATGATTAGGTTTCAACATAGGAATTTGGGGGTACACAAATATTCAGACCACGGCACTCAATATTGCTTTGCCAATAGCCCTTTTTGCCCTATGCTGCTAGTGTCTTGTTTCTGGGTTTACTCTTTATTTCCATTTCCTTCAGGGTGCCAACTTGTCTGTTCATCTGTGCTTTTAGCAGCTGCTGTTTTGGAATAATATTTGGCCTCTTAAAGCCTGGATTGGAATCATACCAACCTAAATCATCTTGGCATTGACAACAAAACAGAGTTCCCCTTGATATGGCAACAGGGCTTCTTCAGAGATTCAGGATTTCCCAGCTCCCACCCCCCTGAAACTGCCTTAGCAAATATTATAATAACAGTGTGAAAATTATGACAGTGAAAGAAATCTGACCTAACTGGCTCCATCTTGCTTTTGACCTCCAAGCTGCCCTCTTTCATTCCTCAAAGTAGGCTGAACTAACTTTGGAAGGAATTTAGTTTATAGTTCAACTTTTTAACAAAGATATCAGCCCCTCCCCAAAATGTACTCCCTCCTGGGTTGGGAAGTTGAACACCTTTGTCAAACAAAAACATTAGCCACAAGGTTAGAAGTTACGGCTCAAGAGTCATGCAGCCAGATGCCTCTAGCTTCCTAACCTCCCCAGTTGCTCCTATGCATAACTTGACTATTGGGAAATCTAAGATTGGTGTTCAAGGTATTTTAGACTCTACACTCTGATGGATCAGCTGGCACCACCAAGACCAATAAACTGGTTCTCTGGTCTTGTGGCCCCCACCTTGGAACAGACTTGGCATAAGAGGAAAGCTTCGACTCCCTGTTAGTTCATCCCTGACCCAACCAATCAGCATTTCCCATTCCCTAGCCCCACCCACCCCCCACCTGCCAAACTGTCTTTTTAAAACCCTAGCCTCTGAACTTTTGGGGAGGCTAATTCAAGTCATAATAAAACTCTGGTCTCCTATTTAGCCAGCTCTATGTGTACTAAACTCTTGGTCGCAATTCCCCTGTCTTGATAAATCGACTCTATCTGCACAGCAGGCAAGTGAACCTGTTGGGTAGTTACACCTCTGTGTGGCCACTGATGATGAGGTTTGACATTCACTGAAAGGCAGTCATCTTCAGCACTCTCCGACTGGCTCAGCTACTGTCAACTTCTGTTGATTCCTGTTGGTGACATTCCTGAAAAAATTTTTGCATGCTTGCATTTGGAAAATTGAGAAAATGTGAGCAGAAGGTAGAGCAAAAACAGGTTGAGAAAGAACAATTTTACTTCTTAGGGGTCTTGTGTTCTCCAGGATATCGTTGCCAATGTGGGAACTATCAGAACCGTCCTCAGATTTGATTTAAAAAAGAAAAAAACAGTCAATTAAAAAAAAAGACACTCTTTTATTCCCTCTACATTCCTCAAACTCGCCACCACCACCACCACCACACACACAAAAAAGAAATTCTTGGCCAAATCTACTTGACATTCAAGATTAATTTACATGCATTTTATCTACAGACTAAAGGTCATGTTGTTTAAAACAAGCTGAAACTTTTAAGTTGTAATTAAGCTACAAAGGGAGCATTTTGCAGCCCATCAGTTGCTTTTATGTAGATTTTAACAGCCCTATACTTTAAATAGATATAATCTGCTTCTAGTTATCTAAATTGAAGACACAATTTTCTTTTCTGAAAGGTAGCCTTAAAACAACAAAGCCAATTAAAGATCATTCAAAATGCAATTTGTGGAGTTTGTTCTGAATCCAATAGAGTAACCCCTTCATCTACCACTCAGAAAAAGTTTGTGCTTGCCAAAGTGCTGGGGAATTTGGAGGTCCTGCCTAGGCTCTATATAAAAACTGTGAAGGACTTTGTAATGACTTGTGAATAAGTGCACTCTAAAATGTTGAGCTGGTGATGGCAAAAATAATTCCCCAGTTTTTTTGTTACTCAGTGGGTGAGTGTTGGAGTCTGGAATCCCTTTTACTGGAAGGTGGAAAATGCCTACCCCGACCTAAGCCACATTTGGGGACCTTGGAATCAGTCTCTGAACAGGAAGACCTTTAGAGGAAAATCCTTCACAGTGACTATGTGGAGAGCATGGGGGCAGTGAAGAAGAGAGAAAATAAGTCCTCACTAAGGAAACTGAACTCAAAATGGGCAATGGAGAGTTGTTGAGACTAGGACAGGCAAGGAGGGTGAATCATTCCAAGTACAGGCAATAATTTGAGCCAAGGTCTAGGGACTGAAATGAAAATGGTGCAAGTCTGAAAGAACAAGAAGCCAGACAGACCTTCCTGTACTGGAGAGTTTGGGGTAGGGAGAAGGGAACTAAGGTTGGCTGGGTTAGAGAGGCTTGAATTTCTACTTTTGAGAAGTTGAGAATAAACCTAATGAACAATTGGGAGCCATTGTAGATCCTTTACCAGGGAGGAGTCATAAAGACAGTGGTTTTATAGGAGTTCAGATCTGTTGGTGCAGGGCAGGAAAGACTGGAAATGGGGAAAGACTGAGGCAAGAAGAAAGTTGGAAAGTTATTACATTAATCCAGGCAAGAAACAATTCATGTCTGGCTAAGATAATGGCATTGGAAATGAAGAAGGGTTATATCATAGAAATACCAAAAGAGAAGCATAAATTAATCTTGCTAACTAATTGCATATAAGGAAAAGTGTCACCGGAAAGAGGTCCTGATCCAGACCCCAAGAGAGGGTTCTTGGATCATGCACAAGAAAGAATTCGGGTTGAGTCCACAGAAAAAAGTGAAAGCAAGCTTATTAGAGAAGTAAAGAAACAAAAGAATGACTACTCCAGAGGCAGAGCAGCCCCAAGGGCTGCTGGTTGGCTACTTTTATGGTTATTTGTTTATTATAAGCTAAATATGGGGTAGATTATTCATGAGTTTTCTGGGAAAAGGGGCAGGGATTTCCCAGAACTGAGGGTTCCTCTTCCTTTTAGACTATATAGAATAACTTCCAGCCATTGCCATGGCATTTGTAAACTGTCATGGTGCTGGTGGCAGTGTCTTTTAGCATGCTAATGCATTATTAATTGGCATATAATGAGCAGTGAAGACGACCAGATGTCATTTTGATTGCCATCTTGGTTTTGATGGGTTTTGGCTGGCTTCTTTACTGCATGCTTTCTTTTTTTTGAGATGGAGTCTCACTCTGTCACCCAGGCTGGAGTGCAGTGACATGATCTTGGCTCACTGCAACCTCCGCCTCCCGGGTTCCAGTGATTGTCCTGCCTCAGCCTCCTGAGTAGCTGGGATTACAGGCACGCGCCACCAAGCCCGGCTAATCTTTTGTATTTATAGCAGAGACGGGTTTCACCGTGTTAGTCAGGATGGTCTTGATCTTCTGACCTCGTGATCTGCCTGCCTCCACCTCCCAAAGTGCTGGGATTACAGGCATGAGCCACCGCGCCCAGCCCTACTGCATGCTGTTTTATCAGCAAGGTCTTTGTTACCTGTATCTTGTGCTGACCTCCTGTCTCATCCTGTGACTTAGAATACCTAACCTCAGCTGGGTGTGGTGACTCACACCTGTAATCCCAACACTTTGGGAGGCTGAGGTGGGCAGATCACAAGGTCAGGAGATTAAGACCATCCTGGCTAACATGGTGAAACCCCGTCTCTATCAAAAATACAAAAGATTAGCCGGGCATGGTGGTGTGCGCCTGTGGTCCCAGCTACTCCAGAAGCTGAGGCAGGGGAATCTCTTGAACCTAGGAAGTGGAGGTTGCAGTGAGCCAAGATCGCACCACAGCACTACAGCTGGGAAACAGAGCAGTACTTCATCTCAAAAAAAAAAAAAAGAAAGAATACCTAAGCTTCTGGGAAGGTGGCAGCACAGCAGGTGTCTCAGTCTTATTTTACCCAGCCCCTATTCAAGACAGAGTCGCTCTGGTTAGAACACCTCTGACAAAAGGAGCCACTTGGTCCAGATGCATTTCACATCAAGGATGGTGGTGCTATGGACAGAAGTGAGGAAACATGGAAGCGGGCTTATTTAGAAGTGAGGATGCTGAGTTTGTTTTGGGACTGAATATGACGTTAAAAGAGAGAAAGAAAACTGAGATAAGAAAGAATATTCAGGGAAAGGAGAGCATCCTACTTCCAAGGAGAACTCTGTCTTCTCCATGTAAGAGGCCTTTGCAAATTAAAAAGTAAAAGGCAGACCCCAAAATGATCTAAGCCTTTATAATGGTAAAGAGCATGGGCACTGGAATCATACTGTGAGTTCACTTGTGGCTCCCCATCAGCCGTGTGACCTTCGGCAGGTCACTCAACCCCTCTGCATCTCAGTTCCCTTGGCTTTAAAAAGGTGGTGATAGCAGTATCTAACCTACAAGTTATCATAAGAAGTCAGTTCAATAATCTATGTAAAGTCCTTACTACAGTGTCTAGAACTCAATATGTGTTCACTCATCGATATTATTTTAGTATTTTTCAAATGCTGCCATTCTGTGCTTCAGAGAATTTGGATGCCTTGTAATAAAAAGAATTTGGAGATAAATCAAAAGAACTTGCCAGAGAAACAGCAGATTCTAGAATGACCCTAAAGTTTGGAATCTTGGGTGATTGGACAACACACAGACCTCTAGAAAAAATATTGTTTTCCAGATAGGTGTTTTGAAAGTAAATGGGGACTAAAAAGGAAAAATGTGTCTTGGATATTGGATTCAGGGAAATTGCTTATACCAAGCATAATTTGAAGAGATTTGACTGTAGTCAGGCAACCCTTCTGGGTCACCTTCCACCACATGGAAGCTTTGCTTTAGCTTTTGCTTTCCTTTCACTTTTGCTTTAATAAATCTTGCCACTGCACACTCTTTGGGTCTGCACATTTCTCTAATCAAGCTGTAACACTTGCCACTGTGGTCCACGGCTTCATTCCTTGAAGCCTGTGAGACCATGAACCCTTCAATCAAGAAAAATCTTTGATCAGGAGAAGACTTCTCGTCTCATTTCTGGGGGTCTGTCCAGGATTTCTCCAAAGCGGTGAGTAACACTGGACCCCTTTCGCTTGCTATTCTGTTCTATCTTCTTGCTAGAAATTGGAGGAAAACACCGGGCACCTCTCAGCCATTTAAAAGCAATTAGCATGGCCACTGGACTTAAGACACAGGTGTGCGGCTTTCTGGGCAAGGGCTCTTTAACAACCCCTGACCCTCCAGGCTGGGAGCATTGGTTTGCCTGGAACCAGTTCCACCTTTCTCTACCTTTCCTGGGAAAAGCCAAGGGCTGACTAGAGGCGGAAAACTGTCATCCCGAACTCCCAGCACTGACCCAGTTGAGATCATGGCACAGCCAGAAGCCTCTACTCCATAGCCGCCCATGCATGCATTCCCCGCCTTTTTTGACCTGTGCCTTCTGGGTCCTAACATCCTTAGAGAAGACTTTCTAGAGGCCCTATCCTCTAGGATCTTTCCTACCCGAGTCTAAGAATGTTTGGGCTAGGAGCCTAAGTCAAGGGGGGTGGCAATCCAAAGGCCCTTGCCCATGGTGCCCCCAGGCTTATTCTTATTCAAATGGGTATCAATAAACTTATACAGGACCTGTCCCTCATAACCTGTACCCTGGGCACTATCCAGGACATCAAAAGGCATGTCAGTGGCTGATAGAAGGCCTAGGACATTTTTCCTTTTGTTGCCCTAAACTTACTCCAGATTATAGAGGCTACTTTAATTACCACCTTTCCCGTCTGGGATCAGTGATTAGAACTGTAGAACTTCTCCACTCGAAGCAGTCAGACGTATGGGCCGAAAACAATATAATAGACAATAGGTCCCCCGATTCAAGTCCAAAGGTCAATGAATATTCTTAGGAGGGCAAATAGGGGACAGAAAATTCAGGTACGAAAAGCACTGTTCCAACCTTGGTCCTCCAATTTGCCGATGCCTACCCTAAAACTGTTGTACTTCAGTGCCATTTTCAAGGAATTTATCTTGCTGGGACAGCTCTAAGTCCAGAAATATGCTAACTGGTGCCTGGTATCTGAACTCAAAATACACCCTAAACCTAAGACCCACTCGCAGGTGCAAAGGCAATTGTGGGCACGCTGTTAAGGAGCCACTAAAATCCAGCAGCCCCAGCCCCCTTTTTTTGTGGCTAAAAAAGGGAGGGAAACGAGTGTGAGCAAAACTGCTATGTCAGTAAGCACAATTAAATCCAATACACAGGGTTCCATGGGTGGCTGTGCACCCTGGAAATAAAAGGACACTAGAACCATAGGGGACACCCTAGGGCTAGCGCTCACTAGTGGATGACTAGGGGTGTGGGCACTCTTATGTTCTCCTTTCAGATGGGAGACATCCCTCAAAAGTGAAACCACCCCTGAGGTATATTCTGGATAAATTGGGACCAATTTGACCCTCAAACGCTGAAGAAGAAGTGACTTATATTTTTCTGTAGCACCACCTGGCCACAATAGCCTCTTCCCAGAGAAGAGACTTGGCCACCCAAGGGAAGTATAAACTATAATACCATCCTACACCAGATGTCTTTCATAAACAAGAGGGCAAATGGAGTGAAGTGCCATATATACAGGTTTTTTTCTCACCAGGGGATAACCCACAATTATGTAAAAAATGTAATTTACATCCTACCGGGGATCCTCAAAGCCTACCCCCGTACTCAGGTCTCCCCATGGCTTCCCCTCCCACTAGTAAAGACTCTCCTTTGGCCCTAACGACCCAAAAGGAACCAGACAAAAAGATCGTCAAGGAACCAAAAGGTGCCAATGACCCTCGACTGTGCCCTCCGAGCCGTGGGAGGAGGAGACTTTGGCCCAGTGCAAGTACATATCCCCTTTTCCCTCTCAGACTTAAAACAGATCAAACTGGACCTAGGAAAATTCTCAGATAATCCTGATGGATACATAGACGTCTTGTAGGGATTAGGACAATCTTTTGATTTAGCATGGAGAGATATGTTGTTATCAGGTCAAACATTAACTCCCAACCAAAAAGAGGCCGCCTTAGCTGGGGCCCCCAAATTTGGGGATCTCTGGTACCTAAGCCAGGTAAATGATAAAATGACCTCAGAAGAAAGGGAACAATTCCCCACAGACCAACAGGCGGTTCCCAGTGTGGACCCCCACTGGGACCTCGATTTGGAGCATGGAGACTGGAGTCACAGGCATTTACTGACTTGTATACTAGTAGAATTAAGAAAGACCAGAAAAAAGCCAATGAATTACTCAATGGTGTCTGCCATAACACAGGGAAAGGAAGAAAACCCTATGGCATTTTTAAAGAGGCTAAGGGAGGCATAAATAAAGCATACTTCACCAGGTGCGGTGGCTCACGCCTGTAATCCCAGCACTTTGGGAGGCCAAGGCAGGCGAATCATAAGGTCAGGAGATCAAGACCATCTTGGTTAACATAGTGAAACCCTATCTCTACTAAAAATACGAAAGAAATTAGCCAGGCATGGTGGCGGGCGCCTGAGGCAGGAGAATGGCGTGAACCTGGGAGGCGGAGCTTGGAGTGAGCTGATATCACGCCACTGCACTCCAGCCAGGGTGACAGAGCGAAACTCCGTCTCAAAAAAAAACAAAAGGAAAGAAAGCATACCTCTTTGTCACCTGACTCTGTTGAAGGTCAACTAATTTTAAAGGATAAGTTTATCACTCACTCACCTGCAGACATTAGAAAAAAACTTCAAAAGTCTGCCCTGGGCCCCGAGCAAAATTTGGAAACTCTATTGAATGTGGCAACTTTGCTGTTTTATAATAGAGATGAGGAGGAGCAGGCTGAACGAGACAGACGAGAGAAGAAAAAGGCATCCACCTTAGTCATGACCCTCAGGCAGACGAACTTTGGTGGCTCTGAAAGAAAGGCTGGGGTAGGCAACCTGCCTAACAGAGCTTGTTATCAGTGAGGCTTACAGGAGTACTTCAAAAAGGACTGCCCAAACAACAAGCTACCCCCTTGTCCATGTCCCTTGTGCCAGGGGGATCACTGGAAGGCACACTGCCCCTGAGGGCAAAGGTCCTCTGGGCCAGAGGCCACTAACCAGATGGTAAAACAACAGGACTGAGGGTGCCTGGGGCAGGCACCAGCCCATGCCATCACCCTCACAGAGAGCCCTGGGTAAGCTTAACCATTGAGGGCCAGGAAACTAACTTCTTCCTGGACACTGGCACAACCTTCTCAGTTTTACTCTTCTGTCCCGGATAACTATCCTCCAGGTCTGTCACCATCAAGGGGGTCCTAGGATAGCCAATCACTAGATATTTCTCCCACCCACTACACTGTGACTGGGGAACCTTATTTTTCTCACATGCCTTTCTTATCATGCCTGAGACCCTACTCCTTTACTAGGGAGGGATGTACTAGCTAAAGCAGGGGCCATTATATACTTAAATATAGGACAAGGAATACCTGTTTGCTACCCTCTGCTTGAGGAGGGAGTTAATCCTGACATCTGGGAAGAGGAAGGACAATATGGACGAGCCAAAAACGCTTGTCCAATTCAAGTTAAATTAAAGGATCCTACCTCCTTTCCTTACCAAAGGCAGTACCCACCCTCAGACCAGAAGCCCAACAAGGGTTACAAAAGGTCGTCAAAGACCTAAAAGTACAGGGATTAGTCATTCACTCTCGCTTGCTAAATTTATTTAATGTCACCCTTACCGAAATTCACAAGGCCTCCAGCCAAAATCCAACAGACTACTGGATGTGCCTCCCCTTAACGCTTTAAACCATATGTCCCAGTTCCTGTTCCCGAACGTTGGAACGCCACTGAACTGAAAACAAACACCACAGGCCTGGTGAGCCCTTTAGTTTCAACTCTAGAAATAACACATACATCAAATCTCACCTGTGTAAAGTTTAGCACAACCAATGACGCAGCCGCCTTCCAGTGCAAAACATGGATTACCCTACCTCCACGACTCTCTTGCTTCCCATCAGGAATCTTTTTTGTTTATGGTTCCTCAGCTTACCACTGCTTAAACGGTTCCTCCAAAAGTCTACGCGTTCTCTCATTTTTGGCGCCCCCTATGACTATCTATACTGATCAGGAGTTAAAGGATTTTCTTCTACCCAAACCTTGTTATAAACGGACACTGGTCCTGCCATTCATTTTCAGGGCTGGGATACTAGGAGGACTAGGAACCGGCATTGGAGGCATTACCACCTCCCCCCAATTCTATTACAAATTATCACAAGAGTTAAATGATGACATGGAATGAGTTGCAGATTCGCTGGTCACCTTACGAAGCCAGTTTAACTCTTTAGCAGCAGTAGCCCTTCAAAATCGGAGAGCCTTAGATTTATTAACAGCCAAAAGAGGTGGAACCTATCTTTTTCTAGGATAAGAGTGCTGTTATTTCATTAATCAATCTAGAATTGTCACCGAGAAAATTAAAGAGCTTTGAGAACGGACACAGTGCCGGGTACAAGAGCTCTAAGACACAGGACCTTGGAGCATTGTCAACCAATGGATTCCCTGGCTTCTCCCCTTCTTGGGACACTTGGTGGCTATTGTGATGTTGCTCATCTTTGGACCTTGCATTTTTAACTTCCCTGTAAAATCTGTGTCTTCCAGAATAGAACCATAAAACTGCAAATGGTTCTACAAATGGAGCCCCAAATGACCACCACTAGTACCTAGTTTCGAGGACCCCTAGACCGACCCGCCAACCTGTTCTGGTACCATGACACCGAAAACTCCCCTCTCAAGGAAACCTCAACTGCAGAACCCCTTCTACACCCCAGTTCAGCAGGAAATAGCTAAAACGATCATCGTCCAACTTCCCAACAGCAGTTGGGCTTTCCTGTTGAGAGGGGGGACTGAGGGACTACGTGGCTAAGTTGTCTGGACTTCCTGCATCGGTAGGGACTTCCGTAAGGGGACTTTCCCCTAAACCAGAATAAGTCATAGCTGCAAGCTAAGGGATTGAAACTTCAACCAATCCAAAGGGACTTTCCCCTAAGCAAAAATGAGTCACAGCTGCAAACTAAGGGATTGAAACTTCAACCAATCATATAGGGAGTTTAAGCTCTAGCTGCAGCCTGACGTTTTTAACCAATCAGGCCTGCCAACCCACAAGCAGATAGAAAATAAGCTAATCCTATAGGACAGAAAAAGGAAAAGGGGAGGAGCCATAAGCGAATATAAGCATAAGACACCCAAGCCAGAAATGGCAACCCTTTTGGGTCCCCTTCCAGCACGTGGTAGCTTTCCTTTCACTTTCACTTTAATAAATCTTGCCGCCACACAGAAAAAGAAAAAAAAACGAAAATATTTGACTGTAGTCAATAATAATTTAATTGTACATTTTAAAATAAAAGAGCATAATTGGATTGTTCATAACACACACAAAAATGCTGAACTGATGGATACCCCCTTTACCCTGCTTTATTACACAATTACTCATTGTATGCCTGTATCAAAATATCCTATATATCCCATAAATATATATATATCTCACAAAAAATTTTAAAAAATATTTTAATTGCAAATATTTTTTATTCATTATGTCCAACGTGAACTCAAGCATTCATTTTTTTTATTGATAAATCTGCATGCTGGTTAGACCAATGCTCACATCCAGCCAGTGTCCTGATGCTAACAGCATCAACAATTGTTTCATGGGTAAGCATCTTACTATATCCCAAAGGATCTTATTCAAATGTTTCCTGGAATTATCATATCATATCATATCATATCACCCCAGGGCAGCGTACAAGTCTCACCTTGAAGGATGGGAGAGGCGAACCTGCTTGAGCAGCAGGTGGTTCATGACACAGGTAGCTATCCCCTGCATTGAGGGAGGAGGGGGCTGAGCAGGGAGTAGGTTGAGAAAACACTCTTACAGATGTTTTTGCTCTGTATAAAGGACACCATAGGGCAGCATTTGAAGATAATGGTCTAATTCTTTGTCCATTCCTCCCAACATCAGACGAGTTGGTTAACTATAATTTCTGACTATCGGATGAATGTAAGAATGCTTAGATAAAAATCAGAAAGTATCTGAAGTTGTTTTTGAAGGGAACAATGTGAGTACAAAATATTGCTGTTAGCGGTTACTGAAAGATGATCCCAGCAGTACTCCTGCTTAGAAACTCCATTAGAGGCCTGGGGAAGACAAGTGATTCTCAGCTCACTTCAAAACACTCATCCCTTCCTACCCTAACTTCTTCTGCAGTTGTTTGTATCATACAACTCCAAATTTGGTTTTCTACAATTTTAGCGTCTAATTTGTCACCTTTAATCACCTTATCTCTTTAA
Source organism: Rhinopithecus roxellana (assembly GCF_007565055.1). Classification (NCBI taxonomy): domain Eukaryota; kingdom Metazoa; phylum Chordata; class Mammalia; order Primates; family Cercopithecidae; genus Rhinopithecus; species Rhinopithecus roxellana. The sequence goes on from NC_044553.1 coordinate 38,493,692, forward strand.
ATATGTCTTACAGTTTTTTACTATGCCTTTACTGAAGTATTTGATGAATACTTATCTCTTTAAATATGTCTTACAGTTTTTTACTACGCCTTTACTGAAGTATTTGATGAATACCTCTTGACTATAGACAGATCCACGACTCGATGAGTGCATATATAAATTTGTATATCTGCCAGTTTCTGAACTTGGCTTCTTGCCATACTAAGAGTTTTGGAGGTGGGTCCCAGAACATTAAAAAAATTCTTTCCTAGGAATTCATGCTACTCACCAAATAGGAGATGAGATCAGGTATTGGTAAGACTGACTTAGAGAACTGCTCTACTGATCAAAAATTCATTCATTCAATATGAAGTCACTGAGCACCTGTTATATCCAAGGCACTATTGTAGGTACTCAAGAAACAGTGTAAACAAAACATATATATCCCTGTTCTCTTGAGGTTTATGTTCTGGGGGGAAGGAGACAAAAACCAAAGCAAACAAGTAATTTATCTATAGTGGTAGAAGGTGATAAGTGCTATGAAGAACAATAAAGTGGTTGGGCATGGTTGCATATGCCTGTGATCCTAGTTACTCAGGAGGCTGAGAGAGGAGAATTGCTTGAACCCCAGGAGGCAGAGGTTGCAGTGAGCCAAGATCATGCTACTGCACTCCAGCCTGGGCAACAGCGCAAGACTCCATCTAAAAAAAAGGAACAATAAAGCAGGGAGGAGGATTAGGGAGGGGTAATAGGAAGCTGTAATTATAAGTAGTGGGGCTGGGGACACCTCACTGAGGAGGCAACATTTGAACAGAGACTTGAAGGAGATCAGGGAATGAGCCACGTGGATACGTAGGGAGAGGGCCATTTGGGCAGAGGGAATAGCTAGTGCAAAGGCCCGGAGGTGAGAGAGCTCAGGGAAGGAGACTGGAGCAAAGTGAGTGGGAAGAAGAGTAATAACAAAGGAGGTCAGGGCCAGGCATGGTAGCTCATGCCTGTAATCCCAGCACTTTGGGAGTAGAAGGCGGGCGGATCACCTGAGGTCAGGAGTTGGAGACCAGACTGACCAACTTGGAGAAACCCCGTCTCTACCAAAAATACACAAATTAGCTGGGCATGGTGGCGCATGCCTGTAATCCCAGCTACTTGGGAGGCTGAGGCAGGAGAATCACTTGAACCAGGGAGGCAGACATTGCAGTGAGCTGAGATTGTGCCACTGCAGTTCAGCCTGGGCGACAGAGCGAGACTCTGTCAAAAGGAAAGAAAGAAAGAAAGAGAGAGGGGGAGAGAGAGAGAGAGAGAGAGAGAGAGAGAGAGAGAGAGAGAGAGAGAAAGAGGAAGGAAGGAAGGAAGGAAGGAAGGAAGGAAGGAAGGAAGGAAGGAAGGAAGGAAGGAAGGAAGGAGGGAGGGAGGGAGGGAGGGAGGGAGGGAGGGAGGGAGGGAAGGAGGGAAGGAAGGAAGGAGGGAGGGAGGGAGGGAGGGAAGGAGGGAAGGAGGGAAGGAAGAAAGGAAGAAAGGAAGAAAGAAAATTGGGTGGGGTGGGGGAAGGAGGAACAAGAGACCAGTTCATGTAGAGCCTTGGAGGCTATTGTAAGGACATTGACTTTTATGGGGAATCTTTGGAGGGTTTGGAGCAGAAGAGCGACATGATCTCACCTGAATTCTCAATGAATCACTCTGACTTCTCAATGATGAGAATCTGACTTTTCAATGATGAGAATAGACTCTGGGTGGGCAAGTTAGGTAGTGGAAGTAGGGGGGCTATTTACAGAGCCATTGCAATAATCCAGGTGAAAGATGATAGTGGCTTAGACCAAGTGGAAGCAGTAGAGATGATAAGAAGTGAATGGTGTATAGATATGTCTGATACTTGAGCTGATAACATTTTCTGACAGTTTAAATGTGATGTAAGAGAAAAAAAAATAGAGGAATTGAAGGACTTCAAGGTCAGTGACTGAGCAATGGGAAGGAAAGAATTGCCATTAACTGAGATGGTAAAACTGCAGATAGAACAGGTTTAGGGGGAAGATCAAGAGTTCAGTTTTAAATGTTGTTAACACTGAGATGTTCATTCGATGTCCAAGGGAAGATGTCATCAAGAAGTAGCTGCATACTTGGGTCTGGGAGGGGGTCCCAGCTGGAGGCATAGTCAGGAAATCATGGAGATGCTAAGCATGATATTATTCATTACTTGGACTTAGGGAGGCTTCATCAAGAGTCTGTCTATTCCTTATGAAACCCAGACTGTTATTTTTTCAAGTCCTTTATAAACAACGAAATTCGATCAATCAACTGTGAGCCTTTTGTGCCCACAGATTTTGCCTTATTTTTAAAAGCACAGGGCCCGGCTTATCATGTGTTTGCTGATGAATACATCGGTACTTCTAAATCAGTCAAAAATATCTTGGAAAGAAGCTTAAAAGAAGCCTTTTCCCAACCAAGTAAAATGTAAATCAATATAACAAACAGTGCCTGTTGTGGGCATGTGGGTGCACACTGTGGGTGCTGAGGAAGAACAAGAAAGGAACCCTCAAGGAATTCACAGGCGAGTGGGAGGGAAAAGAAAAATCCTCAAACATGACACAAGCAATAGAAAACAGGACCCTAAGAGGGATATGAATAAAGTCCAGTGGGCAATCAGGAAGGGTTTTGAGAAGGAGGCAGCACACCAGTCAAATCTTGAAGGATGGGAGAGGGGAATGCCCTTGAATAGCAGGTGGTCCACTTTAGCTTGAACACGATACAGGTAGATGCAAAAATGTCTAAAGATTATTTATTTTACCTTTGCTTTTGAAAATTATTTGGACTATAGAATTCTAGACAGAACATGTTTTTCTTTCGGTACTTAAAAAATGTTACTCTACTATCTTCTCACTTGCATTGTTTCCATTGAAGAAGTCTACTGTTATTCTTAGCTGTGTTTCTCTCTGTGGAATGTGCCGTTTTTCCTTTAGCTGCCTTTAAAATTTCTCATCACATGTTTTAAACAGTTGTATTATGATATGCTTTGGTGTCATTTTCTTCATGTTTCTTGTCTTTAGGGCTTCTTGAGCTTGTTGAATCTACGGGTTTATAGTTTTTATTGAATTTTGGAAATTTTTCTGCCCTTGGTACTTCAGAAATGTTTCTGTCCTCCCTGCCAGCACTGGACTGTAATTATACAGGTACTGGGCTACTTTCAGTTGTCCCATAGCTCACTAATACTCTGCTCATTTTTAAAAAGCATCTCTTCTCCGTGTGTTTCATTTCGGATAGTTTCTACTGCTATATCTTCAAGTTCACTAGCCTTTCCTCTGCAATGTCTAATCTGCCCTTAGTCCTGTCCAAAATAAGTCCTGTACTTATTTTTTCTTTAGAGACAGGATCTTGCTCTGTCACCCAGACTGGAGTGTAATGGTGCAATCATAGCTCAGTGCAGCCTTGAACTCTTGGGCTCAAGTGATCCTTCTGCTTTGGCCTCCCAAAGTGCTGGGATTACAGGTGCAAGCCACTGCACCCGGTCTAGTTTACTTTTCATATCAGACATTGTAGTTTTCATTTTTAGAGTTGGAGTTGGGTGGTTTTTATATCATTTATATTTCTGTCTAGCATATTCAATATTTCCTCTAGCTTCTTGAACATAGGAATATAGTTAAAATAACTATTTTATTGTCTTTGTCTACTAATTTTTTTGTATCATTTCTGAGTGGGTTTCAATTAATTGATTTTTTCTCCCTCATTATTGGTTGTGTTTTCTTGCTTCTTTGAAGGTCTGGTAATTTTTATTGACTGTTAAACATTGTGAATTTTACCTTGTTGGGTGCTATAGCTCAGTGAGGCACTCTTTAATTACCAAGGGGAAGAAATAGCCTTGAGTAAGTTCCACATGGCTGACCATCCCAGAAACTACACATTCTAGCCTCATGCCAAAAATGTCCTACTGTTTATTTAGCAGTCAAATAAGAAATCAAAGCACAAAGACAAAAAAGAGGGGAGCCCAACTCCTGATGGATTGGACCACTGACACCAAGAAGGGGCTGCAGGTGTTTGATTATGGTGAGAGTAATTTTTAAAAAATATATTCATTGGTTATTTGAATTTTTTTCATTGTATGAGATTTTTTCATTAATTTTCTTTATTTTTAATTGGAGCTTTCAGTTTTTTTTAACTAATTTACAAGTGCTCTTTATATAGGAAAGTTATTAGCTTTTTGTGTATAATACACGTTTCCATATTTTTCCCCGTAATAATAATTATAATGTTTATTGAGAACGTACAACATGCCAGGTGTGATGGTAACAGCATTAGGTATGTGTTTCAAAAAGGTCTTTATCTTATCCTGATAATAACTCTGTGAGGCAGTCATTATTATTATTATCATCATCATTATTATTCCCATTTTACAGACAGGTCATTGAGGCTTGGAGCGGCTGAACATCCTGTGCAAGGTCACACAGCCAGTGAGTGAAGGAGTTGAAATTCAGAGTATGTCTGACTCCAAAGTCCACGATATTTACATTACACCTTTGGCCTAAGGTGTTATCTACATTTTAATTTTGTTTATGGGCATTTTGGGAAGAGATTGGACATTTTTCATTTTCATGTAGTCAAATCTATAAAATCTTCTATTCATGGGTTCTTCTTCTGCTTTTATGTGTAGAATGTTCTTTCCTACCTCAAGATCAGGTAAATATTCGCCTGCATTTTCTCATAAATACATATAATTTCACTTGAAAGCTTTTCTGTTACATTTGTATGTGTTTAAAACAGATTTTTTAAAAAGCCTATCCCCTTTAAGAAACAATTGTCCAGAATAAGTTGCAGGACTCACAAATAGGCAATTCACTACCAAACAACTTCTTAAAAATAAAGTCAGGGCAAGGATGTGAGATTAGTAAGTTGATTTAGAGATGCTTCCTTTTTTGTGACGGGGGAAGAACTATCCAGGGTCAGCTGCTGTAGTTAAGCAGATAGAACGTCAAGTTGTCACTGTGTGTGTGTGTGTGTGTGTGTTTCCGACCGGAAGGAAGAACAATCCAAACACAGCCATATTGGGAGAACACAGTCAGAAGCCACCTTTAAGAGTGGCCCAGGATTTCTGGTTCTGGACCTGGGTCAGCCAGTTCATGCAAGAAGGAGGCCTTGCTGCTGGCAGCCGCTATCTAACCAGGCAACCAAGGGAAAAGGACAAGGACTTGTCATTACTGAGTGGTGGTTGCTTGAACTGAAGACTGGGCAAGGCTGAAAACCTGGGGCTTGATGGAGCCTGTAGGGCTCCAGGTGGGAGAAGGGAAAGGTTTAGGAAGGTGGTTATTAATGACCAATGACAACTTACAGTTAGTGCGTTAAGGCACTTATCCGTTTATGCCTGGCTGTTTCTATAAGTCTTACTCAGTAAGGTTTATTCAGATTACATTTTGAATTCAGTTGTTAAACTGAGCTGGTGATTAGACTTTCGTGAATATCTTTATTAAAATAGCAGGAATTCAAATAAGCGAGGTGGCTCACACCTGTAATCCCAGCACCGGGAGGCTGAGGCAAGCTTATTTGAGCCCAGGTGTTTGAGATCAGTCTGGGCAACGTAGGCAGACCCCATCTCTACATTAAATTTAAAAACCAGCCAGGCATGGTGGCACGTGCCTGTGATCCCAGCCACTTAGGAGGATTGCTTGAGCCTGGGAGGTCGTGGCTGCCACTGTACTCCAGCCTGGACAACAGAGTAAGACCCTGTCTGAAAAACAAAAGTATGAATTGAGGATTTTTCAGAACGCAGAATTAGTTGATTTACATTTAAATCATGACCAAATGTGTTTCTATAACAGTACAAACATGCAAAGATTGCTTTTATAAGGACCTCTTAATCCTCACAGCCACTCCCTGGGTATTGTCACCTTTCCTATTGCATTTCCTATTTCATCAGAGAGGCTGGGAACCTGTCCAGGATCTTGCTGCGGTTAGTAAGAAGAACCTCCCAGGCCATCTGCTGCCCCTGCTGGCTTATTCAGCCTTCCCCTTGACCTAGGGTTGGATCCTGAAGAAGCACACCTGGTGGGGGAAATCCTCCTTCAGGGACTTCGGCCGTGCGTTTTCAGATGTTCCCAATGTTAATCAATGTCACATGGAGTGTTTCGCCAAAGCCCTTATTTCAACTGAAAGTAATTTTGCCGGAGACATTGGCGTGCAGGCATTTGCTGGAACTGCCTCTTCCAAGTAAGATTGCTGAGGAATCCTGAGCAGAGCCCCAGCTCCTGTGACTGCCATAGCCCTTGCGTGCAAGAGGGCTGGCCAGGGCTTGTGGGTGGGCTTCAAACCAACATTTGGTAATTATTTGTTTAAGATTTTATTAGAGAATCAGGGCAATGACTGAGGCAGGGTGGGAAGGAGCGCTGCTAGAAGTTCTACCCAGTCTCCACCAATTCAGTTCAGCTTTGCAGACTCGACTCAGCAAAACAAATGACTCAAGAATAAGCCCTACCCCTTGAAAGGCAGGCTGGCCTCCATCCCCATCCTAATCCATTTAGCAAAGCAGGAAGATCTAGTAAATACCATGGTTTCCCCATAGCATTGCATTTTCAGTGACGTCTTAGCCTACTTTACATGTTAGCACCCTAGTGTCAGCCTGGCTGACCCAGCCCGGACTAGCCCTGGCTGCAGAACCTCACACAAGTGCCCTGACTCAAGATAGTGTGAAAGGCTTGTGTATTATTGCCCTACAGACCAGGCCACATCAATGGTCTCCGGTTTTGCTGTGATGTTAATAGAGACAGGAGGGGGATAGCCATGTCTCAGGAATCCTAACTAGATAACCCTAGCATCTCCAAGGTCCTGTTTTCTAGGGATTATTGGAGTGTCTGCAAAAATAAAATTATCCTAAACAGGCAGGCACAAAGAGAAGCAGGTATCCCCATGAGAGATTTTCAGTTTCTGTGAACAAAGTGACTGCCTATCTGAAAGGAACAGTATCATTGGGGAGCACATTCCCCTCCCAGTTGAACAAGTAATCAATACTGAAGTCTTTTTTGAGTACCTACTATGTGCTCGATGCCATTCTGGTGCTGAGAAAGGGAATGGATGAGTGAATGTGGCAAACAGAAAAAGGACAAAACAGCCTCTACCATTCAGAGCCTAGTCGAGAAGTCAGCGTTAACAGCGAAAAAGTGAGCCAGTGACTGGCCATGCTGCTGGACTCAAAAGCGGGCAGTCAGTAGGAACTGGGCTCTTTGGGAAGGCTGAGCAAGATTCCCCTGGACTCTGCAGATCCCTGGCAGAATGAACTGACAGAACACTTGACCCCCAGGCCGCTGATGTGGGATGGCAGAAGATGGCTGGACAGGCTCACATGAGCTGTTAAATGTCTGTAGCCCAACACGAGCTGGGGCCTAGGAGTCACACCCCAGAATTTCACTGTTGTGTTTCCAAGCAGCTGCATACAGGGTATCAAAATTAGGTCAAGTTAGGATTTTAAGAGTTTATTGTGCATACAAAGAAAAGTTCATGAACTAAGAGACCTCAAACTGGAAAGTGGCAGAAAGTCTCAAATTTGCAGCAGTTACAGCTTAGTTTCAAGAGCATAAAGGAGGAAGTATTTTGGCCTGTTTCAGGATTGAATGTCCTATATTCTTTCTTAAGGCATATGGCTATGTAAGCTGATTTGCCTATAGCCAATTGGTTTAATTTCATTGAATCCTGATAAGATGAAAAGGTTACTGAATGTTTTGTTTATGTTGAAGGTTTATGTTTTGGGGGGCAGGGAATCAGAAAGAGCTAAGTTTTGGTTATGTGGCTATGAGTAATTGGCCTTGGGTACTAAACTGTGGCCTCCAGTTTTATTTATTTACATATAACAAAGGCAAGACCCATATTCCCGTTGGTGTTTGCAGAGTGCCCTCACCATGTCTTGGCCCCTGTGTGAATTCCTGCCTTTCCCAGAAATGAATCCAGGGTGTCTGACCCCAGCTTCAGATTCCATGAAGGATTCTTCTAACATCCGTGGTCTAACCCTCCAGTGACAAGCAGATGGACCACCACATTCATAGCCCCATCTCTCCAGTCCAAGCAATCTCAGCCAATGGTAAGGTGAATTATCAGCTCCTGGAGCTTTTTTTAACAGGATAATTTGCATGCACATAATAACAGCAGTTTGCATAACTAAGGAGAGTCATACAAAGCATTCAGTTGTCTAAGAGATGTGGAATTTAAGTTACAAAATAGGTCAGACCCGGAAGATGACTTAGCATGTAAACAGGGTTCCAGCTAGCAAACTGTAACCTGTGCTTGGAGAACTTCAGAGAAACCATGACAGGCCTCATTGTTTTAGCAACACACAAACCAGAGTAGCTGATGAGAATGAGCAGGTTTGCTCTCTTACTTTTGCATGAATTCATCCTGAGAGCAAAAGGTGAGAGAAAGGGAGCTCAAGAGAACAGCCAGCCAAACACTGAGGTTTCGAGTTCCAATGAGCAATAGCAGCTTACCACATTTAGCTCTATTCATTCTGATGAGGAAAACATGCTTTTGATTTAAGCCTTTCACCTGCACACAGAAATTGGCACATTTTAAATTACACATCTATTAGTAAAAATTTAATATCCTGTTTATATGCAAAGTACACTAAAGCAAAAATCTGTGTTTCAAGTTGAATTTGTACAATTCCTTTTGCAAAGGCTGAGCAGTACAAAAAAGTAGCAGTGGCTCACGTCTATAATCCCAGCATGTTGGGAGGCCAACACAGGAGGATTACTTGAGCCAAGGAGTTCAAGACCAGCTTAGAAAACATAGAAATATCCTATCACTACAAAAAATAAATAAATTAGCCAGGCATGGTGGCACCTGCCTGTAGTCCCAGCTACTTGGGAGGCTGAGGCAGGAGGATCTCTTGAGCCTGGGAGGTTAAAGCTGTAGTGAGCCACATTCATGTCACTGCACTCCAGCCTCAGTGACAGAGCAAGCCACTCTCTCCAAAAAAGAAAAAAAAAAAAAGGCCGGGCGCGGTGGCTCAAGCCTGTAATCCCAGCACTTTGGGAGGCCGAGACGGGCGGATCACGAGGTCAGGAGATCGAGACCATCCTGGCTAATACGGTGAAACCCCGTCTCTACTTAAAAAATACAAAAAAACTAGCCAGGCGACGAGGCAGGCGCCTGTAGTCCCAGCTACTCGGGAGGCTGAGGCAGGAGAATGGCATAAACCCGGGAGGCGGAGCTTGCAGTGAGCTGAGATCCGGCCACTGCACTCCAGCCTGGGTGGCAGAGCAAGACTCCGTCTCAAAAAAAAAAAAAAAAAAAAAAAAAAAGAAAAGGTAGATGAAGGGGAAATAGTCTCAGCTCTGGAAGCCAGCTAGGTGAGCCTAAACCAGCTACTCCCTGGCTTCTCTGGGCATCAGCTTTCTCATCCTTCCTCCCCACATCCTCTTGAGTGTTTCTCACCACCTCCTACCCAGCATCCTCTGATGGGAGCAGAGTCTGAAAATCATCTGTCATGTCCAACCCGCTCATTTTACAGACAAGTAACTAAAGTCAACCCCACCTGTTTACCCAGAGCAGCTCCATTTTTATTTGCTTTATATTTTGGGATTTGGTACTTATATAAGAAAAAGAAAAGTCTTATGGCTAACGAGCAATTTGAAAATCACTGGACTAGACAAGAGTTCTAGTTCATTCTATTCATTTGCCTAGAAACAACAGAGATCTGTCCAAGTAATTTCAAGTGATGGGGGTAATTGTAAGAATGTGATGTTTGGGTTCACACAACACTAACATGCTTTCCATTCTCTCTGGATTACTAAAAACACAGAAAAGTAAAAAATCACTTATTATTCCAACATGCCTTTAAAACCATCTAAATTAAAAAGTTAAAAAAAGAAATCTGCCAGGTACAGTCGCCTGTAATCCCAACACTTTGGGAGGCCAAGGTGGGCAGATCACCTGAGGTCAGGAGATCGAGACCATCCTGGCCAACATGGAGAAATCCTGTCTCTACTAAAAACACAAAAATGAGCTGGGTGTGGTGGTACATGCCTGTGATCCCAGCCACATGTGAGGCTGAGGCAGGAGAATTGCTTTAACGTGGGAGACAGAGGTTGCAGTGAATCAAGTTGGTGCCACTGCACTCCAGCCTGGGCAACACAGCAAGACTCCATCTCAAAAAATTTAAAAAAAAATTTTTTTTAAGTATCTCCCTTCTGGCCGGGCACAGTGGCTGGCTCACACCTGTAATCCCAGCACTTTGGGAGGCCGAGGCAGGTGGATCACGAGGTCAGGAGATCGAGACCATCCTGGCTAACACAGTGAAACCCCGTCTCTACTAAAAATACAAAAAATTAGCCAGGCATGGTGGCGGGTGCCTGTAGTCCCAACTACTCGGGAGGCTGAGGCAGGAGAATGGTGTGAACCCAGGAGGTGGAGCTTGCAGTGAGCCGATATTGCGCCACCATACCCCAGCCTGGGTGACAGAGCAAGACTCTGTCTCAAAAAAAAAAAAAAAAAAAAAAAAGTATCCCCTTCTTGTCCTCTAGTCTCAGTCTCTAGGGGGAAGGAAGAATATCAGTTGGTTGGGTTCATGAACCTCCCAGCTTTTCTGTGTACGTATACAGAAACATCTAGGGATTCTTTTTCAACCAAAAAGTTGTGTTGCATTGTGTGGCTTGGGCTGCACTTTGCTTTTGTCACTTAACACCATGCCAAGGCTGTCTTTCCAATAGCACATATAGATCTACCTCATCATTTAAAATTTGCTCAACAAGACCCTTATTGATGAGCCTTTGCATGTTCTGCCACACAATGTTGCTTTGAGCATTTTTGTCCAGATATCCTTGTATACTCTTCCAGGTGGGTTCCTCATTTGTAGCATTTTCTTTTTAACAGATACTGCCAAATTATGTCCCATCTCTCTTTAGTTTGAATTAAAACAAGCTCAAGCCATCTGATGCCAGGTTAGCAAGAAGTCTGTTCTTTTTCTCCTGGGGCCTCTACCTTGGCGAAGATCCCCAAGAGTTCTGCTAATCCAATGAGAACCCCTTTTCAGAGAAAAAAACTGGAAAATCTGGTCAGGCTACCAGTAGGGCCCATTTGTGCTATCTTTTCCCCTAATGCTATTGTATTAGTCCACTTGCTGTTTATTATAACAGAATACCTGAAACTGGATAATTTATAAGAAAAGGATTTTTGTTTTTAACATGGAGTCTCACTCTGTTGCCCAGGCTGGAGTACAGTGGCTCTATCTCAGCTCACTGCAACCTCTGCCTCATGGGTTCAAGTGATTCTCCTGCCTCAGCCTCCCAAGTAGCTGGGATTACAGGAGTGTGGCACCATACCCAGCTAATTTTTTTGTATTTGTAGTAGAGACAAGGTTTTGCCATATTGGTCAGGCTGGTCTCGAACTCCTGACCTCAGGTGATCCACCTGCCTCGGCCTCCCAAAGCACTGAGACTATAGGCATGAGCTGCCGCGTCTGTCCAGGAATTTATTTTTTACAGTGATAGAGACTGAGAAGTCTAGGGTTGATGGGCTGCATCTGGTGACAGCCTTCTTGTTGGTGAGGAGTCTCTGAAGAGTCCCAAGTGAGACAGAGCATCACGTAGCAAGGGACTGAAGTGTGCTCATTCAGGACTCTCTTTCTCGTCATGTGAAGCCACCAGTTTCCCCACCATGATAACCCACTAATCCATGAATGGATTAATCCATTCTTGAGGACAGAGCCCTCATGATCCATTAACCGTTTAAAAAGGCCCATTTCTCAATACTGCCACATTCAGGGAAGTTTCAAAATGAGTTTTGGAAGGGACATTCAAACCATAGCAGCTACCAAACATTCAATGCTGAAAACAAGTCCTCATGCAATGTAATGTGTCCCTGTCCATTGCTGCATTGATCTTCCCACCTGGGAGATGAACCTGATGGGCCCCAGTGTTTCTTCTGGGAGATAATTCTCACTCCTCAGTGATGCTTATAGCCAACAGTGTGTTCATCCTGAGCTCTCGGGGCTACTGTTTATTATCTTGCACTTGGGTTGACAGCCCATCGTTCCCACCAAGTCTGTCCTCCATGCTAGCGTGGCTGGATTGGACTTTTTCCTGTGCCTCACCCACCCTCTCCCCAGCACCACCAGATTCTCATACCATGAACTGATTAGCAATTTACTGTCACCTTCTCTCAGGGAAACTCTCCCTTGGAGACTGTTGATGTGTTTTCACACCTGAACCTTCTCCTTAGCAGAGAAGTTCTAGGCCTGGGACCAGGCACTATTCTAGACACAGGGTGCCTTAGTCTCTTTTGTGCTGCTATAATGGAAAAATACAGATTGGGTAATTTATAATGAACAGAAATTTATTTCTCATAAATCTGGAGGCTGGGAAGTCCAAGATTGAGGGACCAGAATCTAGTGAGAGCCTTCTTCCTGCATCATTCCACAGCAGAAGGCAAAAGGGCAAGAAAGTGAACTCAAGCCCTCTCATAATCAGCATTAATTCATTCATGAGGGTGGGGTTCTGCAGACCTAAATGTCTTCCTTTAGGCCCCACCTCCCAACACTGTTATGTTGGGGATTATGTTTGCAACACATGCGTTTGGGAGGACATATTCAAAACATAGTACAGGAGATGCAGACAAAACAAAGAAGTTTTTCTGCTCTCAAAATGCTTCCTTTCTCTGGGGAGCAGGAGTAGGTAATAAACATGTAAGCAAGAGAATACAGTCATTCCTTAGTATCTGTGGGGGATTGGGTCCAGGACACCTGTGAATACCAAAATCCGCACACATTCAAATTCCTGATGCTGGCCCTGTGGAACCCAAGTATATGAAAAGTCAGCCACCCATTTCTGAGAGTTTAGCATCCCTCAAATACTGTATTTTTGATCCATGTTTGGTTGCATGTGCAGAACCTGTGCATATGGATAACCTGTGCATATGGATAACTGACTGTATTTACTGACAAAAGCTTGTGTACAAGTGGACCCATACAGTGCAAACCTATATCATTCAAGGTCAACTGTACTGAATAATGATAAGTGCTACAAACACAAAAGGCCAGATTAGGTGATGGGGAGTGGCGGCCTGGGCTCCCTTCAGCTGAGAGCCAGGGAAAGCCTGACTTGAGGCATCAGTGAAGCTCACCAGGTAAAGATGTGCTCCACAGAACACTAGGCACAGCCAAGACCAGCGACGAGGCCAGTGTGACTGGAGCAGAGTGACAGTGATGAGCAGGGAGGGGGAGAGCACTGGGAGATGCTCTACAAGGTTGGGGGGCAGCGCCACAACATGGATGGGTCATGCCCAGTACCCCAGGACAATGACCTCTAAGGACTCTTCCAGCTTCAACCTTCTCAAGACCTACCTCAAGATTTAAGAGGTTCTTTATGCCAAATATGACTCCTTAATTTGACCATCTAGATTTTGTGACTTTCAATTGGGAGTTTTCTTATTTTCATTCCAATTTTTAATCCTTATGACCAGAAAAAAAGTTTCTAACTTTATGGCCACACCTTTTCATATACCATATGTTTCATCTCAATACAATCTTATATACACAGCCCAATTTCATTAAAAGACTATTCTTGAGTAAAGATTAACATAATTTACTGGCAAATATCTAAATTGACATTTAGCATACAAATGAAACCAAAAGGTCAGCAAATGAAAATTGCTTCATAGTTTTTACAGAAGCTGCACCTGCCCCAGATCAGTGATTAGTACCAAAGAGAAAGGCTAATTTTCCCTATTGATGCTTCTGTTGTTTCCAACCACCCCTTCTGCTGTGATCCCCCAGGCAACAAATGAAGCCATTGTGAAGTCTTTTCTGGTCCTTTCAATGGGCAATTACACGTTTTTTAAGACAATAAATTTTATTCTAGTGCAGCTGATTACATTCCTTTATGAAAATGACTAAAGGCAGTGAATCATTTTTTTTTCTGTCTGGTGATGTTAACATAATCACCAGAGCCATAATAGACAAGTAGAGTGGACCTGGAATTAGGAAACCTGGAGTTGAGTCCCATTCTTCTACCAGCAAGCTGTGTGATTTTGAGTAAATGATGGCATCTCTCTAAGCCTCTCTTTTCTTATCTGAATAAAATGGATAAGTGTACTCCAACTCAGAGAGCTATTGGGGTTAAGGGGACATCCGCAAGTCTTCCAAGGCATTGGTAAACTTCCATTTCATATATATGTGTTTGTCATATTATTTATCATTAAATATCTGTACACATTTTTTTTCTTTCTTTTCCTTTCCTTTCCTTTATTTATTTATTTATTTTTCTTGAGACAGGGTCTTGCTCTGTCACCCAGGCTGGAATGCAGTGGTGGGATCACTGCTTACTGCAGCCTCAGCCTCCTAAGTAGCTGGGATTATAGGTGCACGCCACTACATCCAGCTAATTTCTCATTTTTTTACAGAGAAAGGATCTTACCATGTTACCCAGGCTGGTTGGGCTCAAATCAATCTTCCCACCTTGGCCTAAAAAAGCACTGGGATTGCCGGGCGCGGTGGCTCACACCTGTAATCCCAGCACTTTGGGAGGCCGAGACGGGCAGATCACGAGGTCAGGAGATCGAGACCATCCTGGCTAACACGGTGAAACCCCGTCTCTACTAAAAAATACAAAAAATTAGCCGGGCGTGTGGCGGGCGCCTGTAGTCCCAGCTACTCGGGAGGCTGAGGCAGGAGAATGGCGGGAACCCGGGAGGCGGAGCTTGCAGTGAACCAAGATGGCGCCACTGCACTCCAGCCTGGGCGACAGAGTGAGACTCCGTCTCAAAAAAAAAAAAGCACTGGGATTACAGATATGATCCACCACATCAGGCTCACATTTTCTTCATGTGTGATATGTGTGATATATTCCATAATAAGTTTCTAAAACAGGCAATAAATAGCTGTTTACGTACTCGACAAAAAGTAAATACAATATGAGTTTTCCTCTGGATCTCCTAACAAAAAGAATAAATCTAGATACAAGACAAAAATCATTTTCCCCTCACATCAAAACATGGCATTTTGAAAAATAGTTTAATGGAAAGAGTAATCAGTGAAATTGTTGAAAAAGACAAAGACTGTATCATGTTTAGTACAGCTCCCTTCCACCCTGGCCCTCCATTTCCCCCTCACTTGTGGTTTTCTAGATCTATCTCCAGAAATATTCCGGAAAGACCAAGAAATTATCTTAAAAGCAGCAAGAGACAAGCATATAGAAACATTTCTGTGTGCAGCACTGTTTTACATGAACAAAAGTATGTTATATGTGCTGCTCTATATTTGCATTTTTTTTCATTTATCTTAGAGATCTTTCAGTATCAGCCTATGAATTTAGCACAGATTTGTTTTTTCTGAAGCTCATTGGAGCAGTGTGGAGAATGGGAAGGGGTATACAGTGGGTATGAGGCAGACAGATGTTTTCCTTATTCCCAGTGGTTTTGAAAACATCAGGCTAATGCCATGCTGCAGTGACCATCTGCCACAGGTGGTCATCCGGTGGGAAGTGTCCATATGGCATGAGAATCACTGCCACTCAGGTGCAGTTTCCACGTGCCGGGTACCGAGCAGGTCAATCCTCAAGGCCAGCTGCTTCTATTATTCAGAGGGGGAGATCAGAGTTCCAAGAGGTTAAGTACCTCATCTGTGCTCACCCAGTTAGTCGGTGCTTCCTCCCAACCACTAGGTTCACCACCCCTTTTATTCAGGCCCACAAATTGAGCCCTTCAGATGCTGTGGGGGCTGGCTTGTGACAGCGGTGAAAGTTGGATTTGGCAATTCCCTCGTCATCCTCTGTCAGAATTCCATAGAAATTCAAGGAAATTCTGTTGATGATGTTGATAGATACGCTGCTGACAGCAAATATTCTTAGATCTTTTAGGAGTTTCTTTCAAGTGTTAACTATAGTCATATGTCATGTAATCACAGGGATACATTCTAAGAAATGTGTCATTAGGCAATTTTGTTGTGTAAACATCATGGTGTGTACTTGCACGAAACTAGATGCTATCGCCTACAGCACACCTCAGCTATATGGTAGAGCCTATTACTCCTGGGCTACAAACCTATACAACATGTCACAGTACTGAATGCTGTAGGCATCTGTGACACAATGGTAAATATTTGTGTATCTAAACATAGAAAAGGTACCCTAAAACAACAGTATAAAAGATTTAAAGGCTGGGCACAGTGGCTCAAGCCTATAATCCCAGTACTTTGGGAGGCCGAGACGGGCGGATCACGAGGTCAGGAGATCGAGACCATCCTGGCTAACACGGTGAAACCCCGTCTATACTAAAAAATACAAAAAACTAGCCAGGCGAGGTGGCAGGCACCTGTAGTCCCAGCTACTCGGGAGGCTGAGGCAGGAGAATGGCGTAAATCCAGGAGGTGGAGCTTGCAACGAGCCGAGATCGCACCACTGCACTCCAGCCTGGGCGAAAGAGTGAGACTCCATCTCAAAAAAAAAAAAGGTTTTAAATTGGCTCACCTGTATAGGACACTTACCATGAATGGAGCTACAGGACTGGGGTTGCTCTGGGTGAGTCAGTGAGTGAGTGGTGGGTGAATGTGGAGGCCCAGGACATGGCTGTGCACCACTGCAGACTCTATAAACACTGTACACTTAGGCTACACCAAATTTATTTTAATATATTTTTCTTTAACAAGTTAACCTTAGCTTACTGTGACATGTTTACTTTATAAAATTTTAATTTCTGTTACCTTTTGACTCGTAATAACACTTAAAACACAAACACATTGTACAGATCTACAAAAATACTTTATATCCTTATTATGTAAGCTTTTTTTCTATTTTTAAAATTTGGGTTTTTTTTTTTTTTTGTTTTGTTTTTTCACTTTTTAAGCTTTTTTGTTAAAAAATGAAGACACAAACTCACACGTTAGCTTAGGCCTACACAGGTTCAGGATCATCAATATCACTGGGTTCCACCTCCACATCTTTGTCCCACTGGAGGGTCTCCAGGGGCAATAATATGCATGGAGCTGTCATCTCCTGTGAGAACAGTGCCTTCTTCCGGAATACCTCCTGAAGACCTGCCTGAGGTTGTTTTACAGTTAACTTTTTTCTTCTAAGTAGAAGGAGTACACTCTAAAATAACAATACAAAATATGGTGAAGTCAAGATGTCAGCTGGAAACTTTTTAAAAAGATTTTGAAAAGTATAACATAGTAAATGCATAAAGCAGTAATAGTCACGTATCATCAAGTATTATGTACCATACGTAATTGTACGTGCTATGCTTTTTACAGTCTGCAGTGTGGTAGGTTTGTTTATACCAGCATCACCACAAACACGAAGTCACGCATTGCACCAAGACATTATCCCGTGACTGGACAAATGAGGTTTTCAGCTCCATTGTAATCTTACGAAATCACCATTGTGTGTGATTCATTGTTGACGGCAACATCACTACGTGGGATATCACTGCGTTTTGCTTGAAGTTCCACGAGTTCTCCTAAAGTTACTTGGTGACTTTTTATGATTGCTTTCTGCTCGTCTGAATAAAGGGTGAGCCCAGGGCCTGCTGCCCACTGTCTGCTCTGATGACCCTCTCTCCCCTGCAGATTCGAGTGATGGTGGACCTGTGCAACAGCACCAAGGGCATCTGCCTCACAGGTAGGCCGGCCGCTGAGCAGAGCCGCTCACACAACAAGGACTTGCACCGCCGAAGGCCCGTGGCAGAATGAACACCTAGGGACACTTTGTGTTATAAAAGTACATGTTGGTTTACTTTTACCAGATGTTTTTAATGAGTTGAAAACTCATTGTAATAAGATTATGAAAAATAATATTTTCAGTATTGCCATAGAAATATAGCCATGGAAAATAACTAGGACTTGGGTAATTAGAAACGTGTGGTACCTGGAACCAGAGCCATAGGTGTTCTTCTTATTCCCATTAGTTTTTAAAAGGGGGAAAAAAAGGAAGGGAAAAGACCTTGCTAATTGATACAGTTCTTTTATCAGAAGTACTTATTGGCCAGATTGGCCAGGTGTGGTGGCCCAAACTGTATGTCGTGGAGTGCTACAGCCGTCCTCTCTGACTGTAAAACATGACCATGAGACCTGAAGCCACCTGAAGCTTTTGCTGGATCTCTCAGTTGATGGTCGCAGTCTCTGGGGAGGCCGGGCTAGAGCTTCTCAGGGTTGAGAAGCCCTGCACAGTTTGCATCATGTTGTAGGAAGCCTAGCCTTTTTCCACAGTACTTCCCTCACCTCCCTCTCATTACCTGCCTTGTATTAGGAGTGCAATGTGAGTTTGCTGAGTGAATAAACCTGTGGGTATGTGAGTGTGTGAACGGAGGTGAGATGGTAAGAAAGAAACTCCCCTCAGGAACCCCAAATCCAAGTCTGACTCTCATTCACTTATTTTAGCCTCAGAGAGAAAAACTATAATCCTGTGGCTTCTTTGGAAATGCTAATTGAATAACTCAAGTCATATTCCGGCCCTCACTGAAAATTAAAGATCTTCAGAACAGCTTGGTCCTTTATTCTGAAACTCTTGTAGCTTAAGCATCTTTCTTCCATCTGTGGAAGTCCCTTTTCAGAGTTACATGCGACAGTAATGAGTGCTAGAGAAATGGATGGATGGAATTACAGGCACAAAAGCCTGTTGAGAGGCACAGGAAAAGCCTCTTCCTTTTTTATTTTTTTAATAGTGATAGACCTGAGAGCCAGGCTGTACAGTGAATGCACGGGACGGAGCTATTGAGACCACTTAGGAGAGACTGGCAGGGAGTGGGGGATGACATCCGCGCTGGAAGTGGGTTGAGTAGGTTTTCTTTAGCACTTTGAAAAGCTTTTCAAAAGACAGCACCTTCTCCTTTCATGCCAGCTTGAAATTGGGCCTCCTTTTACACAGAAAGTTCTTCAATTAAAATTAGATGTGAAAAGTACAAGTTGCAAAGCGAGAGGATGCTTTGGGATAGACCATGAGGCCTGGATTGGGGGCAGGGTAGTAGGCAGGAGGGTGAGTGACAGGACCCAGGAATGAACTGGGTAGCTTCAGAGGGTGGACAGAGAGGATTGGTCTTGAGCCCTAAGAGGATGCCTGGCAGGAAGATGTGCCAGAGCAGAACCTGGGCTTGGGGACTGGGAACAAGATTTATCTTTCCACTGGATTCATCTTTGAAAAAGCAGTACTCGTAACTTGAGGCTAGTCCAGCTGTGACCAGGTAACCCGGCTCCCATCCCTCTTCCTTGCCCAGCTGTTGCTGCTATGCTGCTATGGCAGTCAGGACAGATGCTATGTGATTTTGTGCAACCTTTAACATCTCAGGTGGATTGTGAGGGTAATCCCCTAGCTAGAGAAATTAGTTATTTTTGCTAGTACAGAGTTTGTCAAACAACACATGCTTTTCTGCATGCATCTTACTCTGGAGCCCAGATTTCCTTGGGAACCCAGCAGCATATCTTCTGGGAGAGCAGGTGTCTTGAAGAAGCCATGTTATTGGGTTATTCTTCACTCACTGCATCCTCTTCATGTGTATCTGCTGGAAAACATCTAAATCATCACGTTACCGAACTGCATATTGGGGCAGAAGCACTACACATTCTCCTTGCAGCCAAGAGACCCTAATCCAGTTATGATACGTGTCACTACTCTCTCATTCTGTACCTAGGCAAATATCAATCATGGATCAATGCTGCTGAGCACAGCCTCATAGCATTCTTTTCTGCTGTTCCAGAAAGCCAACACTAATTGACTGGAACTGGCACTTCTCTCTGCAGACTGATTTGTTTTTGGTGTTCATGGCCATCACAGGCCTCAAGTTTACATAACTAGGAACATTGTGGGCCAATTTTAGATTTCAAGGGGAAAAAAATATCTAAGTGGCTCAACTCTTATCAAGCATCCACCCAATTTTAATCGATTCTGGTTAGGAGTGTGGGATGGGTACAGTTAGCATGAGCTACATAATCTGCAGGGCCCAGTACAAAATGAAAATGCAGGGTTTCTTGTCCAAAAGAAGCAGGAAAAAGGCTTTCTTCTTTCTTCCACAGTCTTGACCTGTTTTGGTGTGCGTTTTTATCTGCTACCTAATGTCATACTCCGCGAAGCATGGAATACTTATGGGGCAAGTACAGACCCTCACAGGCACCGGGGGGGTCTTGCCTTGTGACTCAGGCATGCAGGGCACTACTCAGCCCCACCTTTCCTGCACTTGTGCCCCAGCCCCTACCAGGGTGGAAGGTGGCAGAAGTTACTGATGGGGCAAGGAGTACAGAGGACACATCATGGGGCAAGAGAGCAGGTGGCATGTCCTAGGAAGGTGGTGGGAGGTGAGACCCCACCAAGCCCTCTGTGCATACTTTATTGACCCGTTGGACTTCACTTACAAAACACAAATTCAAAGACAAGATCACTGGGAATTTCTAGATGGCGACCGCAGAGCATTAAGCCCACACCTGAAGCCCCCTTGTGAGGTGAAACCCTATGCACCTGCGTGGGTGGCAGGCCCCAGACACCAGCCCTGCGTGCACTATTAGCATGAACATGGATGTCTGCACACATTCCTCGAGGATGTGCTATTCAAGAAAGGGAGAAGGGTCAGGAGCTGAGAAACAGTTTTCTAAACACCCAGTTGACAAACATCATGACATTTGACATTATTTGACACATGTAGGAGCTCTTCCAGATGTCAGGCCCCTGGAGACCCAGGCTGGTATTCTGAGGGGATGGGGTGCATCCTGCCATCACCAGAGCTCCCTATGCCTCAGCACATTTTATGTCTGCCTGGACTGCTGAGCTCTCTGGGGCTGTCTTCCTTTCTCTTCTGAAATTCTCTCCTCATCTAGCTGTGAGGCATTAGAGCTGCTGGATTTCCTCCTCCACGTGTCTTCTGACAACTCTCTCTTTCCTGGTTCCTCTTATCTCACTTGTCTCTCCCCAGGTGAGGTGTGGCCCTCCCGCTCTTCCATCCCCAATTCTAGCCCAGACTTTTTACTCTTGCCTTAAGACTAGTAGCTCTGAACCTTTTTAGGGTCAAGAACCCCTCTAAGGATCTACTGATGGTGACTGATTCTTTTCCCGGAAAAATTTCACACCACATCAGAGGGCCCATGTCCACATGCATTCCAGTCGCCTATGATGCTTGGTGAAAATGCAGATTCTTGGGCCTCACTCTAAATCCAAACTGAATTAGGAACCCCAGATGGGGCCTGGGTATCTGCATTTTAATAGGCATTGCAGGCAGTTCTGTGGATTCATATGAGAGGAACTCTATCCATAGGGCGTCAGTGGAGCTCTTACAGGACACCCTAATCTAATCACCATAGTTACAGCCTTGGCCACGGCTAATATGTCCTGAATATACAGCTTCAGCCGGGAGCTCTCACCAACAGTACTGATGCATGGGCATGGTTATTACACTGTCGTGGGAACTCTTGAAACCTGCTGTGTACAGGCAAGTCTTGTGTCTTACAGTCAAATTATTCCTTCCACCAATCTCTATATCCGAATTTGGCTCCCTCTGTCGTCGGGAACGATGATTAATTGATTTCCTCTGACCTCTGTTAACTGGCCACATCACCCCCTTCCCGGTACGTGTGCGCCATCTGGTGGTAAAGTCATGGAGACACAGGCTGTACTGACCCTAGAGGATGTGGTGCCGTCTTAGCCAGCCATTTTTGCCCAGAGTAGGGCTGTTATGTATTGAAAGCATATCCTCAAACACCTATTTCTCCCAAGAATCCCCACGCCAGTCAAAATAGCCTCTATCCATCTATATTGCCGGCCCCCTGTTGTCTAAAAGTCCTCCTCCTTTGTCTCCTACCCAATCAGATGTGGATTCTTGCTCATTCTGCTGAAATACCTCTTGAATGTCTAGCTTTCTCTACAATTCTACAGTCAGCTCATTTATACACAACCTTGTCACCAAGTTTAACTACAAAGATCCCCTAGGGTTTTTTTTTCTGCAATGCCCATCCTCCATGTCCCTCTTCCTGTCTCTGTGTCACTATCTCTCTCGTCTTGTGGCACCTAGTTCTATCCATCTTCCAGCTACAAAGAGGCTATCAAACCCACACTGCTTTCACAGCATCATCCCCCTGCCTAAGAACCTCCCATGGCTCCCTCCTGCCTCACAGATACCATCTACATCTCCTGGCTTGACATTCAAGTGCTTCTGCCACCCACCATACACAGGTCCTTCTTCAGCCTCATCTCTACACACTTGACCAGTCCTCTAACTTCCTCCCACCTTGAATCTTGTAAGTCCCCACCTCTGTACCTGTACTCCTGGTGGCCCCTTCATGGAATGTCAGACCTCATCTGCTACCATCTTAAGCCCCATTTCTTCAATGTCATGGCTCCAGGATCATCTTCTTGAGATGCCTTCTCAGACCACTGCATGCCCACACTTCCCCAGTACCCTTTGTCAGGGGTATGGGAGTGAACACTTCACTGTAGCTCTCTCATACCGCGTTATGATTTCAAAGAGTCCATCTTCCCCACATAGACTGTGAACACAACAGATACAGGGACCAGGATTTCTTGGTGGAGTTTGATGCACATAGTAACTGCTTAGTTAATGCTTGTTTTGTGAATGGTCACAGGCTTAGATTTATAGAAAGACCTCGCCATTCCAATATTGGTAATCATTATATGTGGTCTAAAGAGGTGGGCAGATCACGAGGTCAGGAGATCGAGACCATCCTGGCTAACACGGTGAAACTCTGTCTCTACTAAACATACAAAAAAAAAGTTAGCCGGGTATGGTGGCAGGTGCCTATAGTCCCAGCTACTCAGAAGGCTGAGGCAGGAGAATGGTGAGAACCCGGGAGGTGGAGCTTGCAGTGAGCTGAGATGGCGCCAGTGCACTCCAGCCTGGACGACAGAGTGAGACTCCGTCTCCAGAAAAAAAGAAACAAAAGGAATTCAACTGCTCATGTTACAACCTCATTAGCTTGTCTGAGTACTCAAATAGAATAGTCAACAATAAGACACCCCTATTTGTGGGAGCAAAATCAATTTGGATTCATCTGAACCCCTTAGATCCTTGGGTAATTACACGCTAAGGAAGGTATGTGTTACCTGATCTGGGCTCTCAGTTTTCCTCAGGCTAGTTCATGTAACAAAAGAGAAACCTAGCCAGCCAGCTTTTACTCCCGACTCCCCCCCAAGTGGCTCAGATGAGACAAGCCAGCTAGATGAGAGCACTTGGAGGCCTCCTGGGACAGCCAAATCTCAGCCCCACAATGACAGCACCATCATTTGCTAACCCCCTGTGCTACGGCTGCATTCATGGCCACCAGTATTGTTACTGGCCCTCCGTTTATTAGGTTGACTGCTTGAGAGATGACTAATTTATGAATCTACAGTGAGGACAGCTCAGAAGTTAATCTTGGTTCATTGAAACAAGCAAATGTGGTTTGATTAGCAAATGGGTCTTTGTCAAATTGCTTTAAAGGAAGGGTCTTTTGGCCAAATATAATGAGTTCTAAATACAAGGTGTAGAATCCGTTGCTTAGGGTCAGTAGATAATTAGGAGATTCGAAGGTCGGGGGTGATCTTTGTTTTCTGGGTTCGGTGCTGGTTTCTCTTTCTTCCACCCATGGTTTCTCATCTAAATTTTTTTTCTGTTGTAGGACCTCCTGGACCACCAGGTAAGAGCCCTTGGACTTTTCTAGTTTAAGGGGAGGCTGTGGGTGGCCAGACCCCTAGGATCTCTCTGATGGGACAGATGAGGGGAGGGCAAGAGCCTGGAGGCAGTCCTCGCTGTGTGTCTCCTTCTTTGTGCCCCTCACCTGAGGCACCGCCATCACCATTCCCCTACCTGGCACTGCTTTAGCCAGAGAAGGAAGGGAAGAAGTGGGAGAGGATGTGGAAAAGGTATTGATGCCTGCTCAGTTTCATTGGTAAAGGAAATTACAGTAACTTCAGTGAAGAATATTTTTTGTTGTTGTTGTTAATGTCCCTGTTTCTGTGTTTTGATGTAGGACCTCCAGGAGCTGGCGGGTTGCCAGGACACAATGGATCAGATGGACAGCCTGGGCCTCAGGGCCCAAAAGGAGAAAAAGGAGCAAATGGAAAAAGAGGAAAAATGGGTATTTTTGGCAACTCTTCTAATTAATTTCCCTGTTGTTTATCTCCATGATTGCATTTGGGTTGACTAAAGCTGTGTGCAGCAGGGGTAAGGTGCTTCATCCCTGCACAGTTTAAGACCGGTTTAACTCTTACCTAGAAGCCATTGTGTTCTGGGATACCAAGGGTATGCTTCTTGGTCCCACCTTGACAGATGTTTCTTTCAAACTGGAGAAGCCGTCTCCTGGGAACTGACTCCCTTCTGCAGACGGGAGGTGGAAGGAGCAGGAGCCCACCGCCCTGGGAGGGGCACTCTGTGGGCCGTGTGACAGCTGGTGCTGGCACATGCTCTTTCGAGCCTCAGCTCCTACCTTGCCCTCTATTGCCTCCTCCTGCCTAGCGAATCTGTGTTTGGTTGAAAATCAATGAACTGATGTTGGCCGCTGGTAAAGCTTTTCTTGGCTAGAGGAATAGCTCAAACTGCTTGAGTGAAAATGCAGCATCCCGGCGTCCCTGAGGCTGGCACTCAGCTCAAAGGGTCCCCTCTTCAGGGGCTACAGGATAACTACGAAGATATGGCTGGCATCTCGGAGGAGCTTCCTGTGCCGTTACGAGCAGGACCGTGCCACCACTGGAGCAAAGGCCCAGAAGCACCAAGGCATCAGATGTGCCCAGGGAGCAGTAAGAAGTGGGGGCTGGTGCAGGGCCTGGCAGGAGGCTGGGGCACAGAGGGGAAAATTCTGCGGGGCTGTGAGCCCCAGTCCTGGGATCCCCAGGGCAGATCCACCTGAAGAAAGCTAGCACATAGTGTGTTGGGAGCTCAAAGACAGAGGGTAAAAAACTACTCAGGAGGCTCCTATGAAGGCCTGGCTCTCAGCCACCCGTCAAGGCCACTGCTGAGAGGGCAGGGAGGTTGTTTTCAGCCAGAGACTCCACTGCACCGTCTCATTTTCAACCTCTTGGCTCTGCTACCCAAACTCACTTGGACTTGCCCTGGACTAGAAGAAATGGTAGAAACTTCTTCCAGACAGCAATTACTCCTTTGGTCACCTCCACTCTTATTCTCATTAGCAATTGAAGTAAGGGCCAGTGGAGAGGGAAAAATTGTTGAGCACCTCTGCCACTTGGCAGTGCCTACCTGCTTGTGTTCCAGAGGGCAGCTTCAGAGAAAATGGGCACACACCGTCCAAGCCAGCTCAGTTCTCAGAAGGCCAGTAATTACCATTGGAATTACTGAGCAGCAATGGATCGTTCATATAGGATAATAATTATAATTATACATGAGCATCGCTGTAGAATAATGATGCCTATTAGCTTATCCCAGGAAGACTCCAAAAATGTGATTCAGTCCTGAGGCCTCATCAACGGGCATGATGAGGGCAGACTCAAGGGCAGGAGGGCACCCTGCTAGACCTGGGTGTGGGGCACCTAGGAAAGGGGTGGTTTTCAAAACGGCTTGAGACAGATCCCTGGCCTTGAGGATGTGCTTTGCATGCAGTCTGCAACCCAGGGAGTACAGAAAAGAAAAAGTGCATTCATTTATGGAGCACATATTTGTGTGGCAGGTACCATTCTAGATGCTGGAGATTCAGAAATAAGCCCCCTCCTCCACCTTCACGAGGCTTACATTCTAGTTGGGAGAGATGGATAGTCAATAAGATAAACAAAATATACGGTCTGGTCCATGGTGATAAATGGTAAGGAGAAAAAATATCATAGAAAGGGGTAGGAAGTTTAAGTGGGGTTAGAGGTGGTACATTTAGATTGGGAGGCCAGTAAGACCTCCCTAAGAAGGGGCCTTTGAGCAAATACCAGGAGGAGGTAAAAGAGAGTCTCAGGGTTTCTGGGGCAGAGGGCTCTGGGCAGAGCGTGTAAGTCACCAGGGTACCTGGACAGTTTGAGGATCAGCAAGGAGGCCAGGGCAGCTGGACAGAAGGGATGAGTGGCTAACCTAATCTAGTTGAGATCGGAGAGGTAATCAGGCCAAATCAGGTCAGCCCTGGGCATTTCAAGAACTGTGGTTTGTACTCAGAGCAAAACAGGGAGGATGTGAAGTGGAACAGTGCTATGCCTGACATATGGATGAGAGGATGGCCCGACAGCTGTGCTGAGAGGCTATAGGAGGGAAGGGAAGAGGCTGGAGCAGAGGACAGCAGCAGAGAAGGCAGAAGGTGTTGGATCCTGTTTGTCACTGGAGGGTGACCCCAATCCTTGGTTTCTGGGAGATCTCATAGGAACTGCAGCAAAGACCCCCTTCTCTACAGCAGTATCCCAGAGAGTAAGGCATCTGGGGGTCGGCAGCGTTAGACCGTGAAGCCTCCACTCATACTGAGAGTGGAAATTGAGTCCCCGAGGCCCCCACAAGGAGTCGGAGTCCATTGTCCCAGGCCAGGGGAACTGGGAGACTAGCCACCAAAGGCTATCTGAAGAACCCAGCTCGATGCGGTCACTCACTTCATGGGCCAGCTCAGGCTGCAGAGCAAGAGCCACACTGTCCTGTTAACCCTGCTGAGGCCCCGAGGCTGCACTTTCCCTCCTCACCCACTCCTGAGCCCTGGGACAGAGTCCCTTCCTACCCAGCATTTGCAGGAAACAGATAGGGAGGAGGGACCAGAGGCAGCAGGGCCACTGAGGGGAACAGGGTTCCTTCTGAGGGCCATGAGAAGCCCCAGAGGGTTGTCAGGTGGGAGAGACTGATGGGATCAGATCTGCCTCTCTAAATGCCACTGTGGCTGTTGCGTGGAGAGCGCACTGGAACCAGCAGGTGAGTGAGCCAGAGTAGAAGCCGGGAGACGGCCTCCGTAGGCGGGGGACAGTGGGCAGGGGTGGAAAGACCCACAGGGGTAAGTGATATTTAGGGGTGAAGCCAGCAGTTCCCAGTGGACAGTAGATACAGGGAGTTAGGGGGTCAGGGAGGCACCAAGACTGACTCTGAGGTTGCTGTCATGCTCGACTGGATGGATGGATGAGCTGCTCCTGCCTGAGGCGGGCAGCCCCGCACTCAACTCAGATCTAAAGGGACAATCGTGGACTCTGCATGGGATGTGCTGAGTTTCAGATGCCCTGAGGTATCCAGGAGGAGGTGGGATGGTGGCCTTGGAAAACAGGTCTGTAGTCGGAGGAGGTCTGGGGTGAGAAATATATATCAGAGAGTCATCGAGGTACCTGGGCATGTGGGCAGGGGGTGAGGTCACTTAAGGAGAGAGCCTGGCAGGAGAGGAGGGGCTGGGTTTCATCCCTGAGAAGCTCCAACCTCAAGTGACCAAGTAGAAGGGGACGAGTCAGCAAAGGAGACTGAGCAGGGGACTAAGCAGCAAGAGGAGCACCAGGAGAGGGTGGGGACATTCATCAACAAATACTTATTCAACAGACGTCGAGTGCTGTTGGGGAACCACAAAAGACACAGACACTGTTCTGGAACTTTCCATCTTTGGTGGAGAGGCCAATATCCATAGTCGACAGTCACATCCACCTACCATCTCAACATGAGACGTGTGTTTGAAGGGAAGAACAAGGTGCTCTGAGGTACAGTGATAGAGAGGGAGGGCAGGGAGATAACAGCTTTGGCCAGATATGAAGGGAGGGCCCGGTGCACACAGAGGGTGGGGTCATACAGTCAGGCGAGGTTGGAGGCTGGCCCCAGGCCTTTCCAGACCTTTGGATAAGCAGCCAGCTCCCAGGATGGCCCTGCAGGTCCTCACGTGGGTATGCAACTTGCCAGGCCATTGCTGTGACTGTAGAGAAGGAAGGACTGTCATTTAAACTGAGAGTTAAAGGATCATTCATGGTTTACCAGGCAGGGGTGGGGTAGGAGAGGTGTGGGAGTGCATTCCACAAAGAGGGAACAAGTGTTGTTTCGAAGAAAAGGAAAAAAGGCCTGTGTTCCACAGAGTTAGGGACCCAGTTAGGGTGGGGTGTGCCTTCTGGCAACAACCTTCGGAACCATAATACGCAGCCAGCATTTACTGCCAGACACTCCACTAAGGTCTCCGTACACTCAACTCATCTAGTCCTCACAACAACCCAAGGGCATGAATACTTTCGTTAGCCATATTTTTTCCAGATGGAGATACTTCTGTCTTTCTCAAACAGGCCAAGCCCACCCTTGCCCCAGGACCTTAGCATGAGTACCGCTAGGGACCCAGAGTAGATTGGGATGGGACTAGGGCATAGTGGCCTGTGCCCACTGCCCAGAATGCCCTCTCCCTGACTTCCCCTGTCTTCCCATGGTGCAGGTCTTAACTCAGATATCACCTCATGTACATCATCATCCCTGGCCTCTGTGTCTAGCCCCTGTCTCACCTACTCTGTCACATCCCCTGCTCTTTTGAAATATTGACCTCTTCCTGAAATCACCCCATGGTGATTATTTGTTGCTGCACTGAGGGTCTGACTCCCCAAGTGGAATCAATCAAATTATTGATCTTTCCCTGAAATCGACCCATGGTGATTATTTGTTATTGCGCTAATGGTACGACCTCCCAAGTGGGATCAATTAAAATATTGATCCCTCCCTGAAATCATCCCCTGGTGATTATTTGCTGTTGTGCTAATGGTCTGACTCCCCCAATCGGAATCAATTGAAATATCCCTCCCTGAAATCACTCCATGGGGATTATTTGCTGTTGTGCTGATGGGCTGACTCCCCAAGCAGAATGTGAGGCCTGTCAGAGCTTAGCCATGTCTCTCTTGCTTAGTTCCTACCTTCAGTGCCTGGAACACACAGCCAAGGAGCTCAATAAATTCATTGTTGAATTATTGGATATAACTTGTGTAATATCAAAAGCTAATAAGTGAAGGAGGCAGGACTTGAATCCAGGTTTCTCTGACTTCTGGACCCCTGCTCTTAACCACAGTGACACTCAACTTCCGTGCTCAAGGGGCTTGGGCCCTGTTGTGAGAGCAGGGTTATAGGAGGTGCCGAAGAGCAGGAGCAAACTCAACTTCCGTGCTCAAGGGGCTTGGGCCCTGTTGTGAGAGCAGGGTTATAGGAGGTGCCGAAGAGCAGGAGCAAACTCAACTTCCGTGCTCAGGGGGCTTGGGCCCTGTTGTGAGAGCAGGGTTATAGGAGGTGCCAAAGAGCAGGAGCAAACAGGAAGGAAGCCTGGGCCCTGAGCGCTGGTGCAGTTAATGATTGAGAATATAGGGCTTCAGACACCCTCCAACCTGAGCTTCAAGGCTGAGTCTTCCTGGGAGGGCTGGGAGCCTTCCAGCCTTTCAGAGAGGCCTGTAGGACATTGTTGAGAACACACAGTTCAATGAGTATAACCTGCCAGTCAGAGACAGTTGATTTTGTCCCTCTTGTTTCCTGCCTTCAAGGCAGAGGGGAATAGTGGAAGGAGTTCTAGGAGCTCTTGCCTTTATCCCTTACTGGCCCTGAGGCCCTGGGCAAGTCACTCCAAGATGAGGCCTTGACCTCCTCATCTGTAGCCAGAAGAGGTTGGGTTATGACAACTCTAATATGGTTTCTGGTTTTAAATAGTCCACTATAGTGTTTGTCAATGAAGGCAGGGTCTATGTTTTATAGATTTTATTATTCATCACATCTCTTAGCTAGGGCCCAGCTAAGACCCAATAAATAATTGATGAATGAAGAATGAATTAATGAATGCATGAATGAATGAATGAGAAGACTAGAACATCGTGTCTGTATATAAGGGCTTACAATCCAGTTGAAAGAGAAGATATATCGTGCAACAGCAGGTACTCAGTAACTACTAATTCTGGTTGGAAGACTGCTTTATACTTCACAGTAGGCAATACTGCCAGAAGAAAAAGTCAAACTCCCCTGTGCAGAAGATGAGCAAATAGGACCGTGTGTAGAGGACGGATTGTGCAGTAGAACGAAGCATAAAGGACAAGAGAGAGAAGAGTGATCAGCACCTTGGAAATAAGTAAAGGAGCGGTGGGAAAGGCTGGGGAATGGGGCCCAGTCCCAAGACACGAATAAGAAGGAAGGCTTTCATTTCTGTTTTTTTTTTTTTTTTAATGAGAATTTGATTTTTAGAGAAGATACTGCAGCAGCATTAACCGCAGGGAGAGAACAGAAAGGCCTAGGCTCACAGGTTATGAGGCCACCCCTGGGTGCTAGTGGGGATCCTGGCTAGACTGGGGTAGGACTACAGGGTAATGGTCTTCAAAGTAAGGTCAGAGGGTTCAGCTCCACATACGCAGGAGGCAACAAGGAGCCATTATAAGACTATCCTGATGAAACCAGAGTTTAAGCTCTGTAGCCTAACGGTTGCTTCCAGGAGACTGACACATCAAAGCTTCTCAGGTTCTGACCTTAGAAAAGCTAAGAATGGTGGTGGAATAGCTCAGAGCCAGAGCTGGAGCCAGATGATTTGTGTCCCGGCTCTTCCGCTTACGAGCTGTATGCCCCTGGGCAAGTTATCACTTTGTGCCACAATTTCCTTATTTGTAAAATGGGAATAATAATAATATTAATCTCATAGTGTTATTAGGAAGATTAAATGAGTTAATATGCACAAAGTGCTTAGAAAGAGGGCTTGACACATTGTAAGTGCTATACTGGGGTTAGCTATTATTGTTGTTTTCAAAAGTGGGGAAGGAGAAACTTTATTTTAAACCAAAAGGAAATCTAAGTGGAAGTGTTCTGTGTTCACTTGGAAACACCAACTTAGATCTGAAGAAAAGGGTCAGAACTGAAAGAAACCTAAATGTTGTCAATTGTGCAACCAGCATCTTCTATGAAGTCTGACGTTCCATTGCCTCAAAAGCAGCTTCTTTCCTTCCAGCTGCCTCTCATTTTCTCACTTAAGAGTTAATGCTGAAGTATCTTCTCTAAAAGTCAAATTCTCATAAAAACAGAAATGAAAGCCCTCCTCCATATTCGTGTCTCGGGACTGGGTTTTGTGTGACACCCTCTCGCCCCTTTCCCCCGCCTTAGCAACAGATGATACTGCTGAAAATAAAACATCCTCCCTCACCCCATGCTGTGAAGATGAGAGTTGACCTCAGTCTCGAGATATCACACAACTCCAAACCCGAATGCTGATGAAACTGTTTTGAGTGGGCGACACCAGAGAAAAACAGTAGAGAGCCGCTCCTAGCACAAGTTAGGCAGGCAGAGTCTGGCCTCTCTTCTCTGGCAGAATGTGCCGACTCAAAGCCAGCCAGGGGTCCACATCACATAGTGTCATAGTGTCACTGTGCACGGCTGGCATCCCTGACCTTCCCTGGGACAGGGTAGGGCAGAAAATGCCACACACAGGTTCCTGATAGTGAATCGCGATTAGATGGTATTTAATTTCTGACATACCACAGCGAAAGCACAGCCAGGGCAATTTTACCAACAAAGACAAGGGGATGCTTTGTCAGAGCTATGGTGGACAAGAGGGCAAAGGCAGACTCTATGCAGACAAAATGTCCCCCAACCCTTTCTTAATGAAAGCTATAAAATGATCATGCATTTCCCAACTAGAGTCAAAATGCAGCCTCAAGCAAAGGCCTTGAATAGCGTTTAATACCTGCCCCCTGTGGGGGGCGCATTACAACAGCTGCCCCCTATTTCACATACGGCCTTTCCGAGAAAGAAAAGAAAAGACATAAGAGGAAGAAAGAAAAGAAAGGAAGGGGAAATAAGATGATGATGCAGAAGGCTGTTTGTGACTAGAATAAATGCCTGAAGAAGATATCCCTGCAGTAACCAGCAGATACCATTTCCCTGAGCACTGCTAAATCTTGGTCACGTGAAACCTTTTGAAGGTGTCAGTTACACTTGGTGCATTGTGCGGGCTGGACTCTTTGGCAATGCCCTGTCTTTTGTCTCCTTCAGATGATGTGCCAAATTGCCTATTTAAAACACTGACAAAAGAATGTCTTCTCACACAGAGGGCCTGGCAGAAGGGCTCTTCTCAAGTGAGTGAACCACTTTCCACCCGGATGTCCTGATGACTGAGTGCTGGGAGCAGCCAGTGCAATGGGTGTTTGGTGCTATTGTGAGGGAGGTATTACGAGCCATGATCCCCCAAAGAGGCATGATTTGACCCCTATATCACTGCATCCATGGCAGAGCCACCGCTGACAATGGAGGGATCCCCTGCTCCTCTTCACATCCTCTTCTACTGTGCTCCCCCAGCTCCACTGCACAGGCAGCCGCCGCCCAAGCTTACCACTGGCAGTGGTGAGGACCCTGGGACTTCTGACTCCCAGCTGTAGCTGAATTTCATGGTTTTCACTAAGATTTTTTTTTTTTTATTGGTTGGTTGAAATCTAGCAAATTTTTTTTGTTCACTACAGTTTTCTTCTAACAGTGATCAATACTTTGAGGCTTTGTCATGCACTGCTGTCGTCCTTAGAATAGTCTGCGGACACTTCCCTGAATATGGAATATGAACATGAATATGGAAGAGCAGAAACCATTTTGAATATTTATTACTGCTCTGGGGTAAATGAAAGGTGCTAAGAGCTCCAGGTTTATGTTTTAGGGTAGGGGTCCCCAACACCCGGACCCATATCAGTCCATGACCTGTTAGGAACTGGGCCATACAGCAGGAGGTGAGTGGCAGATGATTGAGCGAAGCTTCACCTGTATTTACAGCCACTCTCCAGTGCTCACATTACCGCCTGAGCTCCCTTCAGATCAGCAGCAGCATTAGATTCTCACAGGAGTACAAACCCTATTGAGAATCTAATGCCTAATGATCTGTCACTGTCTCCCATCACCCCCAGATGCGACTGTCTAGTTGCATGAAAACAAGCTCAGGGCTCCCAGTAATTCTACATTATAGTGAATTGTATAATTATTTTGTTACATATTACAATGTAATATTAGAAATAAAATTCACAATAAACGTAATACATTTGAATCATCCCAAAACTATCCCTCCCCACACCCCAGTCTATGGAAAAACTGTCTTCCACGAAACTAGTCTCTGGTGCCAAAAAGGTTGGGAATCGCTGTTTTAGGGAATAATTAATCTGGTGGCACAGCAGGGCACTTGGATATGAACTGTGGGGTATTGTGAGATGCTCACTTCCCCATCACTGAAATCTCTGCCACATGGGCAATACCTCTGTTAAGCAATATCTCCAAGGGGCGGTTGTTAAAATGAGCACATACTCTCTGAGATAGGGTATCATGGTAATTGATCCATATCTGGCAATAGCTTTGTGCAATATTAGATAATAACTTCCCCTCTCAAGAACCCTGTATAACTGTATACTCAAGAGTTCTAGTAGCCTTTTTACAGATTCCTTGAGATTTTCTATGTAAACAATCATGACATCTGCAAACAGTCTTCATCCTTTTCAATCTGTATGCCTTTGAGTTATTTTTCCTTGCATTATTGCACTGGCTAGGACCTCCAGTAGGATGTTAAATAAAAGTGATGAGATTAGATACCATCACCTTCTTTCTGATATTAGGGAGAAAACATTCAGTCTTTCACCATTAAGGATGATGTTAGCTGTAGGTTTTTTTGTAAATGCCCTTTTCCAGACTGAGGAAGTTCTCTTCTATTTCCACTTTGTTGACAAATTAAGAATGGGTGCTGAATTGTATCAAATGCCTTTTCTATATCCTTGAGATGATCATATACTTTTTCTTGCTTAAATTGCTAATATGCTGAGTTAAACGAACTGAATGATTCAAATTTTGGACTCTCAGCAGGTAGAGAGTCAGACAGTTAAATCACTGGCAGATAGGTTTGATCCTTTAGAAACTTGTGTTGAAACTTTGTAATGATGGGGTCCACCACAGCCTTTAACCTGGGGCTAATTTAGCCCCACTACTAAAACTAGACTTTTTCAAGGACTCTACCCAGTATTTCAGTATTTGATGAGATTTCTCCATGTTGGCCGTGGGAATGAGAACTTTTTGCTGTGTGAGCCCTGAGAATTTTATAGCGAACAGTGTGTGAATTCCTTTCCCAGCGCTCTGGAATTCCCTCATGTGTGGAAGTCATCCCTCAGTCACAGGTTCAAGAGAGCCCTCTGCAGATCCACAGGGCTCTCTCACACAGCTGTCTCCTTTCTGCTCTTCTAGCTTGCCAATTCTAGCCATCTCCATCTCCCCAAACTCTGGTTTTTGGCCCCTCAACTTAGTGAGATTGACAGGCTATTTGAGATCCTCCTCCCTGTGCCACTGGGAACTACCTCCCAGCAGTGAACTGGGACAATCCAAGGGTGCTTTCACTGCTCAGGGTTCAAGGCTGACACAAGCTGTTACTTAGACTTTGACTGGTTTCTAGCAATGTGGGAGGACAGCAATTCTGGTAGTCATAGCTCCCTGTGAACAGAGGCAGAAATTTCACCCACTACCTTTTGTTCACCATCCCTATTAATGGTTGTCCTAAAGCAACTTTACCTGTTTTGCTATTGTGATTGAAAGTATTTTGCATTGGAATGTCACAGAAAAGGGCATTGGAGATGGAATCAGAGGTGCTTTGCTGCTCTGACTTGGCAGCATCTGTCATAACCACTGTAGGCCTTAGTTTCAACATCTATAAAATGAGAGTAAGGATGACTGCCAAGCCTACCACTCTAATATGTTGTTAGGAATAAACTAAATAATGTGTTTAACACTCACTATTATGGCAGCAGACACACGCCTCTGAGCATCATGGTTGCAGACTTCTCATTAGACCTTCCTTACCTTCTTTCCACTGTTGCTGTCATCGCCCCCTCTTGCGGTTCACTCCTCTCTCTAACCTGTTGGCTCAGCCAAATTTCTCTAAAAATAATCCAGCAGTCCAGGAGTAGTGGCTCACACCTGTAATCCCAGCACTTTGGGAGGCCGAGGCAGGCGGATCACCTGAGGTCAGTTCAAGACCAGCATGGCGAAACCCTGTCTCTATTTAAAATACAAAAATCAGATGGGTGTGGTGGCTCACGCCTATAATCCCAGCTACTTGGGAGGCTGAGGCAGGAGAATTGCTTGAACCCAGGAGGCAGAGGTTGCATTGAGCCGAGATCGTGCTATTGCACACCAGCCTGGGTGACAGAGCCAGACTCCGTCTCAAAAAATAAATAAATAAATAAATAATCCAGCAAAGTTACCTGGAAATGCTGTTCTTTTATGGTCACACTACTGCTCTAAAATGGTTATGAAAAGCTGTGTGTCTGGTGTATAAAACTGCTTCCCTGGAAAGCACAAAGTACAATAATATAAAGTGGTATGCCAGAACTTTTTGCACCATAGGCTAATATGTCATTTGCTTTTTTGGTCAGGGATACCTGGAGCTGCAGGAAATCCAGGAGAAAGGGGAGAAAAGGGAGACCATGGTGAACTGGGCCTGCAGGGAAATGAGGGCCCACCAGGGCAGAAGGGAGAAAAGGGTGACAAAGGAGATGTGTCCAACGATGTGCTCCTGGCAGGTAAGAGGGGTGAGCTCTGGCTCTCTTTGAGGGCTTGTGTGCCCAGAGAACTTCCTGGCTTCCAACACTAGGGCTGCTCCTGTGTCTTCTCTCCTTTATGGCCTTATGTGGCCATCTGTTTTGCAGCATGTTTTGGAGTTCTATGCTTTCAAAGAGGAGAAACCTGAGCATGTCACTCCATGTGGCAAGACCAGATCTGGGTTCTGAGCATACGTGGTTCAGGTAATTGGGTCTAAAAGCCATGGTTGACTTGAATGGAATAAAGGAAGTTTTCTTTTCCAAGATATATTGAAATCCAGCACAATCCAGAATAAGACAAGTAAGCAGGCAACTTACGACACCTCAGAGGACAACTGACAGGAAGCACAAGCATTTGCTTCACTGATGAGGTCGAGCCATCCTCAGGCCCTGATCCTAATGGCCTTTTTACATATAATTGGGGCAAAATATTGTTGTGCCAAGCCCTGATCAACCTCAGTAGGGATGGCAACAGATTCAAGAAGCTAAAGAAGAAATCCAGGGCCAGCAAATGTGACACGGAGCTTTACTGGGGGCTTCGTACAGAGGAGAGAGTCCAGTGGTGGCGGACTGGACAGAAGAACCAACTTAGGACAAAAACAACCCAGGGGCAGTGGGCTGGATGAGCTAACTGCCTTACCTGCAGCCCAGGGGCAGTGGGCTGAGCAGGAAAACTGCAGCCACTTGCAAACAGCATTGCAATTTACCTGGCATTTTCACTTAACACCTTTACTAGTTTGTTCTCACATTACTATAAATTACCTGAGACTGGGTAATTTACATATTTTTCAAAAGGTTTATTGGCTCATGGTTCTGCAGGCTACACAAGAGGCATGATGCTGTCATCTGCGCGGCTTCTGGAGAGGCCTCAGGAAACTTGTAATCATGGCAGAAGGTGAAGGGGCAGTCGGCACATCACATGGCGAGAGCAGGAGTGAGAGAGAGAGCGAGAGTGGGGTGTGAAGTGCCACACACTTTTAAATGACCACATCTCGCAATAACTCACTTATTACCAAGGAGATGACCCAAGCCATTCATGAGAGATCTGCCTCCATGATCCAAACACCTCCCACAGACCCCACCTCCAACACTGGGGTTTACAATTCAACATGAGATTTGCGTGGGATATCCGCACCACATCAACACCCTCCCCTTAACCACCTCCACCTGGCAATCTTCACTTAACCCAAAACTCAGGGCCTCAATTGCCTGCACAGCCCCTCTTCCATGAGATGGGCCAGGGGTTCAGATGTTCCTCAAAACAAGGAACAAAGCTCTGGGTTGGCAACTCCCAGATTCCCTAGCTCTGAGCACACATTCAGATGCATCTGCCATCCAGGGTCATTCTAAGGATACACTTCAGTTATTGCCATCAGGGGCGTTTCCCCTACAAATACAGTGGCTGCTTTTCCAGCCCAGGGTAAAAGCAGATAGTTGGTGTTTGTGGGAGAAGAGGGTAAGGGGCAGAAAGTCACAAAGCAATAGCACAGGGGAAAGAGCAGGTAACAGCTGACTCTCATGGAGGAGCAGGAGGCAGAAGAATTTTAAAAGCACAGTACCTTGGAGATCATCTGTATGATAAAAATATAACATGTAAATATAACTATGTAGTCAATACAGATTTATCAAATACCAGAGAACACCATTTCTGAATCAGAGACTTTGCTAGTAGCTATAAATAAGGAAGACATAATGTCTGTCCTCAGGAAGCTAGGATGATGCTAAATGTTCAGAAAAATGACCCTGAATCAGTTGCCCATCCAACCATCTATCCATTCATTGATTGAGTGCCTATTGTTTACCAGGCACTGTGCTTAGACCAAAGTATCAAGGAAAGATCAAACGTGGTTTAGTACATCTTGTTTCATGAACAGCAGATGTTGCTATGCAAAACATGTATAATTTAAGAGGTGTTTTTGACAGGGAATTATACATAAATGTATTTGAAAAAATATACAATTCTGTTACACTTCCGTTACATAGAAAATCTACACATCCAGAGTACCGTGTTCCTCCATGCTGCTGACCACATGAGGGGTGATGACAGACCCTTCAGAAAAGCACCATCCCTTATGAACCCCAATTGAAAAGACCAAGTCAGAGAAGAGGGTGTCCCCTGGAGGAGACTGGAGAGGGTGTAGGAGGTTGAGCCTCATCTGCTCTGCTTGCAGATCTCTGCCCCTTCCTGGTGGACAGAGACCTGCCTCCAGCTTCTGTGACCCCACTTGTCCACTTGTAGAGAAACTGAAAAGGCTTATTTGGTCTGACTGCGAGGAGGCAGCTAAAGAGACCTTAGCTGACCACTCTCTTCCCTTTTTCCCACCCTCTCTCCCTTCTTCCCTCCCTCCCTCCTTTCCTCCCTCTCTCCTTTCCTCCCTCCCCTTTCCTTCCCTCTCTCCTTTCTCTCTTCTTCTCTCCCCTTCTCTGTCCCTCTCTCCCCTTCCTCCTTCTCCCTCCTCCCTCCTCTCCCTTTCTCTCTCTCTCTCCAGGTGCCAAAGGTGACCAAGGCCTACCCGGTCCACCTGGGCCCCCAGGCCCTCCAGGGCCTCCAGGCCCCCCTGGAAGCAGAAGAGCCAAAGGCCCTCGGCAGCCAAACATGTTCAACGGCCAGTGCCCAGGTCACCACCTCTCCCCCATGGGTCATGGGGCCCCGCCTCCTCTGTCAGTTATTCCAAACTCTTGGTCTGGACCCCAGGCTCTGGGACCAGATTTGTTTTAATAGAGGGAGGAGGGTTTTGTCCAAAATGAGAGTTCCCTTCTTGCAACCTTCTCACAGGAGGTCTTCCTAGTCTGCCCCGGGGCTGAAGACCAGGGACAGTTTCAAAATTAGGCCTCTCACTCCCCCTTCCCTCCTCCTGCTTCCTTCATTTACCAGCAGCCCAGTCCTCCTTGCCCTGTCCGCCATCCCTTCCCCCTGAAACAGTCTGGAAAGCTAAGCTGCTGTGTTTGCACTCTTGGGAAGTGAGAAGCTTGACTGATGCTCAGGAAATGAAGGGGAAGTTTGGATTGGTTAAGTCCTCACGAATAGTAACAACAGTGCTACGTTAAGCCAGGCACAGGGCTATGTGCTTATTTAATTCTCAAAATAATCCTATGATATTGGAATCATTATTGTGTGCAACTTACAGATAACAAAACCGATACCCCAAAGAGCTAAGGAACTCGCTCCAGGAGTAAATGGCGGAGCTAGGATTCAAACTCAGTTCTGCCTACCTGTACAGTCCTAGCTCTCAGGGCATCTTCCATTTCGATAGAAATTCACACTTTGAGACCTGACCCAAGGTCAAGCCAACCAAGAGCAAGGAATGCTTGACCTCTGGTGGACTTGTTCTTTAGCCAATTTGTGGCACAGTGGCCACAGGGTTGAAAGCTAACTGGAAATCAAGGATTATATTAATGGAAAATACTTCTAGGGTGATGCTAGGACTTCTCCCCCAAAGGGGTGACCTAGGATCTGTCACCTAACTGAAACTATGAGTAGGGCCACTTGCGGCCATCTCCTCAGTGGCACTCATAAGGAGGATCCTCACTGGAATTTCTCAGCCTTGCTGTGGCCATTGCTGTCATTTTCCTAAACAGTCTTAAGTTCTGTTTGGTGCACTGTTCTTTCTGGAAGACATTTGGAGGCACACAGTCAGCTGTCAAAGTGGGCGAATCTGTGCTTTCGAAGATGGCGCCATCGCCCTCCCCAACTCAGTGGAGCCTGATTATAATTCTGCAATGTTAGACCGCGGCAGAGCTGCTCCTCTGCTGGGCTACTGTGCAGTGCCTCCCCAGCCGTTAGCATCAGCCCTTTGCTCAGCTTCCCTTGAAGAATGAACTGAGAGGGAACCTCCCCTGAGAGAAGGGGGCTCTGACCTGAGCTTTGGCAGAATTCTAATTTGCCACAGGCTCTGCCAGCCAGTGACAGCTCTTGTCTGGAGAAGCAGTCTCTGGGCTTAGCCTAATCTACCAGGGGGCTGGATCGGCAGGGGCTGGATGCAGAGTAAGGAAAATGGCTTTAAATGAAAGGCATTATCTTCCACTCTGCCTCCTAGAAATGAGTCTTTGGTTGCCAGGCATTTGCGTCTGAACTTGGCCCTCTCTCCTGCTCCAACTCCATGTCTTTAATACCCTATAGTTCCCTAAGTGGAAACCCCAGTTGAAACCCTGGGGGCAGCAGGATTGCCCATGGGAAGTTTTAACAGATCCCTGAGACCACTCTCATCAGGTGACAGAAGGACTTCAGGGAAACACAGGCTTATCCAGCTGGAAGGAAGCTTAGAGATCATGGAGGGTCGGGAGCCCCTTCAGATTACCCTTTCCATCAAGCAACCACAGGGTGATTTGAAACCCTCAGGATTTGAGTGGGCCTGTGGTTCAGTCCATGTCCTGTCCTCTTCACCCTGGCCACATGCATCCTCCTCCCTCTTCTCTCTCAGCCTTGCTTCTGCTGCCCTAAGGCACCTCTTCACCAAAGGTCTAAATTCAGCCCATTCATTAAGGGGGACACTGATAAGCCGAGGAGGATGAATCATAGCTCAGCTGTAGCCTCAAGCCAACTTGAACCAGGCCCCTGTCAAGGACCTGTGTTTCTCTAGGCCCTTACACAGAGACAGTGGGGGAAACGGTCATGAGGGGACTCCCGTGTAGGCCCTTAGACAGAGACAGCAGGGAAATGGTCATGAGGGGACTCCTGTGTCTCTGGGCTGGATGGAATCTAGATTACTTCTTCCTCTAAATCTGTGTTTCCCCTCCTGATGCCTCTCCCAGGAAGATGCTGCATAAAGTGGACCACCCCATTCTCTGGGGCTGCTATTTCACAGCTTCCACCAGCTTCCCTGAAAGTGAAAATCCTTCCAGAACAATGCAATCATGATAGTGATACTACCTGCCAGATGGGCCAGGAGGGTGTCAGCAAGCCTCTCATTTCCCCCAAATTGCTGAGGCCTTGAACAGGCTGGCTCAGGCCACTTTGTTGCTTTTACTGACATCCTTTTGGGATTGTATTATCTTAGCAACTGTACTCCTGAAAAGCTTCTTGGGAACTCAACAAGCAGGGCGAAGAATTTGGAAGGCTATGACTTGGAGTTGCTTAAAAGCAAGCAACCAAGGAATCTGGTGACCTATTGCAAGGGATGCTTATGAGACTAGAGTCTGGAATGAGGTGGGGAAGAGCAGCAGCTATAAAGTCCAACAAATCTCACTGTGCCAGCTGTATTTGCTCTGATGATTGTCATCATTTTAGGTGAGACGTGTGCCATACCAAATGATGATACCTTGGTTGGAAAAGCTGATGAGAAAGCCAGTGAACACCATTCCCCACAAGCAGGTATGGAAACAAAGCATCCTGTCTTGAAATTCAGAAATTGAATGACTTCAAGTCACAATTGGCAGGTAAGTGACTTTCTTTTCTTTTGGCAGAATCCATGATCACTTCCATTGGAAACCCAGTGCAAGTGCTGAAAGTGACAGAGACATTTGGGACTTGGATAAGAGAATCTGCTAACAAGAGCGATGACCGGATTTGGGTGACAGAGCATTTTTCAGGTACTTACACTCAGCCGATGACCCATATCTGTGTGGTAACTGTATTTTTCATCTGTTGCCTACCTTTGGGCGTATTCCATTTGTGTGTGTCTGAAATCCTCAGTAGCTGGTGTGATAAATGTCTCTTTATTTTAGAAAGACCAGTGAGTGGGCAGAAAACTTTCTTCCTTTGAACATGCTGGTGGCAAGATTTGAAGTTCAGGTCTCAGGAGCATGACGAGGGTAACCCAGAGATCGCCTGTTTTAGGACAAGTATCCAGAAGGAAACAAATAGCATTATGACTGCAGGCCTCATAAACCTCCAAACCATAATGGGAAAAAAATATCAGAGACAAAATCCTTGTGGACCACCCATCTTTCTCTAAGGTTACCCCCTCTCCCAGAAGAGTACTTGTGGACATCTTTCCCAGCCACCTGTTGGACAGAGAGCCCAGGGAGAAGGTGAAGTTCCACCTTGCAGCTACACTGTATCTGAGCAGGACCCTAGCTGTACTGTCCCAAAGAGAGGTGGTCAGGAATTGCTGGTGGTAGTAACAGTGGCCTCGTTAAAGAAGGGGTCTGACCATACTCACTGGTTGGAGAAATAGCTGAGAAGAAATCACTTCTTTGTTTTATCAAGGCCACTTATTAAACTGGGAAGCTGGTAGTAACTGCCCAGATTACCAGGATTTGGGGATTCAAAAAGAAAGTAATGTTGTGCATTAGTAGTGGCTGCTGCACAGGGCAGGAAGAGGTGGGAGGAGGCAAGAGGTGACTGTCCAAGCACCAAGTATCTGCTATTCCTGGTGAAGGCCTATACCACTCTCACAGAAAGTGATAAACAGTATAGAGTGGGGTGGAAGAGGGTGATACATAGTTCTCCCAGGAGGAGTCAGGCCAATTCAATGCCTACCACATTTGAACGACATTTCAGAAATCCATATGGAGAGCTGGACTTTGAGCTGGGGAGTCTTAGACTCTTCACACTGGACAAGGGACCTTAGGGAACACTTCACTCTCAACTTCCCTCCTTTGAAATTCCTCCCAAGGACTCCCTCCCAAGCTGTGATGGGTGGAGGTAGGTAACAGCCTCTCCCTGGCTTCCCTCCTACAGGCATCATGGTGAAGGAATTCAAGGACCAGCCCTCACTTCTGAATGGCAGTTACACGTTCATCCACCTTCCGTATTATTTCCACGGCTGTGGGCACGTTGTTTACAACAACTCTCTCTACTACCACAAAGGGGGTTCCAACACCATAGTGAGGTGAGTCGCACCACGGCACCTTCTCATGCCTCTCAGGCAGCACCTGCGCTATGGTGCTTTTGTGAGCAATTGGGCCTAGGGACTGTGTTTTCATCATCTTTGTGTCCCTAGGGCTGACACACAGAGGTCAGTCAGGGTTTGTCGACTGAATGAATCACAGGATATGTTAGTGATCCCCATGGCCCAGCCCCTGCCTGGGGTCTGCATTTGTTGCTGGTCTGGACAGCCCGAGGAAGGTCAGAGCCAGGGAGAAGTAGACCTGGAGTGGTGATGGCTGCAGGTCCCCTTCCTCTGAGAGAGAAGCAGCCTGAACTCAGAGCTCCCCCTGGTGGAATGTGCTGCTGCTCCCTGATGAAGTTTTGTTTTGGAAAACTTTGGGTGTGGGGAATTTCATGTCACAGCTGAGATCATTGAAGACTGGGAAACGAACCCCAAGTCAGGCATCTCTGCCTTCAGATCCGTCTGTCATCCTGATGGAGTCCTCCCAGGCCGCCCTCTGCTCTCCCACGGGGAAGCGAGGAGGGTCACCTGGGTAGACATTGCCCAAGGCAGCCGCTGAGCCTTCCCCACAAGAGTTGCTGAAGTTCTGTCTTTAGGGTTCAAGAAGAGGAAATCAAGCTCTGGCCTTCGGAGGCAGAAGAAGGTCGTCTTGGGCAAATCAAGAGAGCAATGAACCGAAAGCCAGGACACTTGGTTACTGGCTTCAACTCTTCTGCCTCCTCTATGGCCTTGGACCAAGAGACAGCATTTCCTGTGTCTCACTGTCCTCAACTAAAAATAAAAAGATGGACTACGGCCTCTGAGTCCTTCCAGCTCTTCCCCGTCTGAAACAGTAAACCCAGTATTATGAATGCCACAGTCCTACTCTTCAAAACAAGAGACAGTGACCTTGAGGGAGGACTGAGTCCCTTCTCTCTCCCTCATCCTTCCCCTACCCTTAGTGAGATCCAGCTTTAACAACCTTTGGCGTTTGAATGCTCAGGTTAGAATGGGGTGAGTTTCCTAGTATAATGTGCAATTTGATCAGACACATCGGACACTGGCGTCAGCCGTGGCAGGAAGCATCCCCTCCTTTGCCTCTCACTTCCCTGTACATGACACCCCCATCATCATCTCTACACCTCCCTGGCCGCCCCATTTGGGCAGTCTTGTGCTAGTAGAAAAAGACAACTGACCTACCACCTGCTCAGCAGTCCTCGCTCTCAAGACACACTCCTTCATCCGATGCTGCTCACTGAATCTTGTGGTCCCCTGCTGCCATGTTCTATAGGGCTACTGCCACACGGAGGTGGGGTTGGAGGGAGTTCTGCAGTGGATAACCTCCACAGTGAGAATGGGCCTCTTCAAGGAGGTGTATCTTCTAAGGAAGCTAAGTTTGGATGCAGTGGTTAGGAGGCTGTACTGCTCTATGCCAGGCCACTGGCTGAGACCTCATAGAGAGGCAGAGCTGAATTCGACCCTGTAATTGCTGGGAGAGATGGGTCTCACCAAGGAATGCAGCTGTGAGGTGGCAGGACTAGACAGCCAAATGGCAGCACTAAACCCCAGGTATTCAGAGGAAGAACTCCCATGAACTGAGATGTGCAGGGACCTTCCCAAGCCTCACTCTTCTCTAGTTTCTTCACGGTTTCTTAATAGACTTCAAGTCTGTTATGCTCAAATGCATATCCACAGATTCACACATTTCATGTTTCTTCTGCTGCTCAATGGCACCCTCTGGTGTTTTCTTTTAGCCTAATGTTCCTGAATTTTCATTCCTGGAGTACCTTTTGAATTATAGTTCACTTTTATGCTACAGCCTAGAGTTGGAATCTGTCAAATCAGCCTCCAGGAGCTAAGGGGCATGACATTCCATGCTATAGTTTAATGTATCCAGCCACTTACTTGACAAGAAAATGGTTTTCACAGTCATGACTTTGCAACAGCCCTTCTCACCTGGTGACTTTCTTTTCAACTCTGCAGACTGTGAAACTCTTTTTTAAAAATTTCAGCAGGGAGTAAAGGAATAACCATCACACTTAGAGTTAGAAACCCTAAGTT
Source organism: Rhinopithecus roxellana (assembly GCF_007565055.1). NCBI lineage: Eukaryota > Metazoa > Chordata > Mammalia > Primates > Cercopithecidae > Rhinopithecus > Rhinopithecus roxellana. The sequence goes on from NC_044553.1 coordinate 38,537,826, forward strand.
CAACCTCTAGCTCTGCCTCTTACTTGGATTCTTGGGCCAGTTGCTTTCCAATTTTTCTTATAAAATGAAAAGATTGGACTAGATCCTCTTTTACAGCCCCCTTGCAGCTCTAAGAATCTTTGAGGGGGCATTTCAGGAGGTCAGCAAACATCTGGGCATTAGTGAAGTGGAGGTCACATGGCTAGTAAGTGGTTACTCAGATGCAAATTCATTCTGACTATAGGGAGTATTCTCTTTCACACCACACCACTGTCTCCCTGTTGCCTCTGCTAGCACAGCCAGTCATCGTCTCTTACATCCTCACTGCTCACAGCATTGCCCAAGGACCAGCAGAGCAGGCATTACCCGGGAGCTTGTAAGAAATGCAAAATCCCAGCCCTCACCCCTGACCCACTAACTCAGTTTAATAGAGGAGCCTAATAAACCACCTTTGTCCACAGAAACAGTGATTCACGTGTACTTTTCTTTGTTTGCATATTTCAGATTTGAATTTGGCAAGGAAACATCCCAAACTCTGAAGCTTGAAAATGCCTTGTATTTTGATCGAAAGTACCTTTTTGCAAATTCCAAGACTTACTTCAATCTAGCTGTAGATGAAAAGGGCCTTTGGATTATCTATGCATCAAGTGTGGACAGCTCAAACATTCTTGTAGCACAACTGGATGAGAGGACATTCTCAGTGGTGCAACACATCAATACCACGTACCCCAAATCCAAGGCCGGCAACGCCTTCATTGCCCGAGGAATCCTCTATGTGACAGACACCAAAGATCTGAGGGTCACATTTGCCTTTGATTTGTTAGGAGGGAAACAGATCAATGCAAACTTTGATTTAAGAACTTCTCAGTCTGTTCTTGCCATGTTAGCATACAACATGAGAGATCAGCATTTATATTCATGGGAAGATGGCCATTTAATGCTTTATCCTGTGCAGTTTTTGTCAGCTACCTTAAATGAGTGATGTGCTGCATTCTGCTCCCTTCAGCAAATTTCAGGTGTTTTCTGGGACCAATTCTCTGCCAACAGGAAACTTGTTTTTTTAACGGCAGCCAGATATTTAGAACATAACCTCATGATATAAGTGTTTATATGGTCAGTGAGCCCCCCTTAGTGAAATAGCAACAGATTGGAAGTTGAAATGGCTGAAATGTGGTGATTTCCCCACAACTGGCTCTGCAAGTTACCTCTTTCTCCTTGGGCCTTAGTTTCCCCATTGGTAATCTGAACCATCTGGCTAAGATGATTGGGAAGATTTTCTCTACCTGTAGGAAATTTAGTGATTCTTGGCGGCTTCTCTTTTGACAACTTTTATGTATCTGCTTCTGTTGTTTAGCTTTTTTAGCCACATGCTGACCAAATTTCCCTTTGAGTTGAGAAGTCCAGTGGCTTGAGTAGTGAATCCCTCAGTGCTGACTTAGATCTGGTTCTTTGAAAAGGTGCATTAAGTCTTTAAAGCATCTAAAGTATCACATTATCCATAATTTATTGCTTTTCTTTGCATCTGCACCTGCCACCACAGAATAACCATTACCCTCAGCTACTGACTGGGCAGCTCTGAGATTAGCAAAAGCCAGGGACAGCTACATGTTCAGGTTTTTTTTTTAATAAGCTATTTTATTTTTCTTTTCTTGTTTCAAATAGAGAGTCTTGCTATGTTTCCCAGGCTAGTCTTGAACTCCTGGGGCTCAAGTGATTCTCCTGCCTTGGCCTCCCAAAATGCTGGCATTATAGGCATGTGTGCCTGGCCCAGGTTTTTTGTTTGTTTGTTTGTTTGTTTGTTTGTTTGTTTGTTTGTTTTTTGAGACAGAGTCTTGTTCTGTCACCCAGGCTGGAGTGCAGTGGCACGATCTTGGCTCACTGCAAGCTCCGCCTCCCGGGTTCACACCATTCTCCTACTTCAGCCTCCCGAGTAGCTGAGACTACCGGCGCCCACCACGATGCCTGGCTAAGTTTTTGTATTTTTAGTAGAGACGGGGTTTCACCGTGTTCACCAGGATAGTCTCAATCTCCTGACCTCGTGATCCACCCGCCTTGGCCTCCCAAAGTGCTGGGATTATAGGTGTGAGCCACCACGCCGACCCCAGGTTTCTTAATAAAAGAGAATCACAATCTTCCAGATTCCCAACTTCTTATCATGTTGATTTGTAGCTGTGGATCATAAACAGTGAATCCTCAGATCACGCTGACTTCTTTTGCTTCTTCTGTGGATCCAGTATCAAAGAACTAAATGCTGTGTAAGTAGACATTAATCTGGCTGGAACCATGGGAAGCACTTTCCAGTGTTCAGAGGAGAGGTGCCATTTGTGGTTATTACGTAGAACTGGGCCAGAGCCAGTGCATTGCCTGTTTTTTTAAATAAGGTCTTACTGAGCACAGCCACGCTCATTTATTTATGCAGCACGGCCTGTGACTGCTTTTGTTCTGCACCAGCAGAATCGAGTCATTGCAACAAACAGCGTATGGCCCCACAGTGCCTAAAATATTGACTAGCTGCCCCTTTATGGAAAAAGGTTGCTGATTCCTGATAAAGAATATAAAGTGAGCCTGATTCTTGAAAACATCAGAACCAGAGCCTGTTTTGTTTTATTCTAAACTAAGAAGGCACATAGGATGTGACTTGCATTTTGAGTAGAGGGGAAGGGTGATAACGGCGTAAAATGAAGTGGCCCTCCACAAAGGCCGGCTAGGGGACTGTTCTTTGACATAGTTTTAAAGGATGTGATCTGGTCCCCTTGGATGCCAGGAGAGAATCCAGCTGAACTTGCTCCTAAATGCTCTTAAATATGCATATTTTCTGCCAACTCACTTCTTTAAACATCTTTCAGCCCAGCGCTGCGGCCCCCGGAAGGGCCACTGCGAATAGAGAGGAAGCTGGAAAAGTTCCTGGGGCTCTGCAGCCAGGAAGGGGAACCAGGACAAATCTTACGTAAAGATTTTCCAACAACTTGCCCCAATTTGTGTGTGTTCTGAAACTTTTTCTCTGGGACCAAATTCATTCTCAGTGGCCCTGAGTTCAATACATTATTAACAGCAGCATTTTAAAACTTAGGAGATGAGCTGGGCATGGTGGCACATAACTGTAATCCCAGCTACTCGGGAGGCAGGGATGGGAGGATCACTTGAGACCAGGAGCTCAGGACCAGCCTAGAAAGACCCTATCTCTAAAAAATAAAATATAAGTAAATGAAACTTAGGGGGTGTACAGATTTAAATATTCAAATCTCCCAGCTCCCTTGAAAGTCCCCAGGCAGCTGTTAGTGACTTGTCTGTTGTGTCCTCAACATGATGGGTATTTGAAAGTTCTCCCCCACTTTTTCATTAGATTGGTTATGCCATAGCACCTTAGCTTTCAAAGATACTCCTTTCAGATTCACGTTCTCTAACAAAGAGTCTTATGTTCAAGATCGATACGTCTAATGAGTGCTGGTGTCCTTTTAAACTATTTAAATAGATATGTTGCCATTGCTGAACACAGGAGACCGGGATAAGGATATAGTTTCATAGTAATAGTATATACAATACTAATTGTATATACGGTAGCAACCAAAAGAGGTTAATTAGCACATACTCCTTTTAGAAAAATGTTTTAGAAACCTCAGTCTTGATATCTGAGCTATCTTGGCTTCCTTACTTGTGAGTAAGGGATCATGCTCACCACTGGAGAAGCTTACACTGGGACTGTTTTTCTTTTTTCTTTTTTTCTTTTTTTTTGTTATGACAGAATAATGCTAATGTAAGGACAACTGAGTTTGATCAGTGTTTAATGGCAGTGGGTAATCTTATCTGATTGTCTTTAAAAGTGAAAAGGATTAAGATTTTATTCTTTCTTGTAAACATTACTTGATTTTTTAAAAAAGTTTTGGCCTCACTGCTAAAATAGAGTGTGCAGCCTAAGGTTTTTAAGTCAAGATACTGTTTTAGGAGTTTGCCCTCTCATTTATAGCCAAAGTTGCTCTAAAGCACTTTCCAAATATCTGCACTTCTGATGTCAGAATCAAACCAGATAATTCTCTAATTCTTCTTTCATCTAAAGTAGATAGCTTCCCCCTGGAGAGTAAACAATACCATCCCTCCCAACCTCAAAGCTAGGCCACACTCTATTTCAAAGCATTTTCTTTCAACTGATAAGGTGTCTTCCTGAAGCCAAACAGGTGGTTCTGGTCTCAAAGTATCATTAGGCACAGGTGCTATCACAGAAAAAGTTCTGGGGTGGAAGTTTTCAGATGAGGAGCTCTGATCTTAGGCATCTTAACAGTCACAAGGTGAAAAGTCAAATGAAACAGTGCAATTCTTGATGAGTCAGGTGTCATCTTCCCGTCACACAGAGGACGTTTTGGCTATGATCATCTGATGGCAAGTGAAGGAGAAATGAGTGATAGGGCTTTTCATTTTCATCCAGATGCCGTGGCCTTGTGTTTCACAGCATTAAGAGCCATAATTTCCAACCTGCACAGATTCTGAACAACAAATGAATAATGATGAATGTCTTTTTGGTTGTAATTTAACAAGTCAAATAAAATAATCATTGCTGAGCACAATCACATGTTGAAACAAGTGTGTTGTTATTTTTACCTCTTGTTAATTTATATGTAACATTTAAAAGAAAAAATCCAAAACAATATTGTGGTAGAATTATACTAGTTGCTCCTCTGCGGAAACTCTCAATTTGCTAGCTCCTTCTGAATACAGTACTGGAAAATTGTTGATATGGACTGTCTTTTCTCTATAAGAAAACACGAGCAATGGAAATATAGTACTACAACTGGGTTATACGTAGACATAAATGCAATGAAGATTTGCCAATTCATCAGCATGGGCAAGGCAACTGAGGACATAATATTTGAGGCTAAAAATTAAAAGAACAAAAATTTAAAACTGGATTTGTGTGAATTTGGGCAAGTCTCTTAATCCCTCGGAGCCTCTTTCATCTGTAAAACATGTCTAAAAAAAAAGTAACAGTATTTACTTCCCTTGGTTTTTCTATGTGATATGCTCTGATAATTATACAGTTCTTGACAAATTATAATTGTTAGTTTTATTGTTCCTCCCTGCAGGGAATCAGAGTGACCCTGTTGTTCTCATGGCCTTATCTAGGGCTGCAGAAATAGTTAGGGACACCATGTGAATAGTTTCCATGGGCTGAGACCAAAGACCTGTTACATCAGGTAACACTGTCACAACACCAAAAGGTGGTCCCTTAGTTATACAACAGATTTACATAAAACTCCCCAAATAATGAAAAAATGGTTCAAATACCTGTTACCTTGACCTATGGACCTTCTTTATAACCTTCCCTAGAAGTGCTTGTTATTGGACTTTTGTAATTGAAATATTACAAAGTAAAAAAGAAAAGTCCAAGGAGAAAATAATAGTCTCACCCCTTTAAGTGGACCCTTCAGACCATGCATGTGATTTTAAGATATCTAATCTTCTATCTATTCACTGTAAAGATTTTAAATAAGGGTGAAATTGGTCTTTCAGTCCCATTACTGTTTCCTCCAAACACTCTGGTATGATCGAGCTCAACAATTGAGTTAAGCTTTAATAAAGAAGTGGTTTAAATTACTTCTAAACTCAGATTTTTGCGTCTGGCAACATGGCATTGTCAATGTCCCAAGCTGCTTGCCCAGAGGCCACATCCACAATTGCAGGATGATAAAAGGTCAACACTGGATGGGACCCCTACAGAACACTCGATCCCACTCTCATTTTAAAGTCTAGGAAAGTGAGACCAGAGGAGATGCATGACTGACTAACCCCACGTGCAGTTGAAGTGCCAGAGTCAAAAGGAAGCACTGTTCCTGACTTTATGTTTTCCACCTCATCCCACCGCTTCCAAAGATAGGATCTGGTTCTTATAACTGGAAAGTGGAAAAGTTAACTTTGAACGCTTTTTAGGGCACTCCTTTTTAAAAAGCTATATCTAGAGAAATATGCCAAACCCAGCCTCGTCTTGCAGAGAAGTTCCATCACTCGGTAATGGCCAGCCTCACCTTCTGGAGCAGATACACACACTCAAGTCCAGCACTACTTGTTGCTCTCGGGATTCCCACCACTGGACAGACCTTCCTTGCCCAGTGCTTTAGAAACATCAAAGTAGCTGCCACTTAGTGCTCATCATCTCTATGCCGTGGTGTCTTCTGGGCAATCACCACACACGATTTCACTCAATCATGCCCGAGTAGAAAAGTCCTTAGATATCCCCCCTTCTCTCTACATGATGTTTAAATCCTCATTACAAATGCAGTGAACACTGTGATGCACTCACAACTTGGATACTACTTCAGAAAACGCATTTTGCTTTTGGTGCTGGAAGTGCCGTCAGCATATAGCTTTCAGTTGTCAGCACCTACAGAAACGGTCAGTACTGCAGAGAACCGCTTTGCCCAAGGATACGCCTCATCATCCAATGACTGATCAGTGTGAGAGTTTAAGGCGTAGACACCTCAGCCCACCTTGGAATTACTCTAAAGAGCAATTCTAGAGCCAGAGCACCCGATGGTTCAGCCAAGTCTGTCCCCGGGCCTGTACTGCAGGTTGACTTTCTCTGTCCTTCCTGCTTCTGGCACCTCCTTTCCACAGTGTTGATCCTAAGGGCTCTTCTTAATGACATCATGCTGGCTAAACTCCATCTCAGAGTTTGCTTCCCAGGGAACCCAACCTGTTGTAGAATTGCCACATAAAATACAGGATGCTCAGCTACATTTTAATTTCAAATTGACAGAAAAATTATAGTAAAAATATGTCCTAGATATTGCATGAAATAGACTTTAAAAAGTATTTGTTTATTTAAAATTCAAATTTAACTGGGAGCCTCGTATTTATATTTACTGAATCTGGCAAGCCTAACCAGGTATGGTCACAGACAGAAGCCACTGATGTGGGGCTTTGGTGCTGGATTACTCACCACCCTTCCTTCAGTGAGGACCCCAGGTTGGTAACAGATAAAGCACAAATAGCAAATGGGACAAGGAACTGGTCGAATTGCTCGAACTTTCACTGGTGATCCACTGGCATGGTATAGCGGTAGAAAGGAAGGCATTAGCTGATGTGATGTGTCAGATGTTTGAGATTATGGGAGAAATAGGTACTGGAAGGATAATAAAATCAGGTGGCTACTGCTAAGCTTGATTGACCCACTGGAAACAGATAAAAAGCTGAGCGTGACTAATCACCAACAGAAAGCTGAGTGAGAAAGCCAAAGGCCTCCTAACCCGCTCCTTACACTTCCAGCTTACAAAAAGGCTCTTGTCTCCTGCAGAAGGGGAGAAAAAGCTCGGGATCACACCCTGGACTTAAAGATCGAAGTTACCAACCTCCAAAGAAGGTTAAACTCCCAACAAAGGAAGACCTGCTATGCCAAGGTTAGAACGTGAGCAGGGACAGGTCGGGGCTCTGACATACGGGATAAAATGTCTGTGTTGGCCACTTCCAAGTTGCCGTTTGTGTAGACTTTGTGGGCATTTGGAAATAAAGCGGAAATTCAAAGATGAGTTAAATCAAGTTTGTTGGCAAACTTTTTCTGTAGAAGACCTGATAAATATTTTAAGCTTTGTGGGCCACATGGTCACTGTTGGAACTGCTCACCTCTGCCATTGTAGTTGAAAACTATAATATGTAAATAAATGAGCATGGCTCTATTCTATTAAAACTTTATGGACACTGAAATTTGAATTTTATATAATTTTTACATCTCACAAAATGTTTTTCATTTGACTTTCTCAAACTTTCAACAAGCATCTTTGACTTTTAAAAACAATTTACACATGTAAAAACCGTTTTTAGTTTGCAGACCATACAAAAACAGGTGGTGAGCCAGATCTAACCTGAAGGTCATAGTTTGCCAACCCCTGGGATAATCATGCTGCCTCATTATACTTTCCATTAAGAACATTTTTTTGGCCACTGCTAGAAGATGGGAGCCACTGTGCCAACTTAAAGATAGCTGCACACATAGGGTACAATAGTTTTTATTTTGCTTTCTCCAAAGAAGCTAGAAAAGAAATACTATGGTGGTGGCAACATCAATGTTGTTCACGTTTTTGAGTGCTGACCATGTGCCAGGCACTATACTAAATGCTTCACATGTGTTAACTCGTGCAATTATGGGAAGTCTATAAGGTATAGTCATTTTTAAATTAATTTTCCAGATTGAAAAATTAAGAAGCTCACCCACTGTCGCCCAGTTTGTAAGTGGTGAAGTTGGGATTCAAATTCAGGCGGTCTGACACCAGAGCTCATGCTTTTAGCAACTACTCTTTCTTGCCTCTAAGTATACCTAGGATTCCTCCATTGGCTCCCTCTGACCTTTCTACTGTAGTGATAAGGGCTAAAGACATTCACATAGGAGGAGACTCAGCAAGTCCTTTTCTGTTTTTGTCTTTTGGTCTCTCTTGTCCTTAGGAGTCTGACAAGGTCATGTGAGGTTGGCAAGCTGATCCCTTGGTAAAAGATGGCTCTATATTTCTATTTCCACCCTTGCCATCTCTCTGTCTTTCCATCCCCCAACTTGTGCTCTAGGATATACTTTGGCTAATGCAAACATGTGCACTCCAGCTTTCTTTTGGTTCATGTTAGCATAGCATAGCTTTTTCCTCCCTACTGTTAATCTATGTGTGTCATAGTAAAGTGGGTTTTTTTGTAGGCAGCATATAGTTAAGCTTTGTGGTTTTTTTTCTTTTTTTACCTAACAACTTCGCTTTTTGAGATATTTAGACCAGGGATTAGTAAACTACAGTCTGGTGTGTTGCCTGTTTTTATAACTAATGTTTTATTAAAATGCAGCCACATCTATTCATGTATTGTCCATAGCTGCTTTTATGCTTATCATAATAAAGTTATATAGTTGCAACAGAAATGTTATGGTCCATGAGCTTAACATATTTATGATGGGCCCCTTTAAGAAAAGGTTTGAAGACTCTTGGTCTGGACAATTTACGTGTTTTTTCTTCCCAACTCCTTAGTTTAGACCATTTACATTTCATGCAACAGATATGCATTTATTGATATGGTTGGTTTAAATCTACCACCTTGTTATTGCTTTATCTGTTCTTTGTTCCCTTTTTTCTTTTTCTGATGACTTTTGAATTGACTGAATGTGTTCTAAAATTTCACTTTATTTCCTTTCTTAGCTTTTTAGTTATAATTTGTGTAATTGTTATTTCTGTGTTATTTTACTTTAGGGTTTATAATGTGTGTGTTTTTTCAGAGCCTTTTTAAAAACTAATTTTTTGGAAGGAGGCAGAGTAAGATGGTGAAAGAAGCCTCCAGCAATCACCGTCCTCACAGGAACACCAAATCTAACTACCATCTACACAAAAAAGCAATCATCGTCCTCACAGGAACACCAAATCTAACTACCATCTACACAAAAAAAGCACCTTAAGAAGCTAAAAAATCAGGTGAGTCATCACAGTACCTGGTTTTAACTTATCACCGAAAGAGGCACTGGAGAGGGTCACAAAGACTGTTTTGCATTGCCAATGCCACAGTGGCCCCATGACAGAGAGAATCTGTCCTTGGGGGCGGGAGAGGACAGTAATTGTGGGACTTTGCATTTGAACTCAGTGCTCCCCTGTCACAGTGGAAAGCAACACCAGGCAGAAATCAATTGACCCCACAGAGAGAATATTTAGATGAGCCCTAGCCAGAGGGGAGTCATCCCTTCCAGTGGCCAGAAATTGAGTTCCGCAAGCCTCGCCGCTGCAGGCTAAGGTGACTTGGGTTCCAACTAACCTTGAGAAGCAGTCTAGGCCACAAGGACTACAACTCATAGGTGAGTTCTAATGCTGTGCTGTGCTGCACTTGGAGCCCGTGGACTTGAGGGGCACACAATCTGGTGAGAAGCCAGCCGGGTCAGCCAAGGGGGTGTGTGCACCAGCTCTCCCCCAGGCTCAGGCCATACAGCTTGCAGCACAGAAAGAGACTTTCCTTCTACTCAAGGTGAGGAGAGGGACAAGTAGAGAGGACTTTATCTCGCAACTCAGAAACCAGTTCAGCCACAGTAGACTAGGGCAATGGGCAGTGTCCTAAGCCACTCATTCTAGAGCCTAATTCCCAGACAACATTTCTGGACACACTCTGGGTCAGAAAGGAACCCACTGTCTTAAAGGGAAGGACCCAGTCTTGGCAAGATTCATCACTTGCTGAGTAAAGGGGCCTTTGGGCCCTGAATAATCAGCAGTGGTCTCCAGGTAGTACATGTCGGGGGCCTTGGGTGAACCTCTGAGACTTACCGGCTTCAGGTGAGACCCAGCACATTCCCAGCTGTGGTGGCTGTGGGGAAAGACTCCTTGTTTAAAAAAAAATGCAGAGGGAAGAATAAAGAGTACTTCGTCTTGCAGCTTAGGTAACAGGTTGGTCACAGTGGGGTAGAGCACCAAGTGGGGGTTTGGGGTCCCTGATTCCAGGCCTTCACTCATAGATGGTATTTCTGGACCTGTCCTAGGCCAGAGGGGAGCCCACTGCTCTGAAGGGTGAGTCTTAGGTCTGGCAGCATTTACCACAAGCTGACTGAAGAGCCCTTGGGCCTTGAGTGGACATTGGCAGCAGCCTGGCAGTATTCCCCATTGGCCTATGACAGTGTTGGCCATGGGAAGAGACTCTTCTTATGGAAAAGGGAGAGAAGAGTGAGAAGGCTTGTCTTCCATCTTGAGTGCCAGCTCAGCCACAGTAGAATAGAGCACCAGGTAGATTCCTAAGGTATCTGACTCCAGGCCCTGGATGCCAGACAGCACCTCTGGACCCTCTGGACCCATCCAGGGATGGAGAGAATTCACTGCCCTAAAGGGAAGAACACAAGCCTGGCTGGTGTTGCCACCTGCTGACTGTAGAGCTTTGAGCAAGCATAAGTGGTAGCCACATAGTCATTACAGTGGGCCTTGGATGAAACTCAGTGCTGTGCTGGCTTTAGGGCTTACCCAGTGTAGTCCCAGTGGTGGTGGCCAATAAGGGTGCTTATGTCACCCACTCTCCCAGCTCCAGGCAGCACAGCATAGACAAAGTGACTCCATTTGTTTGGAAGAAAGTAAAGGAAGAGAACAAGATTCTCTGCCTGCTAATAGAGAATTCCTCTGGATCTCATCCAAGACCACCAAGATAGTACCTCTGAGTCTACACAAGCCACAGTATTCTTGGGCATGGAGTGCCTCTTAATGCAGATACAGCTGCAGTGACCAAATACATAAATCACAACACCCAAGTCGCTTTGAATACCTGGAAACCCTCTCCAAGAAGGACAGGTATGAACAAGCAACAACCATAATAAATACCTGTATTAGTCTGTTCTCCCACTGCTAATAAAGACATATCCAAGACTGGGTAATTTATAAAGGAAAGAGGTTTCTTGGACTCACAGTTCCACACGGCTGCGGAGGCCTCACAATCATGGCAGAAGGCAAAAGAGATGCAAAGGCACATGTTACATGGTGGCAGGCAAAAGAGGTGTGCAGGGGAACTCCCCCTTTAAAACCGTCAGATCTCATGAGACTTATTCACTGTCATGAGAACAGCATGGGAAAGACCGCCCCCCCATGATTCAATTACCTCCTACTGGGTCCTCCCATGACATGTGGGAATCATGGGAGCTATAATTCAAGACGAGATTTGGGTAAGGATACAGCCAAACCATATCATTACACCCCCCTGGCCCCAAAATCTCATGTCCTTATATTTCAAAACCAATCATGCCTTCCCAACAGTCCACCAAATCTTAATTCAGCATTAACTCAAAAGTCCACAGTCCAAAGTCTCATCTGAGACAAGGCACGTCCCTTCTGCCTATGAACCTGTAAAATCAAAAGCAATTTAGTTACTTCCTAGATACAATGAGGGTACAGGGATTGGGTAAATACACCCATTCCAAAGGGGAGAAATTGGCCAAAGTGACGTGCCTACAGGCCCCATGTAAGTCTAAAATCGAGCAGGGGAGTCAAATATTAAAGCTCCAAAATGGTTTCCTTTGAATCCATGTCTCACCTCCAGGTCACACTGATGCAAGAGGTGGGCTCCCATGGCCTAAGGCAGCTGCAGCTCTGTGGCTTTTGTGAACCCCCAAAATTTGAGATGGGTCTCAGTTATTTTAGAAATTTTATTTTGTCAAAGTCAAGGACACACACCCATGACAGTTTCAGGAGCTCCAGATGATATATGCCCAAGGTGGTCAGAGCACAGCTTGGTACATTTTGGGAAGATATGAGACACAACTAACATATGTAAGATAAACATTGGTTTGGTCCAGAAAGGCAGGACAACTTGAAGCAAAAGTGGAACCACTCAAAGCAAGGAGGGGGCTTCCAGGTCACAGGTAGAAGAGAGACAAAAAGTTGCATTCTTTTGAGTTTCTGATTAGCCTCTCCAAAAGAGGCAAACATATAATGCATTTGTCTCAGTGAGCAGAGGGGTGACTGAATAGAATGGAAGGCAGGTTTGCCCTAAGCAGTTCCAGCTTGACTTTTCCCTTTAGCTTATTGTATTTGGGGGCCCAATATATTTTCTATTCACATTTTCTCCCCTTTTTAAAATATTTTGGAGAAAGTATTTTAGAATAAAATGAATCTCTCTCTGGTCTAAGATTTTATCTGATCTTTCATTGCTAGGATGGTGTATTCCCTAGATGGGTAAGTCCCGAGTTATTAGGAAAGCTCATTTTCAGCAGGTTGTGAAGTCTCATGTCCTGTTGTAGCAGGAAGAGCTGCAGACAAAACGCCTCAGACACCGAGTTAAAGAAAGAAGGGGTTTATTCGGCCAGGAGCATCGACAAGACTGCTGTCTCAAGAGCCAAGCTCCCCGTGTGAGTAATTCTTGTCCCTTTTAAGGGCTCATAAGTCTAAGGGGTCCAGGTGAGAGGGTTGTGATCAATTGAGCAAGCAGGGGGTACGTGACTGGAGGCTGCATGCACCGGTAATCAGAACGGAACAGAACAGGACAGGAATTTTTACAATGCTTTTCTATACAGTGTCTGGAATCTATAGATAACATAACTGGTTAGGTCAGGGGTCGATCTTTAACTACCATGCCCAAGGCGCGGCACCAGGCTGTCTGCCTGTAGTTTTCGTTTCTGCCTTTTAGTTTTTACTTCTTCTTTCTTTGGAGGCAGAAATTGGGCATAAGACAATATGAGGGGTGGTCTCTTCCCTTATTCCCCCACTTTGAGACTCTCGCTCATTTTATTAGTGGGAATTCTCACCTTCATCCTCACTACCTATGTCTTCCTGCGTGGCAGATCGATAGTGATTCATATAGTACACTTGTGCTGAAGCATTCTGGTGAACTAGAGTAGCGATGAAATCTTTTACCATTTGAATGAGTACAGGTAGTAAACAAGGGATCACTAAGCAGGTTCCTGTTACTACTATAATTTTTATTATAAGAGTTTTAAATCCTCTTAGCACTGGGAACCATATTCAAACATGGCCTCAGGGTCAAATCCATGCCACACTTGGATAGGCACATGTGCCGATTTTGTCATGTCTTTATATCTTTGGCTACTTGCCCATGGTCATCTATGTGCAGGTAGCACATAGTAAAGTTAAATTTTCCACAGACTTCTCCTCCAGCTGCTAGCAAGTAGTTGAGTGTTAATCTATTTTGATAAATAGCATTTCTCATCTGAGTTTCTTGCTGGGCCAAAACAGTCAAGGCTTTACTGGTTTCATTAGTGATGATCTCTCCAAGACAGCTTTTAACCATATGATTCGGTTGAGCATGTAAATGGGGGTCCAGTATCCCCATGAGCCATCTTGTGCCTTGGTGGCAGGCCCATAGTATTGTATAATTTTTTTCAGGGGGACCGTTTATCATCTTTTTAATTATCTATGGCTATGCTTCACTTTTTGCAGGAAGCATAGACAGGGAAGCCCAGGAGTTTGCCAGTGTTTATGGGCAGTAGGAAGAAAGATGGTTTAATAGTGCCAATAACACAACTACCTGTCCACTGGTCAGGCAGCTTAGCATAGGCTCTAGGTCCACATATCCAGTATAGCCCAGTGGAGGCCGTCTAGTCCTGGTGGGATTCTGGGTGGACCTAAATGGTCTGCAACTTTGGAAATTTACTGAATGTATTTTTCTTTGTGTGGTTTGAACTCCACCATGTAACTGTTTTTGTGATACCATTATACAGTTTTTGTCCCAGGCAACTAAGTCATCCTACAGGATAAGTGAATTCTTTCCCTCCTCTAGCTATGCAATATTGTCTAATGATTGACACTTTTAGAACCCAGAAATGATCAGGGTGATTCTTTTGGGCCAGGAATTCATCAGAAACTGGGTCTGTAGGCACTAATACTTGGGTTTCCTATGGCCATTGATCTCCCAGTACAGTTCCTCCACAAACTTAACATGAAGTGACATTTAGAGACTGGGCTACAGGCTCAGCTAATTGCAAAAACAAATTTCTGGTTTTACCTGGAGTCTCCGGTACTGGCACATTTAGTTCATCGTAGAAAGTCTGAAATACCAGTTCTGGAGAGAGTTTACTAAACCTCCACTTTTAGTAAGGTATTTACTCTAGGATTTAGTCCTTTTCCATCGATACCCAGAGATACGTGTCCTCTTTTTTCCCACCTTGGGTTTAAGGGATTTGTAATTACTAATTTCAAGAGGTTGCAGCTTCCACTTGTACAGGAGGGGCTGCCTTCTCCTTTTTGGAGCTAAACAGGGTCTTTTTCATCCTTTTTCTAAGTAGTCCAGATGGCACAAGACCAGTAATTATACACATTTGCACATGAGTCCAATTCATGGCAGATATACTTATTTCCTGCCATGTAACTTTTTTTTTTTTCTAATTTAAAGAACTGCATCCTATTCCATGCCAATTGCTATTGACAGTGGCACAAGCATTAAATTTTAGGGTTATATGTTTGGGGACCCCTCTTTCTTCTGTCTTAGCTATTACTTTACTTGTGTCGCCTAGAAAAGGACCAGTCCTTAATTTTATTTTAAAAATGTGATCATGGGAGGCTTAAAATGGGTCATAACACAAATCAGGTTGGTTATTTCCTGGGCTACATACCTTGGATAGAATAGCATTATACAAACAAGTTCTTTTTAGAGTTCCAGTACACTTATAATAACCATAAAATAATAGGACTGTAGCAATCTTTTGTCCTACCTCAGTGACTTGATGTATATACTGGGAACAACCCTCAGTCTGAGGAAGGTCAGTTGAAGTCCTTACTGTACAAGTCCAAATTTTAAGGAAAATGAGTCCTGCAATGAGTTTCCTCATGGTTCAGCCATGCGTGGACCAGTCAGCTTCCAGGTGTGACCGGAGCAGGGCTTGTCATCTTCTTCAGAGTCACTTTGCAGGGGTTGGCGAAGCTGCTCCCATCCACGTACAGCTCCCAGTCTACTGATGTTTAAGGGTGGTCTCGGAGGTTGGGCCCACTAGAATAAACTGAGTCTAATACCTCTACACAGTTACATTCAACTGGGCTCTGTGATACCGGGAGCAAGGTGGCGGGGTTTAGGGTGTCGCAAACTTCAGTGGTTATGCGGGGATTTTCAAAGAGCAAATTTGGTATCTAGTTAGTCTAGCATTCATTAGCTAATGATGTCCTTTGGTATTTATTAAAGTCACCACAGGATGGGGGGACGTGAGGTTTTGCCCAAGAGTTAGCTTATCTGCTTCTTGTGCTAACAGGGCCGTTGCTGCCAGGGCCCTTAGACATGGAGGCCAGCCTTTGGAAACCCCGTCTAGTTGTTTTGAGAGATGGGCCAGTGGCCTTGGTCAGGGCCCCACAGTCTGGGTTAAAACTCCAACTGCCATTTTTTCTCTTTCTGACACATAGAGTGTAAAAAGTTTTGTCAGGTCAGGTAGCCCCAGGGCTGGAACCAACCTAAGTTTTTCTTTTAACTCATGAAAAGTTTGTTGCTGTTGGTTGTAATAGATGTAGTTTATCTAATATACATTTTTATTAACTGTCACCCACTAAACTATTGACTTAAATCCTGTAGCTATTTGATTTTAAGCTTTAAATTGATCTGGTATTTCTTGTGGGGCTCCAATTGCATCTAAATAGATGTGAGAGTCAAAAGACCCATAAGGGGTTTCTCTCACTTTATGATGTCTTATTTGTTTGTCCCTCTGGTTGATGAAATGCCAGTGTGAAAGGGATAGCCAAATGGACTAAAGCACAAGTGCCACTCCAGTTATTCGGCAGAGTGCCCAGTAAAGGTCCACCACAATACCACCCCACTTCCACTTGGGGATGAACAAGAGTTGATTGATAAGCTCTTGAAAATTCTTAAGCTCACTGCATCCCTTCAGGTCTCCAATGAATGCTAAGTTTCCTACCTGTCGTGAGAGACATGAAATGAACTTACTGTTGGGAGACAGAAGCTGGATGGCGCTCGGGGGCCGACATGCAGGGTGCTGGACTTCAGGATATAGCAGAAAGAGTTCGGCATGATTTACTACTCCAGACTGCAGAATCCTGGAAAAGAGCTACCATGCAGCCTACACCTGGTTGACTGGAGAACCACCTTAGTGGAAGGGGTACAATCTGGGCCTCTGGCCTGCCATGTGCACAAGCATAACATTTGCTTTTGCTTAACGTGCCGATGGAATATTTGATCCATTTTAACCAGGCATTTGCATCTTAGTATCCTGTCTTTATTGCTAAAGTCTGTTTTAAGTCTTTAACTTATATGATCCTCTAGTAAAATGAATGTATGTATGGTTTTAGGAAATTACAAAAAACGGTTGGGGCAGTCCATCTTTGCTCTTTAGTGGTCCACAGAACATTGGAACAACTGTGGCATGAAAGCTCTACATCGGGGGGGCAAGACTCCTTGTTGGCACTGGGGTCTTTATCGAAATCTCTCCAGATTAAATGATGTAGTTTACTAATGTCCAGTCTGAGGGGAGTCAGGAGGGACAGAAGTACTTTTCTGAAGAAGAAAGCTGTCTTTGACTTGGCAAGTCTCCACAGGGTATAACAAGGCAAGCATTAAATGCAATAGTTTGAGGCAAAATTGACTTGATTATGTTATTAACTAGATGGTCAGCAATAGAACAAGGAAAGAAGAAAGAGTAATAGAATAGATGAAAAGTTAAATTTTTCTTAGCTTTAGTTTCTTAGGGTTTCCCCTGGGACTATGGCCCACGACTCTGGAGGGGGTGGTGCTTTCTTGACTCAGGTGTGATGAATCCATCCTTTTTTTTTTTTTTTTTTTTTTTTTTGCTGTACGAACAGCAGTCTTGGTGGTTAGCATCACAAGGTAGGGGCCTTCCCAGGCTGGCTTGAGTTTTTCTTCTTTCCACCCTTTGATGAGAACGTGATCTTCAGGCTGGTGCTAGTTTACTGGAAATTCTAGAGGTGGTACATGTGCTAAAAGACTTTTAGTTTTTGAGGGAAAGGAAAGTGGAAGATAGACCAAGTATATAATTTTTAAGAAATTGACCTTTTGTTTTAAATATGGGGACCTTGGCAGTGGACTTTATAGTCCTTAGTGCCTTTTTACTGAGAAATTTCCTTTAGCATCTATTTTTATTAGTTTTTAAACCAAAGAAAGCCAAATATTTTATATTTAGCAATGCTTTTTGTATGATTTTTATACCAGATAAGCTAAATTTTACCTTTATATTAGTGTGTTATTAATGTTAAACTTAATTTTAATAAAACCTTGTAGATATATGGTCAAACATTAAAAATTGGATAAATAAGGTAGGGTTTTATAGACTCTTTAACCTTTTATAATTTTTGCTAAAGAGCAGGTTGGTGCTTTAAGAAAAACCTGCTATGCTTTTATTTTAATGTTCAGTTTACAGAAAAACTGGACGATACCTCTTTAGCCAATGTTTACACACAGAATTTTCTTTCCAATTAACATTTTAAAACTTGATTAAATGTTTAAAACAAAATATACATATTTTTAAACTTTTAATGTAGGTAAAAATTTATATTCTTATGCGTCCTTATCCTTTTACCAAAGGTATATTTTACTTTCCTTATACACCTTGCACATAAACTGTTTTTTTTTTTCCAATAGTTTTGCATTCAGGAGGCCTAGTTACTTTTAAATTATACAATATTTCTTGCATAAATCCTTTTTTATAACATTGTTTTCTTTCATGACTTTCACAGACAATTCTTTGACCTTCCTCAGCTTTCTCACTCATTACAAACATTTCTTTCTTTAAACAACCAGTTAATTTATTTCAGGACAAGAATTTACCATATAATACTGTTTTTACGTAAATTCTGCCCCCCATTTTTTCCCTTTTTTTTTCCCCGAAGATAACCATTCTTTTGCAAAGCGAACTTCTTTTATGTCTGTGGACTAGACTGTCTAAGGCCACAAAATTAGAAGTTACTATAATACATATTACATGTTAACTTTTAGCAAACTTTACTTTTCTTGAAAACCTTGTAAGTTCAGGATTTCAATTATCCTTTGCTATTAATACGACCTTGTTTTGCCCAAATTAACTTAGAATTGGTATAGATGGCTTTTTCCCCCCCTTCAATTACCTGGGAGAAACCATTGATCATCCTGTCCTGAAGGGAGTTCTTAGGTCTGATCGGACCTTTGTACGGTAATTAAGATTTAAACCCCTTGTTAGGAAACCTGCTGGGTTGAGGGAATTTCCCTTTTTTATTTTTTATTATTATTATTTTTTTTCTAACAGAATAGCCCTATACTTTAAGATTTTTGAGTTAGTAAGCTACTTTTTGGCTTTTTTGATTTAGGATAGTTCTGAACTGAACTAGTGAGATGGCCTCACAAGGAGGTTTCCTCTAAAAGTTATTTTTCTACTTTCTTCCGTTAGCAAAGCAGTTGCTGCTACAGATTGAATGCATATGGGCCATCCGTTGGTTACTGGGTTAAGAATTTTTGATAGGAAGGCCTCAGTGCATTTGGGACACGCCCTTGTTTACCCTGACAACAAAGTGGTATTGGAGTGTTATAGGGTTACGGAGAATACCTTCAGTTATCAATTACAGGTTTTAAATTTACCTTGGCTTTTAAAGGACTAGAGTACTCTTTTTTTTTTTTCTTAACTACTTGTATGTATCTCTTTCTCTTTCTTTCTCTCTTTGACTTTCTCTTTGACTTTTCTGAGCCTCTGTCTCTTCCTCTCTTTCTCTGCCTCTCTCTCTCCTTTCTGCCTCTTTCTCTCTCCTCGGCTTCTCTCTCTCCTCTCTACCTCTCTCTCTCTCTCTCTCCTCTCTACCTCTCTCTCTCTCTCCTCTCTACCTCTCTGTCTCTCTCTTCTCTGCCTCTCTCTCTCTCTCCTCTCTGCCTCTCTCTCTCTCCTCTCTGCCTCTCTCTCTCTCTCCCCTCTCTGCTCTCTCTCTCTCTCTCCTCTCTCCTCTCTCTCTCTCTCCTCTCTGCCTCTCTCCTCCTCTCTCTCTCCTCTCCTCTCCTCTCTGCCTCTCCCTCCTCTCCCTCTCCTCTCCCTCTCCCTCTCTCTCTCTCCTTCTCTGCCTCTCTCTCTCTCTCCCCTCTCTGCCTCTCTCTCTCTCCCCTCTCTGCCTCTCTCTCTCTCCCCCCTCTGCCTCTCTCTCTCCCCTACTCTGCCTCTCATCTCTCCCCAGCTCTCTGCCTCTCTCTCTGGCCCCGCTCTCTGCCTCTCTCTCTGCCCGCTCTCTGCCTCTCTCTCTCTCGCTATCTGCCTTCCTCTCTCCCCTGCCTGTCTCTCTCCCCGGTCTCTGCCCTCTCTCTTCCTCTCTGCCTCTCTGCCCTCTCTCTCCTCTCTGCCTTCTCCTCCTCTCTGCCACCCTCTCTCCTCTCTGTTTTGTTTTTCTAAGACCACCAGAGCGGGTACAAAAGAACCAGCAACTAGGCAAGGGTAGGAGCAAAACTGCAAGTTTATTTTGGTCACCTAGCTTCAAGGGAAGAAGGTGGGTAGGGAGAGGTCTGTTGGCCCCCCGAACAAAGGGGCCCCAGAGTCCACCCGTACAGCTCTCGGACGGATGTTCTCGCATCCTAAACATCCCGACAGGAGTGGAGGACTGAGGAAGGCTGCGCGTGGCGTGCCTCTGGAGCGGCTTTTCTAGGAGTGGGAGGGCAATAGGCGGGGCACGGGCATGTCAGGGGGCGTTCCACAGGTGCGACCAGGTAAATCTTGGTCTCTTTAGATTGACATCACCTGGCGCATGCCTAGTTGGTCTGCACCTTCCCAGGTCACCGGCTGGATTTTCGCGCGCGCGGGAAAAGTTGGGGGGGATGAAGAACCCGGAAGTGCGCCATCTTGCCTCCCTTCATCCAAACACTCTCTGCCTCCCTCTCTCCTCTCTGCCTCCCTCTCTCCTCTCTGCCTCCCTCTGTCCTCTGCCTCTCTCCTCTCTGCCTCTCTCTCCTCTCTGCCTCTCTCTCTCTCTCCTCTCTCTCTCTCTCCTCTCTCTCTCTCTCCTCTCTGCCTCTCTCTCTCTTCTCTCTGCTCTCTCTCTCTCTCTGCCTCTCTCTCTCCTCTCTGCCTCTCTCTCTCCTCTCTGCCTCTCTCTCTCCTCTCTGCCTCTCCCACTCTCCTCTCTGCCTCTCCCTCTCCTCTCTCTCTGCCCTCTCTCTCCCCTCTCTGCCTCTCTCTCCTCTCTGCCCTCTCTCTCTCCTCTCTGCCTCTCCCTCTCCTCTCTGCCTCTCCCTCTCTCCTCTCTCCCTCTCCCTCTCCCTCTCCTCTCTCTCTCTCTGCCCTTCTCTGCCTCTCTCTCTCTCCCCTCTCTGCCTCTCTCTCTCTCCCCCTCTGCCTCTCTCTCTCTCCCCTCTCGGCCTCTCTCTCTCCCCACTCTCTGCCTCTCTCTCTCCCCGCTCTCTGCCTCTCTCTCTCTCCCCTCTCTGCCTGTCTCTCTCTCCCGTCTCTGCCTCTCTCTCCTCTCTGCCTCTCTCTCCTCTCTGCCTCTCTGCCTCTCTCTCCTCTCTGCCTCTCTCTCCTCTCTGCCACCCTCTCTCCTCTCTGCCTCCCTCTCTCCTCTCTGCCTCCCTCTCTCCTCTCTGCCTCCCTCTCTCCTCTCTGCCTCCCTCTGTCCTCTGCCTCTCTCTCCTCTCTGCCTCTCTCTCCTCTCTGCCTCTCTCTCCGCTCTGCCTCTCTCCTCTCTGCCTGTCTCTCTCTCTCCTCTCTCTCTCTCTCCTCTCTGCCTCTCTCTCTCTCTTTCCTCTCTTCCTCTCTCTCTCTCTCTTTCTCTCTGCCTCTCTCTCTCTCTCTCTCTCTCTGCCTCTCTTTCTTTCTCTCTGCCTCACTTATGCTGCAGTTCTCTCAACCACTGTGGAGGGATCTAAAACCAGCTGTAACCAAGCATCTATGTATGGAAACTGGTCTGGGTGCCCTGGCTTTACAGGTTACCTTGTGCCATACCTTTGAAACAAAGGACCTGTCCAGGCTCCTTCTGATGACCATCCCACCTGTAATGCTGGCCAGTCTATTTTACATAAGGTTCTAAGTTTTCCTGGTGTCATAGTACTCCATAGTCTCCTTTAAATTCTTTCTTGAAATTTTTCAACATGGTTCCTAGTGGCGTGGGCTTACTTTGCGGCTGACCCATGTTTCCTCGAGACAAAACACCATGCTCACACCACATGCATACCACAAAACAAAGAATGGGTAAAAAGGGTGCACACACACTTTTACAGTTTACACCAAACCAGAATCAAAACCAAAATCAGAGTATCAAGAAATCCAGACCAGGTCAAAACCAAAACCAAAATATCAAGCAATCCAAGTCAAGTCAAAAACAAAAACCAAAGTGCCAGTACAGGCACGTCATTGGTGATCAGGCCATGCTTCCACTCAAATGGAGTAGGCAAGTTCCCAAGAGCAGTCCTGTCAAGCAATTCAAACCAAGTCAAAACCAAAACCAAAGTGCTGATAAAGGCACACCGTGGGTGGTCAGGCCACGCTTCCACTCAAACAGAGTAGGCAAGTTCCAAAGACTGTTCTTATCAAGTTTTAGATGTCCGGACTCCAAGTGCCACTGCTCTGGCAAGGCATCCCACTGGGGCAAATACCTACCTGGGAGTGCTCTCAGGATCCGCATGACTTGAGCTGGTCGGAGTCCCCCACAGGGACGTTCCACAGGGCAGACTTAAGGCACCTAAGAAGCTGCATCAACCATCTGCCAATCACCTCGCTTCTTGGTCAGGGAACCAAGAAATGTAGCAGGAAGAGCTGCAGACAAAACCCCTTAGACACCGAGTTAAAGACAGAAGGGGTTTATTCAGCTGGAAGCATTGGCAAGACTACTGTCTCAAGAGCTGAGCTCCCTGAGTGAGCAATTCCTGTCCCTTTTAAGAGCTCACAACTCTAAGGGGGTCCGTGTAAGAGGGTCATGATCGATTGAACAAGCAGAGAGTACATGACTGGGGGCTGCATGCACCGATAATCAGAACGGAACAGAACAGGACAGGGATTTTTACAATGCTTTTCCATACAGTGTCTAGAATCTATAGATAACATAACCAGTTAGGTCAGGGGTCGGTCTTTAACTTCCTGGCCCAGGGCACGGCACTGGGCTGTCTACCTGTAGATGTCATTTCTGCCTTTTAGTTTTTGCTTCTTTCTTTGGAGGCAGAAATTGGGCATAAGACAGTATGAGGGGTGTTCTCCTCCCTTACTGTAAAGATAAAATAGAGGGAGGAGGGGAGAAAAACAACAAAAGAACAATCCTGGAAAATCAATATAGGCCACATTACTCTCAAGTCCATACATCAGTAGGCAGGTATGAAAGTGACTTATCTATGTAAATAGGTTGCTATTGTTTTCTTCTGAAGTTTGTCTGGCTTCAGTTCACAGGGTTTTAAGAAAGCACAGCTTAGTTTTCAGTGACTCCAAATTAGGAAAAATGGGGAAAAAAGAAGGAAAAGTAATTGAAAACATTATTTTGAAGACTTGTAGTCAACAAAAAATAGTTTGGTTCAAACTGAAAAAATAATAAAAATCAAAAACAATTAGGCAAGACCAGACTCTAGTAACAGGTGTACTATAGTTTTTGAAACATAACTTTTCCTCCCTTCAGTTTCCCAGTTTTACTAAAGACAAATCATGGTAGGATTTATTTGCTTTATTACACTTGATCTGATTATTTGTATACAGTACAGCAAGAATAATTATTTTTATATAGGTTTTTAAATTGGCTTTGATGGAACCTTGTTCCATGGTACGAATCTCAGGTTAAGACTTTTTTTAAAGCCCAGCCCAGCCATAGATTTGTACCATTAAGTACTTATGAGTTGGGTGAACTCCTCTTCTCTTGAAGTTTCATGATAAACTACCTCCCAAAGAGGACCAAAACAAGACAACAGTTGTCCACGGATGACAAAAAGTTTTAGGGCAGCCACAGTCAAACACAATTGACACGGAAATTTGTTACCTCTATGGCACACAATAATTTAACATAATTATTACTGATAATGTACACTACATTATATCAGAATTACAGGAGCTTCCCTTAATTTTGGAACACATACCAATAACATAACTATACAAATACAGCTCAAAGAAAACCAAACACCATTTCGTATTTGACAATATTTCCTGTACGATTTTTATATCAAATAAGCAAACTATGTCATTTTAGGACATTAGGGAACCTAATATCTTAAAGGATTAATTAGCCCAGAAAAAGACATAATTTATAATTTAATCTTGGAAAGTTTGTCAGTCATCAAAGGTTTAAAACTCTTGTTATCACAAAATGGATAATTTAACCAAATAATAACTCAAAGATGTTTTTTGAAAAGGCAAAAACCTTC
Source organism: Rhinopithecus roxellana (assembly GCF_007565055.1). NCBI lineage: Eukaryota > Metazoa > Chordata > Mammalia > Primates > Cercopithecidae > Rhinopithecus > Rhinopithecus roxellana. Next base: position 38,561,514 of record NC_044553.1, read on the forward strand.
ATTCTTTCAGAGGAGACTTAGTTTTCCAAACAATAAGCCCTAATAAAAACAGCATGCAGCCAATTAAATTTGGTTTTCAAAATTTTATAAACTGCCTATAAAATTTTAATCTTGACCATAAGATATAACTTCCATAAGCCTTTTATAACCTTTATATCTTTTATTAAGGAGTTGATTAATGCTTCAAGAAAACCTTGTTAATCTGACACAGGGGCCCATATGCTGGTCTTGTATTAGTGTGCCTTTGAAGTTAGTGATTGCTTTGTAGATAAACTGAAGTTATCTTTCAAAATTGGCCTTTACAATCTTCCATGCCCACCTCTTCCATGATAACCCCTGGGCCTGGAGTTGAAAAGCTTTAATTTCTAGCACTGTGTCTTAGGAATGCAGTTTGTTTTGATTGACGTCATCATAGGAATGCAGTTTGTTTGATTGACATCTTCTATGGGGCCTGAAGGTGAGGATTTAATTGCTGTCCGTGTTTAAGATTTGGCAGGACTTGGTGTCCTTTTAAGACCCAGGAGTCAAAGCCCTGTTACTCACTGTCACAAGGACTTCAAAAGCATGTACAGAAAGATACACGGATATAATAACCTCAATTGATTTTTTTTACCTCAAGCCCAATCTCTAGAATGAACATTACAAGTTCTTTTTAATGAAAGACAACTTGATCTTATAAGAGTTTTTTTTTTTTTAAATAAATCCTCTTATTGTGATTTACATAGACCATTCATGACATGCTTAGACTTTCTGGTTTGTCCTAAACATTCTTCTTTCTTAACCAGTCATTTTATTCTAGGACTAAATTTACCATACAATATTTTGTTCTTACATAAAATTATTTATCTTTAAGCTTTCTTACCCCCAAACTCTTTATTTTTATGACTTTCTTTACATCTCTCCTATTTCCTGGTTCCTTTTAACTTGTTTCATATATAACCTTTAGATCAGCTTTGAATTAGACAAAAATTGTTCACCTTTGTAAAAGGACACTTTTTTTTTTTAGCAAGAATGTTTTTCTACAATATATTTGTATAGGAAAATACTCAAATAATGAAATACCTATTATTTAATATAACCTTAGATTCTAAACTGTAACAAGTTTATCTACAAGTATTTATCCCATTACATTTACTTATTTTAATAATTTACTTATATTGTTTATAAAAACTGCATAGTCATCATTTAAAGCTATGAAACTGTCATTGCAAAATTATAACTCAGACAGTGAAAAAGATCTGCCCTAAATGACTCTATCTTGCTTCTAACTTCCAAACTGTCACTGTTCACTCCTGGATGTAGGCCAAACTAACTTTGAGAAGGATTTAGTTTATAGTTAACTTGATACAAAAAGGATAACAGTCCCTTCCTAAGGCAAACCTCCTTACTGCCTGTGTACTCGACTGCCTAAGGCCACAGGATTAGAAGTTACGATAATTTTACTAAATTCAAGATGTAGCTATTTTCATTAAACCAATACTAATGTCTTATTTGTTAAAAAATTACATAAGCAAAGGTCATTCTGTTTGGAGCTGTTTATAGTTTTGTAACCCTTATGCCAAATGTTGATACCTTATAATATTTGACAAGGATAAGTATGAAATTGCTTGATTAATAAAGGTAAACAAAAATGTATGCTGGCAATTCTTCAGACATTTCTAATATTACTTGACCAATAATTTTAAAGCTAGCTTATTGAAGATTTTACTTGTCATGTAAACTTCAAAACGATTTGACTAGCCTTTTCTTTTTTATGATAAAGTATTTGATTTAGGTGCTTTTACTTTTATAAGCCAATGAGAGCTTTTTTATGTATTTTCAGTAGTGAAATATGGTGTACACAACACATAAATACATAGATGTATTAGGCATGCCGATAAACGTACAATTTATAGATTCATAAAAACCTTTTTCCCTCTATCTTAGACTTTCAGATTCTTCGTAACCTCTTTCACAACCCTAGTTAGTTGTCAGCTAAATAGCCTTAAATTTGCATATTAAAGGAAACAAGGTGAAAATCACATAGCAAAATTTACATCATAAGGTACAGAGAGAACAACTGGTGTACTAGAGGGAGATTAAAGATGGATGCCAAATCAAACATAAAATTATAAAAATTTATCATATGATTGTAAAATGAGACCAATTATATTTATTTTATTTTATTTTTTATTATACTTTAAGTTCTAGGGTACATGTGCATAACATGCAGGTTTGTTACATATGTATAGTTGTGCCATGTTGGTGTGCTGCACCCATCAACTCGTCAGCACCCATCAATTCATCATTTATATCAGGTAAAACTCCCAATGCAATCCCTCCCCCCTCCCCCCTCCCCATGATAGGCCCCGATGTGTGATGTTCCCCTTCCCGAGTCCAAGTGATCTCATTGTTCAGTTCCCACCTATGAGTGAGAACATGCGGTGTTTGGTTTTCTGTTCTTGTGATAGTTTGCTAAGAATGATGGTTTCCAGCTGCATCCATGTCCCTACAAAGGATGCAAACTCATCCTTTTTTATGGCTGCATAATGTTCCATGGTGTATATGTGCCACATTTTCTTAATCCAGTCTGTCACAGATGGACATTTGGGTTGATTCCAAGTCTTTGCTATTGTGAATAGTGCCGCAATAAACATACATGTGCATGTGTCTTTATAGCAGCATGATTTATAATCCTTTGGGTATATACCCAGTAGTGGGATGGCTGGGTCATATGGTACATCTAGTTCTAGATCCTTGAGGAATCGCCATACTGTTTTCCATAATGGTTGAACTAGTTTACAATCCCACCAACAGTGTAAAAATGTTCCTATTTCTCCACATCCTCTCCAGCACCTGTTGTTTCCTGACTTTTTAATGATTGCCATTCTAACTGGTGTGAGATGGTATCTCATTGTGGTTTTGATTTGCATTTCTCTGATGGCGAGTGATGATGAGCATTTTTTCATGTGTCTGTTGGCTGTATGAATGTCTTCTTTTGAGAAATGTCTGTTCATATCCTTTGCCCACTTTTTGATGGGGTTGTTTGTTTTTTTCTTGTATATTTGTTTGAGTTCTTTGTAGATTCTGGATATTAGCCCTTTGTCAGATGAGTAGATTGCAAAAACATTCTCCCATTCTGTAGGTTGCCTGTTCACTCTGATGGTAGTTTCTTTTGCTGTGCAGAAGCTCTTTAGTTTAATCATATCCCATTTGTCAATTTTGGCTTTTGCTGCCATTGTTTTTGGTGTTTTAGACATGAAGTCCTTGCCCATGCCTATGTCCTGAATGGTACTACCTAGGTTTTCTTCTAGGGTTTTTATGGCATTAGGTCTAACATTTAAGTCTCTAATCCATCTTGAATTAATTTTCGTATAAGGAGTAAGGAAAGGATCCAGTTTCAGCTTTCTACTTATGGCTAGCCAATTTTCCCAGCACCATTTATTAAATAGGGAATCCTTTCCCCATTTCTTGTTTCTCTCAGGTTTGTCAAAGATCAGATGGCTGTAGATGTGTGGTATTATTTCTGAGGACTCTGTTCTGTTCCATTGGTCTATAGCTCTGTTTTGGTACCAGTACCATGCTGTTTTGGTTACTGTAGCCTTGTAGTATAGTTTGAAGTCAGGTAGCGTGATGCCTCCAGGTTTGTTCTTTTGACTTAGGATTGTCTTGGCAATGCGGGCTCTTTTTTGGTTCCATATGAACTTTAAAGCCGTTTTTTCCAGTTCTGTGAAGAAACTCATTGGTAGCTTGATGGGGATGGCATTGAATCTATAAATACCTTGGGCAGTATGCCATTTTCACGATATTGATTCTTCCTATCCATGAGCATGGTATGTTCTTCCATTTGTTTGTGTCCTCTTTTATTTCACTGAGCAGTGGTTTGTAGTTCTCCTTGAAGAGGTCCTTTACATCCCTTGTAAGTTGGATTCCTAGGCATTTGATTCTCTTTGAAGCAATTGTGAATGGAAGTTCATTCATGATTTGGCTCTCTGTTTGTGTGTTACTGGGGTATAAGAATGCTTGTGATTTTTGCACATTGATTTTGTATCCTGAGACATTGCGGAAGTTGCTTATCAGCTTAAGGAGATTTTGGGCTAAGACAATGGGGTTTTCTAAATAGACAATCATGTCATCTGCAAACAGGGACAATTTGACTTCTTCTTTTCCTAACTGGATACCTTTATTTCTTTCTCTTGCCTGATTACCCTGGCCAGAACTTCCAACACTATGTTGAATAGGAGTGGTGAGAGAGGGCATCCCTGTCTTGTGCCAGTTTTCAAAGGGAATGCTTCCAGTTTTTGCCCATTCAGTATGATATTGGCTGTGGGTTTGTCATAAATAGCTCTTATTATTTTGAGGTACGTTCCCTCAATACCGAATTTATTGAGCGTTTTTAGCATGAAGGGCTGTTGAATTTTGTCAAAAGCCTTTTCTGCATCTATTGAGATAATCATGTGGTTCTTGTCTTTGGTTCTGTTTATATGCTGGATTACGTTTATTGATTTGCGAATGTTGAACCAGCCTTGCATCCCAGGGATGAAGCCCACTTGATCATGGTGGATAAGCTTTTTGATGTGCTGCTGGATTCAGTTTGCCAGTATTTTATTGAGGATTTTTGCATCGATGCTCATCAGGGATATTCGTCTAAAATTTTCTTTTTTTGTTGTGTCTCTGCCAGGCTTTGGTATCAGGATGATGTTGGCCTCATAAAATGAGTTAGGGAGGATTCCCTCTTTTTCAATTGATTGGAATAGTTTCAGAAGGAATGGTACCAGCTCCTCTTTGTATCTCTGGTAGAATTCAGCTGTGAATCCATCTGGTCCTGGACTTTTTTTGGTTGGTAGGCTATTAATTATTGCCTCAATTTCAGAGCCTGCTCTTGGTCTATTCAGGGATTCAACTTCTTCCTGGTTTAGTCTTGGAAGAGTGTAAGTGTCCAGGAAATTATCCATTTCTTCTAGATTTTCTAGTTGATTTGCGTAGAGGTGTTTATAGTATTCACTGATGGTAGTTTGTATTTCTGTGGGGTCCGTGGTGATATCCCCTTTATCATTTTTTATTGCGTCTATTTGATTCTTCTCTCTTTTCTTCTTTATTAGTCTTCCTAGCGGTCTGTCAATTTTGTTGATCTTTTGATCTTTTCAAAAAACCAACTCCTGGATTCATTGATTTTTTTGGAGGGGTTTTTGTGTCTCTATCTCCTTCAGTTCTGCTCTGATCTTAGTTATTTCTTGCCTTCTGCTAGCTTTTGAATGTGTTTGCTCTTGCCTCTCTAGTTCTTTTCATTGTGATGTTAGAGTGTCAATTTTAGATCTTTCTAGCTTTCTCTTGTGGGCATTTAGTGCTATAAATTTCCCTCTACACACTGCTTTAAATGTGTCCCAGAGATTCTGGTATGTTGTATCTTTGTTCTCATTGGTTTCAAAGAACATCTTTATTTCTGCCTTCATTTCGTTATGTACCCAGTAGTCATTCAGGAGCAGGTTGTTCAGTTTCCATGTAGTTGAGCGGTTTTGATTGAGTTTCTTAGTCCTGAGTTCTAGTTTGATTGCACTGTGGTCTGAGAGACAGTTTGTTATAATTTCTGTTCTTTTACATTTGCTGAGGAGTGCTTTACTTCCAATTATGTGGTCAATTTTGGAATAAGTGTGATGTGGTGCTGAGAAGAATGTATATTCTGTTGATTTGGGATGGAGTGTTCTATAGATATCTATTAGGTCCGCTTGGTGCAGAGATGAGTTCAATTCCTGGATACCCTTGTTAACTTTCTGTCTCGTTGATCTGTCTAATGTTGACAGTGGAGTGTTGAAGTCTCCCATTATTATTGTATGGGAGTCTAAGTCTCTTTGTAAGTCTCTAAGGACTTGCTTTATGAATCTGGGTGCTCCTGTATTGGGTGCATATATATTTAGGATAGTTAGCTCTTCCTGTTGAATTGATCCCTTTACCATTATGTAATGGCCTTCTTTGTCTCTTTTGATCTTTGATGGTTTAAAGTCTGTTTTATCAGAGACTAGGATTGCAACCCCTGCTTTTTTTTGTTCTCCATTTGCTTAGTAGATCTTCCTCCATCCCTTTATTTTGAGCCTATGTATGTCTCTGCATGTGAGATGGGTCTCCTGAATACAGCAGACTGATGGGTCTTGACTCTTTATCCAGTTTGCCAGTCTGTGTCTTTTAATTGGAGCATTTAGTCCATTAACATTTAAGGTTAATATTGTTATGTGTGAACTTGATCCTGCCATTATGATATTAACTGGTTATTTTGCTCGTTAGTTGATGCAGTTTCTTCCTAGCCTCGATGGTCTTTACATTTTGGCATGTTTTTGCAATGGCTGGTACCGGTTGTTCCTTTCCATGTTTAGTGCTTCCTTCAGGGTCTCTTGTAAGGCAGGCCTGGTGGTGACAAAATCTCTAAGCATTTGCTTATCTGTAAAGGATTTTATTTCTCCTTCACTGATGAAACTTAGTTTGGCTGGATATGAAATTCTGGGTTTAAAATTCTTTTCTTTAAGAAAGTTGAATATTGGCGCCCACTCTCTTCTGGCTTGTAGAGTTTCTGCCGAGAGATCTGCTGTTAGTCTGATGGGCTTCCCTTTGTGGGTAACCCGACCTTTCTCTCTGGCTGCCCTTAAGATTTTTTCCTTCATTTCAACTTTGGTGAATCTGGCAATTATGTGTCTTGGAGTTGCTCTTCTCGAGGAGTATCTTTGTGGCGTTCTCTGTATTTCCTGAATGTGAATGTTGGCCTGCCCTACTAGGTTGGGGAAGTTCTCCTGGATGATATCCTGAAGAGTGTTTTCCAACTTGGTTCCATTTTCCCCCTCACTTTCAGGCACCCCAATCAGACGTAGATTTGGTCTTTTTACATAATCCCATATTTCTTGTAGGCTTTGTTCATTTCTTTTTCTTCTTTTTTCTTTTGGTTTCTCTTCTCGCTTCATTTTATTCATTTGATCCTCAATCGCTGATACTCTTTCTTCCAGTTGATCGAGTCAGTTACTGAAGCTTGTGCATTTGTCACGTATTTCTCGTGTCATGGTTTTCATCTCTGTCATTTCGTTTATGACCTTCTCTGCATTAATTAGTCTAGCTGTCAATTCTTCCACTCTTTTTTCAAGATTTTTAGTTTCTTTGCGCTGGGTACGTAATTCCTCCTTTAGCTCTGAGAAGTTTGATGGACTGAAGCCTACTTCTCTCATCTCGTCAAAGTCATTCTCTGATCAGCTTCGATCCGTTGCTGGCGATGGGCTGCGCTCCTTTGCAGGGGGAGATGCGCTCTTATTTTTTGAATTTCCAGCTTTTCTGCCCTGCTTTTTCCCCATCTTTGTGGTTTTATCTGTCTCTGGTCTTTGATGATGGTGACATACTAATGGGGTTTTGGTATAGGTGTCCTTCCTGTTTGATAGTTTTCCTTCTGCCAGTCAGGACCCTCAGCTATAGGTCTGTTGGAGATTGCTTGAGGTCCACTCCAGACCCTGTTTGCCTGGGTATCAGCAGCAGAGGTTGTAGAAGATAGAATATTGCTGAACAGCGAGTGTACCTGTCTGATTCTTACTTTGGAAGCTTCCTCTCAGGGGTGTACTCCACCCTGTGAGGTGTGGGGTGTCAGACTGCCCCTAGTGGGGGATGTCTCCCAGTTAGGCTACTCAGGGGTCAGTGACCCACTTGAGCAGGCAGTCTGTCCATTCTCAGATCTCAACCTCCGTGTTGGGAGATCCACTGCTCTCTTCAAAGCTGTCAGACAGTGTCGTTCGCGTCTGCTCAGGCCTCTGCTGCTTCCCCTGTTGGTTTTTTAGCTGAGCCCTGCCCCCAGAGGTGGAGTCTATAGAGACAGGCAGGTTTCCTTGAGCTGCTGGGAGCTCCACCCAGTTCGAGCCTCCCAGCGGCTTTGTTTACCTACTTAAGCCTCAGCAATGGCGGGTGCCCCTCCCCCAGCCTCACTGCTGCCTCGCAGTTAGATCGCCACAGACTGCTGTGTTAACAATGAGGGAGCCTCCGTGGGTGTGGGACCCTCCCGGCCAGGTGAGGGATATATTCTTCTGGTGTGCCCGTTTGCTTAAAGCGCGGTATTGGGGTGGGAATTACCCGATTTTCCAGCTGTTGTGTGTCTCAGTTCCCCTGGCTAGGAAAAGGGATTCCCTTCCCCCTTGCGCTTTCCAGGTGAGGCGATGCCTCGCCCTCCTTCAGCTCTCGCTGGTCAGGCTGCAGCAGCTGACCAGCACCGATTGTCCGGCACTCCCTAGTGAGATGACCCCAGTACCTCAGTTGAAAATGCAGAAATCACCGGTCTTCTGTGTCGCTCGCGCCAGGAGTTGGAGACTGGAGCTGTTCCTATTTGGCCATCTTGCTCCGCCGCCCCATATGAACTTTAAAGTAGTTTTTTCCAATTCTGTGAAGAAAGTCATTGGTAGCTTAATGGGGATGGCATTGAATCTATAAATTACCTTGGGCAGTATGGCCATTTTCACGATATTGATTCTTCCTATCCATGAGCATGGAATGTTCTTCCCTTTGTTCGTGTCCTCTTTTATTTCACTGAGCAGTGGTTTGTAGTTCTCCTTGAAGAGGTCCTTCACATCCCTTGTAAGTTGGATTCCTAGGTATTTTATTCTCTTTGAAGCAATTGTGAATAGGAGTTCATTCATGATTTGGCTCTCTGTTTGTCTGTTATTGGTGTATACGAATGCTTGTGATTTTTGCACATTGATTTTGTATCCTTAGCAGAAGGTAAGAAATAACTAAGATCAGAGCAAAACTGAAGGAGATAGAGACACAAAAATCCCTTCAAAAAAATCAATGAATCCAGGAGCTGGTTTTTTGAAAAGATCAACAAAATTGATAGACTGCTAGCAAGACTAATACAGAAGAAAAGAGAGAAGAATCAAATAGACGCAATAAAAAATGATAAAGGGGATATCACCACAAACCCCACAGAAATACAAACTACCATCAGAGAATACTATAAACATCTCTATACAAATAAACTAGAAAACCTAAAAGAAATGGATAAATTCCTGGACACATACACTCTCCCAGGACTAAACCAGGAAGAAGTTGAATCCCTGAATAGACCAAGAGCAGGCTCTGAAATTGAGGCAATAATTAATAGCCTACAAACCAAAAAAAGTCCAGGACCAGATGGATTCACAGCTGAATTCTGCCAGAGGTACAAGGAGGAGCTGGTACCATTCCTTCTGAAACTATTCCAATCAATGGAAAACAGGGAATCCTCCCTAACTCATTTTTTGAGACCAACATCATCCTAATACCAAAGGCTGGCAGAGACACAACAAAAAAAGAGAATTTTAGACCAGTATCCCTGATGAACATCGATGCAAAAATCCTCAATAAAATACTGGCAAACCGAATCCAGCAGCATATCAAAAAGCTTATCTACCATGATCAAGTGGCCTTCATCCCTGGGATGCAAGGGTAGTTCAACATATGCAAATCAATAAACGTAATCCAGCATATAAACAGAACCAAAGACAAAAACCACATGATTATCACAATAGATGCAGAAAAGGCCTTTGACAAAATTCAACAGCCCTTCATGCTAAAAACTCTCAATAAATTCAGTATTGATAGAACGTATCTCAAAATAATAAGAATTATTTATGACAAACCCACAGCCAATATCATACTGAATGGGCAAAAACTGGAAGCATTCCCCTTAAAAACTGGCGCAAGACAGGGATGCCCTCTCTCACCACTCCTATTCAACATAGTGTTGGAAGTTCTGGCCAGGGCAATCAGGCAAGAGAAAGAAATAAAGGTATCCAGTTAGGAAAAGAAGAAGTCAAATTGTCCCTGTTTGCAGATGACATGATTGTCTATTTAGAAAACCCCATTGTCTCAGCCCCAAATCTCCTCAAGCTGATAAGCAACTTCAGCACATTTCCAGGTATCTTTACAGCAGCACTTCACTATATCATGTGAAAGAAAAATAAATCTTCAGGCCCCCAAATCATTAAGCTAAAGGGAAAAGTCAAGCTGGAACGGCTTAGGGCAAATCTGCCTTCCATTCTATTCAAAGTTGTCCCTCTGCTCACTGAGATAGATGCACATCTATTTGCCTCCTTTGGAGAGGCTAATCAGCAACTCAAAAGAATGCAACCCTTTGTCTCTTATCTATCTGTGACCTGGAAGCCCCCTCCTTGCTTCAAGTGGTCCAGCTTTTGCTTTGAGTTGTCCTGCCTTTCTGGACAGAACCAATGTTTATCTTACATATGTTGGTTGATGTCTCATATCTTTCTAAAATGTATGAAGCCAAGCTGTGCTCTGACCCCCTTGGGCACATATCGCCCGGAGCTCCTGAACTGGTCATGGGTGCATGTCCTCAACTTTGGCAAAATAAACTTTCTAAATTAACTGAGATCTGTCTGAATTTTGGGGTTCAAAACTGGTACCAACTTACTCTTAGTCTGTTCTCTTGCTGCTAATGGACATATTTGAGACTGGATTATTTATAAAGAAAAAGAGGCTGAATGGACTCAAAGTTCTGCATAGCTGGGGAGGCCTCACAATCATGGTGAAATGTGGAGGCATACTGAACGCACATATTTACATGGCAGCAAGCAAAAGAACATGTGCAGGGGAACTCCCCTTTATAAAACCATAAGATCTCATCAGACTTATTCACTATCATGAGAACCGCATGGATAAGACCAAGCCCCATGATTCAGTTACCTCCCACCAGGTCCCTGCCATGACCCATGGGAATTATGGAAGCTAGAATTCAAAGTGATGTTTGGGTGGGGACACAGCCAAACTATATTGATACCTAACTCTTCGATGTCCAGATACCAACAAACATCCACAAACATCAAGACTATCCAGGAAAACATGACCTCACCAAATAAGCTAAGGCACCAGAGACTGAAAGAACATATCACAGCCTTGAGCAATGCCTCCACTTCCTGGGCCCGACACAAACACATCACAGCCTTGAGCACATCACATCCCCCCATATGCCTCCACTTCCTGGGCCCGACACAAACACATCACAGCCTTGAGTACAACCATTTGTAAAAGCGCAGGAACCGATAAGAAAGCTGCTAAAAGTATAATTTAAAATGTAAACCAATTGTAATACTGTAGCCTAGAGAAATGCCTTGTTCCTCTGTAACCTGACAAGTCCTGTTTACCTCGAGCTATAAAAAGCGAGCGCATGCATTGTTCTGGGCCCTCTTGTATGTTGTAGAATGGAGGGACCAAGTTCGAACTTGCATTAAAGATCCTTGCCGCTTGGCTTTGACTCTGGACTCTGGTGGTCTTCTTCGGGGAACAAACGGTCTGGGCATAACAAGACCAATCCTGGAGAAGCCGATATGTGACCTTTCAAATGAATAATTCAGAATAGCTGTGTTGAGGAAACTTGGCAGAATTTAAGATAACACAGAAGAAATTCAGAATTCTATCATATATAACAGATTGAAATAATTAAAAAGCAGAAATTCTGGAGTTGGAAATGTAATTGACGTACTGAAAAATGTATCAGTGTTTTTGTTTTTTGACATTGTGTCTGACTCTGTCACCCAGGCTGGAGTGCAGTGGCACAATCTCAGCTCACTGCAACCTCTGCCTCCCAGGTTCAAGTGATTCTCGTGCCTCAGCCTCCTGAGTAGCTGGGATTACACGCCCATGCCACCACACCAGGCTAATTTTTGTGTTTTCAGTAGACATAGGGTTTTGCTGTGTTGCCCAGGCTGGCTTCAAACTTTTGGGCTCAAGGGATCCACGTGCCTTGGCCTCCCAAATTGCAGGGATTACAGGTATAAGCCACCATGCCTGGCCCAGAGTCTCTCAACAGCAGAATTGATCCAGCAGAAGAATTAGTGAGCTTGAAGACAAGCTATTTGAAAATACAGAGGAGACAAAGAGTGAAAAACAATGAAGCCTGCCTACAAAATCTAGAAAATAGCTGTAAGCTGGCCAGATCTGAGTTGTTGACCTTAAAGAGGAGGTACAGAGATTGTGGTAGAAAGCTTATTCAAAGGGATAATAAGTGACTTCCCAAACCAAGGGAAATATATCAGTATTCAAGCAGATTTATAGAAGATTATAAAACATTAAGTTTTAACCCAAAGAAGACTACCTCAAGGCATTTAATAGTCAAACTCCCAGAGGTCAAGGATGAAGAAAGGATCCCAAAAAGCAGCAAGAGAAAATAAACAGCATACAATCTGACACTACATCTGACTTTTCAGTGGAAACCTTACAGGCCAGGAGAGAGTGGCATGACATATTTAACATGCTGAAGGAAAATCTTTTACTCTAGTATATCTGGTGAAACTATCCTCTAAACATGGAGAAATAAAGATTTCCCCAGACAAAAGCTGAAGGATTTCATCAAAACCAGGTACGTCCTATAAGAAATGCTAAAGGGAGTACTTCAATTAGAAGAGGATGTTAATGAGCAATAAGAAATCATCCAAAGGTAAAAAAGATTCACTGTTAATAAGTACACAGAAAAACATAGACTACTATAATACTATAATTATGGTATATAAAGTATTTGTATCCTGAATAGAAATATGAAAAGATGAACCAATCAAAAATAACTACAACTTTTCAAGACATAGATAGTATAATAAGATATAAGTAGAAACAACAAAAAGTTAAAAAGAGTGGGGACAAAGTTAAGGTGTAGAGTTTTCTTTTTGCTTCTTTTGATTTTGATTGAGTTTGATTATGCAATCAGGGTTAGATTGTTATCAGTTTAAAAAGTGGGTTATATAAAATATTCGCAAGCCTCATGATAACCTCAAATCAAAAAACAACAGATACACAAAAAATAAAAAGCAAGAAATTAAAACATCCTATCAGAGAAAATCACCTTCACTAAAAGAACAACAGGAAAGAAGGAAAACAACTAGAAACCAAATAGCAAAATGGCAGGAGTAAATCCTTATCAATAATAACATTGCATATAAATGGACTAAACTCTCTAATCAAAAGATATAGGTGAATAGATTAAAAAAAAAAAAAAACCCAATGACCTGTTGCCTATGAGAAAAACACTTCACCTATAAGGACACATACAGGCTGAAAATGGAGTAATGGAAAAAGATATTCCATGGCAATGGAAACCACAAAAGAGCAGGAGTAGCTATACTTATATCAGACAAAATAGTTTTCAAGACAAAAACTATAGAGACAAAGAAGCTCACTATACAATGATAAATGGGTTGGCTGGGTGGGGTGGCTCACTCCTGTAATGCTAGCACTTTGGGAGGTGGATCACTTGAGTCCAGGAGTTTGAGACCAGACTCGGCTAGATGGTGAAACCCTGTCTCTACAAAAAGTTAGCTGGATGTGGTGGCACATGCCTGTAGTCTCAGCTACTTGGGAGGCTGAGATAGGAGAATCACCTGAGCCTGGGAGGTTGAGGCTGTAGTGAGCTGTGATCATGCCACTGCACTTCAGTCTGGGTGAAAGAGTGAGACCCTGTATCCAAAAAAAAAAAAAAAAAAAAAAAAAAAAAAAAAAAAAAAAAAAAAACCAAAATGATAAAGGAGTCAATTCAGCAAGAGGATGTGACAATTTAAAATATATATGCAGCTGGGTGCAGTAGCTCACACCTGTAATCCCAGCACTTTGGGAGGCTGAGGTGGGCAGATCACTGGAGGTCAGAAGTTTTGAGACCAGCCTGGTTGACATGGTGAAACCCCATCTCTGCTAAAAATACAAAAATTAGCCAGGTGTGATGGTGGGCACCTGTAATCCCAGCTACTCTGGAGGCTGAGGTAGGAGAATTGCTTGAACCCAGGAGGCAGAGGTGGCAGTGAGCCAAGATAGTGCCACTGCACTCCAGCCTGGGCAACAGAGTGAGACTCCATCTCAAAAATAAGTATATATGCAACAACACTGGGGCACCCAGATAAATACAGCAAATTTTAGAGCTAAGGAGAGAAGTAAGCTCTAGCACAATAATAGCTAGAGCTTTCAACATCTCACTTTCAGCAATGGATAGATCTTTCAGACAGAAAATCAAAGAAACACCGTATTTAATCTGCACTATAGAACAAATGGACTTAATAGATATTTATAGAACATTTCATTCAACAGCTACAGAATACACATTTGTCTCCTCAGCATATGAATTGTTCTATAAACTTTCCTGTTAGAATTGCTTTTCCTGCTTTGCATAAATTTTAGTATGTTTTCATTTCTGTTGGCCTCAAGATATTTTAACATTTTCCTTTTAATATCTTCTTTGGCCCATGGATTGTTTAGGAGTATGTTTAATTTTACTGTATTTGTAAAGTTTCTGAAATTCCTTCTATTACTGATTTTTAGTTTCATCCTATTGAGGTTAGAAAAGATTATAATTTTAATTTTAAATTTGTGAAGACTTTTGTGGCTTAACTCATGACCCATCCTGGAGAATGTTATATCTGCACTTGAATGTGTATTCTGCTATTAAATGGAATGTTCTCTTTTAAGTCTGTTAGGTCCATTTGGTCTCAAGCATAATTTAAGTCTAATATTTTCTTAGTGATTTTCTGTCTGAATCGTCTGTTTATTGCTGAAAGTGGAGTACTAAAATCTTCCTCTATTATTGTATTGCATTCTCTCCCTTCAAATCTATCAATATTTGCTTTATGTGTTCAGGTGCTCTGATGTTGGATGCATATGTATCTATATTTGTGATATCCTCTTGATGAACTGACATCTTTATCATATGATCTCCTTTGTCTCTTATTGCAGTTTTAACTGAAAGCCTAATTATCTAGGTATACTTCTTTTTTTGGGTCTCCAGTTGCCTGGAATATATTTTTACATCCCTTCACTTTCAGTTGATATGTTTCTTCAAAGGGGAAGTTACTCTCTTGTAGTTACAAGTTACTCTCTTGTAGGCAAAGACCCACATAGTTGGGTCTTTTTTCAAAGAATCCATTTAGCCACTTGATCTTTTGATTAATCCATTTATATTCAATGTAATTATTGATAAAGACTACTGCCAATTTGTTAATTATTTTCTGGTTGCTTTGTAGGTTTTTTTCTGTATCTCTTCTTTTGCTGTCTTCCTTGTAATAAGATAATTTTCTGTAGTGGTATACTTTGATTTCTTTTTATCTTTTAGGTATCTACTATGTCGTTGCTTTATAGTTACATGAAGCATGCATAAAGCATCATATAATAGCTACTTTAAGCTGATACTTTGATTGCATACAAAAACTCTACACTGTATTCTCCCTCCTCACATGTTATGTTTTGGGCATCACAACTTACATCTTTTTATATTGTGTATTCCTGAACAAATAATTGTAACTGTTATTAATAATTTTGTGTTTTAGCCTCCATTCTAAAGATATAAGTCATTTACATACCACTATTACCATATTAAAGTATTCTGACATTCTTTATTATTTAAAAATTTTTTTGTGGGTACTTAGTAGAAATATATATTTATGGGGTATATGAGATGCTTTGATACAGACATGCAAAGTGAAATAAGTCCCTCATGGAGAATGAGATTATATAATTCATCCCCTCAGGCATTTTTCCTTTGAGTTACAAACAAGCCAATTACATTATTTATTTTAAAATATACAATTACGTTATTATTGACTGTAGTCATCCTGTCATGCTATCAAATAGTAGGTCTTATTCTTTGTTTTTTTGTACCCATTAATAATCCCCACTTCCCCTCAAAACCCCCACTACCCTTTCCAGCCTCTGGTACCCATCCTTCTACCATGAGTTCAATTGTTTTGATTTTTAGATCCCACAAATAAGTGAGAACATGTGATATTTGTCTTTTTGTGCCTGCTTCGTTTCACTTAACATAATCTCCAGTTTCATCCATGTTGGCCCAAATGAGATCTTATTCGATTTTATGGCTGAATAGTACTCTATTGTGTAAATGTACTACATTTTCTTTATTCATTCATCTTTTGATGGACATTTAGGTTGTTCCCAAATCTTAGCTACTGTAAACAGTACTACAACAAATATAGGAGTGCAGATATCTCTTTGATATACTGATTTCATTTCTTTTGGGTATATAGCTGGCAGTGGGATTGCTGGGTCATGTGATAGCTCAATTTTTAGTTTTCTGAGGAACCTCCAAACTTCTCCACACTGGTTGTACTAATTTACATTCCTGCCAACAGCGTACAGTGGTTTCCTTTTTTCCACATCCTCACCAACATTTGATATTGCTTGTCTTTGAATATAAGCCATTTTAACTGAGGTGAGATGGTATTTCATTGTAGTTTTGATTTGCATTTCTCTGATGATCCATGATGTTGAGCATCTTTTCATATGACTGTTTGTCATTTGTAGGTATTCTTTTGAGAAATGTCTATTCAAATCTTTTGCTCATTTTTATTGGATTATTAGATTTTTTTTCCTGTAGAGTTGTTTGAGCTTCTTGTATGTTCTGATTATTAATTCCTTGTTGAGGGGGGAGTTTACAAATATTTTCTACCATTCTGTAGGTTGTCTATTCACTTTGTTGATTATTTCCTTTGCTGTGCAGAAGCTTTTTAACTTGATGTGATCCCATTTGTCCATGTTTGCTTTGGTTGCCTGTGCTTTGTTGGGTATTGCTCAAGAAACATTTGCGTAGACCAAATTCCTGGAGAGTTTCCCCCAATGTTTTCATGCAATAGTTTCATAGTTGAGATCGCTAAATTTAAGTCTTTAATCCTGCTTTGATTTGAGTTTTGTATATGGCAAGACATAGTGGTCTAGTATCATTCTTTTGCATATAAATTTCCAGTTTTCCCAGCACCATTTATTAAATAGACTATTTTTCTCCAGTATATGTTCTTGGCATCTTTGTCAAAAATGAGTTCATTGTAGGTATGTATATTTGTTTCTGGGTTCTCTGTTCTGTTCCATTGGTCTATGTGTCTGTTTTTATACTAGTACCATGCTGTTTTTGTTACTATAAGTCTGTAGTCTAATTTGAAGTCGGGTAATGTGATTCCTCTAGTTTTTGTTGAAGAAAGGTATGGCTATTCTGGGTCTTTTGTGGTTCCATATAAATTTTAGGATTGTTTTTATCTATTTCTATAAAGAATGTCATTGATATTTTGATAGGGATTGTATTGAATCTGTAGATTGCTTGGGTTGTACGGACATTTTAACAAAATTTATTCTCCCAATCCATGAACATGGAATATTTTTCCATTTTTTGGTGTCTTCTGTAATTTCATCAGTGTTTTAGAGTCTTCATTACAGAGATCTTTCACTTCTTTGGCTAATTCCTAGGTATTTGATTTTATATGTGACAAATGTAAATGGTACCACTTCTTAATTTCTTTTTCAGATTGTTTGCTATTGGCATATAGAAGTGCTACTGATTTTTGTATGTTGATTTTGTATCCTGCAACTTAATTTATCAGTTCTAATAGCTTTTTGGTGGTCTTGGAGATGTTTTCTCAAATATAAGATTATATTGTCAGCAAATAGGGATAATTTGAATTCTTTATTTCCAATTTGGATGCCCTTTATATATTTCTCTTTTCTGATTGCTCTAACTAGGGCATTCAGTACTGTGGTGAATAACAGTGGTGACAGTGGTCATCATTGTTGTGCTCCAGATCTCAGAAGAAAGGCTTACAGTTTTTCTCTATTCAGTATGATATTAGCTGTGTCTGTAGTATATGGATTTTATTATGTTTGGGGTATGTTCTTCTGCACTCAGTTTTTTTTTTAGGGTTTTCATCATGAAAGAATGTCGAATGTTGTTAAATGCTTTTTCAGCATCAGTTGAAATGATCATATGGATTTTGTCCTTCATTCTGTTCATGTGATGTGTCACATTGATTTATTTGCATATGTTAAATTATCCTTGCATCTTCTGGGATAAATCTCACTTGGTCATGATGAATGATCTTTTTAATGTGTTGTTGAATTCAGTTTGTTAATACTTTGTTGAGGATTTTTGCATCAGTGTTTATCAGAGATATTGACCTGTAGTTTTGCTTTGTGGT
The DNA here is from genome assembly GCF_007565055.1 of Rhinopithecus roxellana. Lineage (NCBI taxonomy): Eukaryota > Metazoa > Chordata > Mammalia > Primates > Cercopithecidae > Rhinopithecus > Rhinopithecus roxellana. The sequence goes on from NC_044553.1 coordinate 38,579,450, forward strand.
GGTGGTGCTTTGTCTTTGTCTGGTTTTAGTATCAGGGTAATCGTGGCCTCATAGGATGAGTTTGAAAGTATTCTCCCATTCTCCCCTCCTCTACTTTCCAGAATAGTTTGAGGAGGATTGGTATATTGGTAGAATTCAACAGTGAAGCCATTGAGTCCTAGGTTTTCTTTACTGAGAGACTTTTCATTATGGCTTTGATCTCGTTACTTATTTATTGATCCATCCAGGTTTTGGATTTTCCTAATTTAATCTTGGTAGGTTGTATGTATCTGGAATTTGTCCATTTCTTCTAGATTTTCCAGTTGATTGGCATATACTTGTTAATAGTAGTCACTAATTATCTTTTGACTTTCTGTAGTAGCAGTTGTGATATCCTTTTTTCATTTCTGATTTTATTTGAATCTTTTTTTTTTTTTTTTTTTTTTTTTTTTTTTTGGAGACAGAGTTTCACTCTTGTCACCCAGGCTGGAGTGCAATGGCGTGATCTTTGCTCACCGCAACCTCCACCTCCCGGATCCCAGTTCAAGCAATTCTCCTGCCTCAGCCTCCTGAGTAGCTGGGATTACAGGTATGTACCACCATGCCCTGCTAATTTTTGTATTTTTAGTAGAGATACAGTTTCACCATATTGACCAGGCTGGTCTCGAACTCCTGACCTCATTATTTGCCTGCCTTGGCTTCCCAAAGTGCTGGGATTACAGGCATAAGCCCCCACGCCAGGCCCCTCTCTGTTTTTCTTAGTCTGGCTAAAGTTTTGTCAATTTTGTTTAACTTTTTCAAAAAATGAAATTTTTGTTTCATTGAACTTTTATGTATTTTTTCAATTTCATTTATTTCTGCTCTGATCTTTATTTCTTTTCTTCTATTAATTTGGGGTTTGGTTTGCTCTTGTTTTTCTAGCTCTTTAAGATGTGTTGTAAGCCAGGCATGGTGGCTCATGCCTGTAATCTCAGCATTTTGGGAGGTCAAGAAGGGTGGGTCACTTGAGGTCTGGAGTTCAAGACCAGCCTGGCCAGTGTGGCGAAACCCCATTTCTACTAAAAATACAAAAATTAGCCAGGCATGATGGCACACACCTGTAATCCCATCTACTCAGGAGGCTGAGGCAGGAGAATCATTTGAACCTGGGAGGTGGAGATTTCAGTGAGCCAAGATCACACCACTGCACTCCAGCATGGATGACAAAGTGAGACTCTGTCTCAAAAAAAAAAAAAAATTGTTTATTTGAAGTTTTTCCTCTTTTCAGATGTAGGCACTTATAGCTATAAACTTACCTTTTTTAGTTGCTGTATCCCATAGGTTTTTGTATGTCGTGTTTTGATTGTCATTTGTTTCAAGAAATTTTTCATTTTCCTTCTTAATTTCTTAATTGACACACTGGTCATTCAGGAACATATTGTTTAATTTCCATGTGTTTGCATTGTTTCCAAAATTCCTCTTGTTTTCTAGTTATATTCTATTGTGATCTTCTTAGAGAAGATCTTCTTAGAGAAGATCTTCTTAGAGAAGATCATATGATTGCAGTTTCTTTGAATGTTTTAAGACCTGTTTTGTGACCTAACATACGGTCTATCCTTCAGAATGATCCATGTGCTGAGGAAAAGAATGTGTACTCTGCAGCCATTGGATGCAACATTCTATAAACGTCTATTAGATCCATTTGTTCTATAGTGCAGATTAAGTATGGTGTTTCTTTATTGATTTTCTGTCTGGAAGATCTGTCCGATACTGAAAGGTGGGTGTTGAAATCTCCAGCTATTACTGTATTGAAGCCAATCTCTTTCTTTAGCTCTAGGAATATTTCCTTTATATATCTGGGTGCTCCAGTGTTGGGTGCATATATATTTAAAATTATGTCCTCTTGCTAAATTGATCCCATTATCATTACATAGTGACCTTCTTTGTCTCTTATAGTTTTTTTCTTGAAATCTGTTTTGTCTAATATAAGTATAGCTACTCCTGCTCTCTTTCGGTTTCCATTGGCATGGAATATCTTTTTCCAACCTTTTGTTTTCAGTCTATGTGTGTCTTTGTAGGTGAAGTGTGTTTCTTGTAGGCAACAGATCAATAGGACTTGTTTTTTCATCCATTCAGCCAGTCTGTTTTTTGATTGGAGAGTTTAGTCCATTTACATTCAATGTTGTTATTGATAAGTAAGAACGTACTCTTGCCATTTTATTATTTGTTTTCTGGTTCCTTTGTAATCTTCTCTTCATTTTTTTCTTACTGTCTTCCTCCTAGCAGAGGTGATTTTCTCTAGTGATATGATTTAGTTTCTTGCTTTTTATTTCTGTATATCCATTGTATGTTTTTTGATTTGAGGTTACCATGATGCTTTCAAATACTATCTTATAACCCATTATTTTAACCGGATAACAACTTAGCACTATTTGCATAAACAAGCAAAAAAAAAAAAAAACACTAATAAAAGTCTATGCCTTAACTTCATCCCCCTCCTTTTTAAATTTTTGTTGTTTATATTTATATCTTATAAATCTTAACTGTCTTGAAAAGTTGTCATAGTTATTATTTTTGGTTGGTTCATCATTTAGTCTTTCTACTTAGGATAACAGAAGATTACACAGTACACTTACAATGTTATAATATTCTGTATTTCTCAGTGTACTTACTATTACCAGTGAGTTTTGTACCTTCAGGTGATTATTTATTGTTCATTGACATTTTATTTTCTTTCTGGTTGCAGTACTCCCTTTAGCATTTCTTGTAGGACAGGTCTGGCATTGACAAAATCTATCAGGTTTGTTTATCTGAGAAAGTCTTTATTTCTCCTTCATGTTTGGAGGATGTTTTTGCTGGATATACTATTCTAGGGTAAAAGTGTTTGTTTGTTTCAGCACTTTAAATATGTCATGCCACTCCCTCCTGTAAGATCTGTAAGGTTTCCACTGAAAAGTCGACTGGCAGTTATTGAAGCTTCAATGTATGTTATTTATTTATTTATTTTCTCTTGGTGCTTTTAGGATCTTTATCTTTGACCTTTGGGAATTTGATTATTAAATGTCTTGATGCAGTATTCTTTGGGTTAAATTTGTTTCATGTTTAATAACTTTCTTGCACTTGGATATTGATATCTTTCTCTAGGTTTGGGAAGTTTTCTGTTATCCATTTGAATAAACTTTCTACCCCTGTTTCGTTCTCTACCTCCTCTTTAAGGCCAATGAGTCTTAGATCTACCCTTTTGAGGCTGTTTTCTAGATCCTGTAGTTGTGCTTTATTGTTTTTTATTCTTTTTCCTTTTGTCTCCTCTGACTGTATTTTCAAATAGCCTGTCTTCAAGCTCCTTAATTCTTTCTTCTGCTTGATCAGTTCTGCTATTAAAGGACTTGGAATTCCTCAGTGTGCCAATTGCAAGTTTCAGCTCCAGAATTTCTGCTTAATTCTTTTTAATTATTTCCATCTCTTAGTTACATTTATCTCATAGAATTCTGAATTCCTTCTGTGTTATCTTGAATTTATTTAAATTTCCTCAACACAGCTATTTTGAATTCTCTGTCTGAAAGGTCACATATCTCTGTTTCTTTAGGATTAGTCTCTGGTGGTTTATTTAGTTTATTTGGTGAGGTCATGTTTTCCTGGATAATATTGATGCTACTAAATGTTCTTTAGTGTCTGGGCATTGAACGGTTAGGGATTTATTGTAATCTTCACTGTCTGGGGTTATTTGTAGCTGTCTTTCTTGGGAAGACTTTCCAGATATTTGAAGGGACTTTGGTATATTGATCTAAGCTGTATCTGCCTGAGGGGGTAACCCAAGCCCAGTAACACTGTCATTCTTGAAGATTTGTAGAGGTACCACCTTGGTGGTCTTGGATAAGATCCAGAATTCTCTGGTTTTCTGGGCAGAGACTCTTGTTCTCTTCCCTTAACTTTCTCCCAAACATACAGAGTCTCCGTCTCTCTTCTGAGCCAGCTAAAGCTGAGGGTGGTGTGACACAAGCACTTCTGTGGCCACCACCAGTATGACTGCACTGCATCAGACCTGAAGCCAGCACAGCACTGGGTGTCCTCCAAGTCCAGCTGCAACCACTCCCTGACTACTGCCTATGTTCACTCAAGGCCCTTGGGCTCTATAATCACCAGGTGCCAAAGCCAGTCAGACCTTTGTCCTTCCCTTCTGGGCAGGGACATTGCCCAAGCCCCAGGTGGGTCCAGAAGTGCTATCTGGGAATCGGAGACTAGAGTTAAAAACCCTTAGAAGTCTACTTGGTGTTCTATTGTATTGCAGCTGAGCTGGCACTCAAACTACATGATGCAGTCCTTCTCACTTTTCCTTCCCCTTTCCAAAGGGAGAGGAGCCTCACCCCACAGCCACTGCCACCCCAAGCCACAAGGAGTACTACCAGATTGCTGCTGATGTTCCCTTAAGGCACAAGGTTTCTTAAATCCGCTTGTTGTGAATGCTGTCTGGCCTAAGACTCACCCTTCAGGACAGTGGGCTCCCCTCTGGCCCATGGCAGGTCCTGAAATGCCATCTAAGAGTCATGTCTTGGAATTGAGGGACCCCAATTGGTGCTCTCCCCTCCTGTGGCAGTGTTGGTACCTAAGGTGCAAGAGACTTTTCCCTCTGCTTTTCTGAAGCAGAAGGAGTTTTTCCCTGTTGCCACCACAGCTGGGGAAGTACTGAGTCCCATCTGAAGCCAGCAGATCTCAGAGGCTTACCTTAGGCCCTCAGTATAATAGTTGGGTATCACTCCTAGTTATTCAGGGCCCAAGGGCTCTCCAGTTAGCAGGTGATGAATCCTACCCAGACTGGATTCTTTCGGTCAGAGGCAATGGGTTCCATTTTGGCCTAATGTGTGTCTAGAAATGTCATCTGAGAGCTAGGGCCTGGAATAGGGGCCTCATGACTCTGAATGGTACTCTATTGTGCTGTTGCTGGGCTGGTATTTTAGATGTAATAAGATACAGTCCTCCCCACTCTTCTCTCTCCTCTTCTCAAGTGGAAGGAAGAGGTCTGTCTTGGGACCATGAGCTATGTAGCTTGGGGTTAGGGAAGAGGTGACGCCAGCACTCCCTTAAGTGCTCCGGCTGGTGTCTCGTATGTCCTCCTCCAAGTCCACTGTTTTAGTGTAATTCAGTGCTAGGACTTGCCTAAGAGTTACAATCCTTATAGCCTAGACTGTCTTTCAAGTTTACCTGGAGACACAGAGCACTGTTGACCTCAGTGGCAAGGTTTACAGGCACTCAAGTTCAGACTGCTGGGATCAGTGATTCCCCTCTGGCTACGGTTGGTTTAAATGTTCCTTCCATGGACAGGCATCAGCTGAGTGTGGTCTGGTTTTCCTTTCTGCTCTAATAGGACAGCACTGAGTTCACTGCCTCACAATTGATGTGTTCTTTGTCCCCCAGTGCCCAGCGATGCCTGGCTTATTTCACTTAGCATAGTGTTCTCCAAACCCATCCACGTTATCATGAATGATAGTATTTCCTTCCTTATAAAGATTGAATAATATTTCATACATATATATACCTCATCTTCTTTATTCATTCGTTGATGGACACTTAGGTTGATTTCTTAAGATGACTATAGTGAACAGTGCTACGATAAAGATAACTGTGCAAACATCTCTTCAACAAACTGACTTTTGAGTAAATATCCAAAAGTGTAGTTGCTGGATCGTAAGTCTTCATTTCTTTAGGGTCAGTTGCTAGTGCTTTATCTTGTTCTTTTGGTGGTGTCATGTGTCCCTGATTGTTCTTGACTCATGTGGCCATGCATTCATGTCAGAAAAGGACTGATTTGAGTCTTTGCCGACTTGCTTTGGTTGGGCAAGTACTTCACCAGTCAACCTGTCCAGAGATTCTGGCCAGGCTATCTGTTATGGCCCATGGGCAGGCTTGCTTCTTGTGTTCTTGGGCGGGCGGGCCTGGTGCCTAGGTCTATGAGCCTAGATTCACTGGAGTAGACCTGTTGATGAGGTCTATGGGAACTGATCTAGTGCTGGGGTACATACAGGCTTTGACTGTGAATCTGCAGGGTCTAGCCAGGCAATGGGATGATCCTGGCAACAAGTCCACTGGGAGAGACCTTGACTCTGAGTCTGTAGGGCCAGGTCTGGGTCCTGAGTCTGCAGGGGCTAGCCTGGTACTGGGTCTACTAGGACAGGTCTGAACCTTGGGTCTGCTGGAGCATGGGTTTGTAAGAACTGGTCTGGCACTGGATAGGGCTAGAGCCTGTGTCCACACATACCAGCTTGGGACTGGGGTTTGTGGGTGCTGACCTAGTGCTAGGACAGGCATAGAGCCTGGGACCATGGGGGCCAGCCTGTTGCTGGGAAAACCTGGAGGCTGGGTCTATGGATGCCAGCCTGGAGTCTGGGACTGCAAAGGCCAACCTGGAGCTAACACAGACTGGTTCCTGAGGCAGCAAGTGTCAATCTGGTGCCTGAGGCCAGGGGTATCTACCTGGTGCTGGGGTGGGCCTAAAACCTGGGGTTATGTGGGCCAGCATGCCCTGAGCTGCTCTGGAGCTCAGGACTTCCAGGGCCATCCTGGTACTGGGGTCAATGGCTGCCAATCTAGTGCTGGAGCAGGCCTAGAGGATGGGTCTGCATGTACTAGCCTGAAGTCTGGGGTTGTGTAGGCTCAGCCTGGCACTGGGGCAGACTGGGTCCCTGGTCAGCAAGGGCTGGCTGGAGGCTGGATCTGTGAATGCTGGCTTGAGGCTGGGGAGGACCTGGAAACCAGGTCTACGAAGGCTGGTCTGGAGTCTGGGGTTGCAGGGCCAGCCTGGAGCCTGAGGCTGCTAGTGCCAGCTGGATGTTGTGGGCAGTCTGGAGCCTCAGGTCACTAGGGCCATCCTGGCAGTGGGACAGGCCTGGAACCTGAGAATAGTCTACAGCCTGAGGCTGCAAGTGCTAAACTAGTGCTAGGGCAGGCCTGGAGCTTGGGTCCATGGGTGTCCCACTGATGACTAGGGCTGCAGGGACTGGCTCAACACTGGAGGGAGCCTGAAGCCCAGGGCTATAGAGGCCAGCCCAGCACTGGGAACAGTCTGGAGCATGGAGCCACTGGGGACAACCCAGCCCTGGGGTAGGTCTGAGAGAATAAGTCCACTGGCACCAAGGTAGGCCTGCAGGCAGCTCCATGGGGTCTTGTCTGGAGCCTAGATCCAGTAGGGTCTGCCTGTCACTGGATGGATCTGAGGACTGAGTCCTCGGGGCCATCCTGGAGCCTGACTGCGGTGTTTGGCCTGGCATTGGAACCGGTCCAGAGCCTGGGGCTGCTGAGGCGAGCCTAGAAATTGGGCCCAGAAACGAAGTCCAGTGAGGGGCCTGGGGCTGCAGGAACCTGCCTGCTGCTTAGATGGGCTTAGAGGCTCAGTCTGCAGGTATTGGCCTGAAATCTGGGCAATAGGGGTCTAGCACTGGGTTTTACTGGGGGAGGCCTGGTGTTGGGGTCTGAGGTACCATTCTGGTGCTCACCTCCCTCTCTATCCTGCATGCGGAAGGTATCTCTCTCCACATCATACTACCCAGGGTTGGAGGGAGAGTGGCATGGGTCATTTTTGTAAAACTCTTTCCTATCCTCTTCACAGCATCTTTTCTCATTTCTGTGCAACATTCAGGTGCTGTAATCTCTCATTTGGTTTCCTTAGCTCTTGTGAGTGTATTTTCATGCATGGATAGTTCTTTAAATTGGTGTTTCTGTGAGGGGTGAGCATTGGAAAGTCCCATTCTGCTATCTTGCTGATGTCGCTCCCCAAACTAATTATACTGTAGATTTTTATCTAACTTTAAGTGATATATCACTTCACATATAATGTAAGAAGCTTACAACAGTATACTTCTAGTTCTCCTCTCCTGGCCTTTTGTGCTGATGTTGTCATACGTTTCACCTGTACATATACACACGATACATTATTACTTAACGCTTTTTAAAATTTTTTTGAGACAGTTGTGCTCTGTCACTTAGGCTGGAGTGCAGTGGCGCAATCTCGGCTCACTGCAATCTCTACCTCCCAGGTTCAAGCGATTCTTCTGCCTCAGGCTCCTGAGTAGCTGGGATTACAGATGCCCACCACCACGCCCGGCTAATTTTTGTATTTTTAGTAGAGACAAGGTTTCACCACGTTGGCCAGGCTCGTCTTGAACTCCTGACCTCAGATGATCCGCCCCCACCCCAATTGGCCTCCCAAATTGCTGGGATTACAGGCGCAAGCCACCACGACTGGCCTTACTTATTATGCTTTAAACAATTGCCTAGGAGAGATTTAAACAATGAGGAAAAGTCTGTATGTAATTTACTTATGTAGTTATAATTGCTGGTACTCTTTATTCCTTTGAATAGATCTGTATTTCCATCTGGTATCATTTTGCCTTCTGATTGAGAAACTTTCTTTATATTCCTTTGATATTTCTTATAGTGCAGATTTGCTGGTGATGAATTATTTTACCCTTTTCGTGTCTTTATATAAACTTCATTTTTGAAAGGTATTTTCACTGGGCAAAGAATTCTAGATTGACGGCTTTTTTGCTTCCAGTACTTTAAAGATGTTGCTCCACTCTTCTGGTTTGCATTGTTCCTGAAATAAATCTGTTGTCATCCTTATCTTTGTTCTTGTGTATGCAATATGTCTATATTCTCTTTGTGATCCTAACATTTTTCTCTTATTACTGATTTTAAGCAGTTTGATTGTGATGAGTATTGCTATATTTTCCTTGTTTCCTGTGCTTGAGTTTCATTAAACCTCTTGGATCTGTGGTTGAATCAAAACTGGAAAATATTTGGCCATTATTTTATTTTTTTCTTTACCTTCCTCCCTCAGGGACTCCAATTACACATACATTAGGATGCTCAAAGTTGTCCCAGAGCTCACTGGTGTTACTTGGTTCCAATGTTTTTTAAAAGTGTTTCCTTTTAGATAGTTTCTATTGTGCCTTCATATTCACTAATTTTTCTCTCTGCAATGTCTAATCTGCTGTGAATCCGGTGTATTTTTTTATCTCAAACATTATAGTTTTATTTCTGTAAGTTTGATTTGAATCTGTGTGTCTTCCATGTCTCTTCTTAACATTGAATTGTTTCTCTAGCTTCTTGGACATATGAAATAGTTATAATGCTATTAATTTTATCATGTGTTATTTCTAGATCTGTTTTGATGTATGTTTTCCCTCTCATTATGGTTTGTATTTACCTACTTTGCATGCATTTTTTTTAAATGTCAAATATTGTGAATTTTGCCTTGTTGAGTGTTGGATATTTCTGTATTCCTACAAATATTCTGGAGCTATGTTCTCAGATAAAATTTAGCTATTTGGGAAACAATTTGGTCATTTCCTTTTTAGCTTTTTTAGGCAGGACCATGATAGTGTTTATCCTAGGACTAATTTTGTCTTGCTACTGCAGCAAAATCCTTGAGAGTACTACCTAATGCCCCATGAATTATGAGGTTTTCCAGCTGGTTGGTGAGAATATGAATTACAGTAGTCCCCCCACCTTATCTACAAGGGAGATGTTCCAAGACTCCAGTGGATGGATGCTTAAAACTGCAGATGGTACTGAACCCTATATATGTGTTTTCCTTTCTATATATACGTATGATACAGTTTAGGACAGGCATGGTGGCTCACACCTGTAATCCCAGCACTTTGAGAGGCTGAAGGAGGCATATTACTTGAGGTCAGAAGTTCAAGACCAGCCTGGCCAACATGGTGAAACCCCATCTCTTCTAAAAATACAAAAATTAGCCGGGCATGGTGGCACATGCCTGTGCTTCCAGCTACTTGGGAGGCGGAGGCATGAGAATTGTCTGAACCTGGGAGGCAGAGGTTGCAGTGAGCTGAGATCACACCACTGCACTCCAGCCTGGGTGACTAAGTGACTCTGTCTCAAAAAGTGTAATTTATGAATCAGGCACAGGAAAAGATCAACAATAATACAACAATTAATATACAGTAATAAAAGCTATGTGAATATGGTCTCTCCCTCTCTCAATTTCTTATTGTACTGTACTCACCTATTTTCAGGCCATGGCTAACCACAGGTAACTGAAACCACAGAAAGCAAAGCCACAGATAAGGGGGGCCTGCTGAATTCCTAGCTTTGTGTGATTAGATTGGTACCTCTAATCCCTTTCAATGGCTATTGTCCTGGGTGCCAGTAGTTTGCTCATACACATACACTGATCCCCTTTTCAGCCAAATATTGAGGAGGATCTTGATGTGGTTTGACTGTGTCCGCACCCAATTTCATCTTGAATTGTAGCTCCCATAATCCCCAAGTGTTGTGTGAGGGACTCAGTGGGAGGTAACTGAATCATGAGGGCAGATTTTTCCCATGCTGTTCTCGTGATAGTCTCACGAGATCTGATGATTTTTATAAAGGGCAGTTTCCCTGATGCTTTCTTGCCTGCCGCCATGTAAGATGTGCCTTTGGTCCTCCTTTTCCTTCTGCCATGATTGTGAGGTCTCCCCAACCATGAGGAACTATGAGTCCATTAAATCTCTTTCCTTTATAAATTACCTAGTCTCAGGTATGTCCTTATAGCAGTGTGAGAACGGACTAACACAGACCTTCTGTGCACCTCTCCCTGTGCAGCTCTGTTGCCTTTGGCCTGCAAACTCTAGCCACATTCTATTCCCCAGACTTGCAGTTCTATCTTGGCAACTTGGAGAGACCATTAAGCTCTGCCTGGGTTCTCTTCCTGCCTGTGGCCTAGAAACTTTCTCGAGGTGGTAAGTTGGGACGATTAAAATGCTCACCTCTCAGGGATCAGTCACTCCCTACCTGATGCTTAATGCCTTGAGAATCATTGTTTATATATTTTGTGTTCTTTTTTTCTTTTAGTTGTTTCAAGCTAGAAGGTGAATCTGGAGTCTCTTACTGCTTTTATCTGACAGAGAAAGTTCTCTTCCCTTTTTTCTGAAAGCTCCTTAGAGCCAGTTTTCCTTTAGGCATTGAGATGTCTCTCACAAGCTCATTTTCCTGGCTGTTCTTGTCAATGAGCATATTCTGACCTCCCTTACTTAGGAGCAAGCAAAGAGCCAAGACTCAGATTTGAGTTTTGGATATAAGGTTAGTACTTCATTCAATAAACTTCAAATCTGTCTGGAGAAGGTATAGTGAGGTTAGCTCTTGCCCAGCTAAATCTCAACATTGTGTGCTTTCTCTGTCTGGCTCTCCACTGTATCCCATTTCCTAGAATGGCTTTGGTATACAAGGTATTCAGTAAATACTTACGAATGAATAAACTGCCTAATGGCTTGCAAAATCTCTAACAGTTAAAACATTTTATCCAATTAAAAATCTCAACTGTCAAAAACAGTATCAAAGAATGCCAGAGCAGTCTATTTAAACAAATCAAACTAAAATAAAACTCTAACAAATAACATTTATTTTTCTTTTACATACATATTTCACAGCCTGAACATCACATCATCTTCAGAGAAAGTTACTTTTATGCCATTGTATTTACTATTTACCACACAGGCATTAAACATTCTCATTAACATAAGACAATTTGCTGGTAAACATTTAAACACACAGACATTAGTTTCAGTATATCAACATATTTTTGGTCATAACCAAGGAAATACATCAAAGTAATGACAACATTGGCTAATATTTTACAAGCAAATATTTAACTCTGCATAGTTTATACAATAGGCTGTGGCAATAAATAATATCACCAATCTCATCAACTATTAACTGGCCACAAGAAGCCTAACATTCATTTTAATTATGATATGAAATGCTCTATTGGTGTAGTTTCAACATATCCTTAAATGTTGTGGGTGTTTAACTTTGAATACACGAAAAGAAAACGTACTAAACTGGACTAAGAAGGTGTGTTTGGTTAACTACAAATATGTCATGTTCACATAGTACATTCCTAACATGAAGGCAAATATTTAAATAGAAAAAACTAGCAGTCCAAAAAATGTAAATGTGCAAATTGTGAGGAAAACATTGCATTTAAATTTGCACTCATTTGCAAGTTACAGTACTAGCTCAGTATAAACACTAACAGGAAAAATATTCAGCAGGAAAGAATGGAAATAACCTCTCCCAGCAGAGAACTGGTCACTGCGCACTGCTCCACAGCTAAGTAAGTTTTCCTGGTGGTCTAGCGCTCCTAACACCTTATGATTATCCTTCATTCAACAGAGGAGACTGCAGGCATGCTTCGGTCAGTGGTAAGAACAGGAAGAAAAACCCGAATCAGCAACATTTTCTTCCTTAATTTGGTATAAACGTCCTTTTCATTATTTCAAGTTACTAATTTGCTAATCTCAAATGTTTTCTGAATCAGGTTTGCTAAATGCTGTAAAGAATAGCTATCCTTCATACAATAGGTACTAGGTTTTATTTTTTTTAGTATGTCAGCATAATAAGGTACATGCACATTCATTCCACCAACCTGTATAGATAATACTCAGCTTGGGTCATATTCGAATTCTACACAGAGATTCTCTGTTTTCAATATGTTAACTGCTTAGAAAGCAGAATTGCCTAGTGATTACTGTACTGTGCCTTTTAATTGAAATGGATATAAAAATAAAATCCCAATCTTTAAATCTATAGAATGTCAAGAATTCTGTTAGGGATGTTAAAAGCATTGGGCAAAACCCTGGTTTTCAGCGTGCCATCTGCACCACAGGAGAAGATCCGATTGCCCTGGATGATGTCAATCTGCATGACTCCGGCCCCAATGTTTCGAAATATGGACTGCTTAGCATGTTCACTTTTAAATGAATGAATTAGGCCATGGCCTGTCAATCTCCAAACCTGGTGCAAAACAAAGAGTTTAAAACACATTACGAAAAGACCAAAAGCAAAAACATGGCCCTTCTGCTCCCCTGGTCCAAGTGATCTCACTAAAGCCCAACCTTCCCACCCACTGCCTCTTTCCTAAGAGCTTATCTAAGTGGGAAATAATAACATCACTCCCACGATTCATTTACTGTCCTCCTTTCACATTTTTCTTCACATCCTCTCATAGTTTCATATTAACCATATGAAGCCCATCTCTAATTCAATTAACTATTTGAGTTAATTCGGTTAAATGTGTTCCTCATGCTGAGCTAGGCCCTAAGACTATGTAAAAAGTAGTGTGGTACAGACAGTCCTCTACTTACAATGGTGTGACCTAAGACTTTTTGACTTTATGACAGTGTGAAAGCAATACGCATTCAGTATGCTCCTTGGCTTATCCTGAGGTTAGTCTCAATAAACTCACAGTAAGTTGAAAATATTAAGTTGAAAGTATGTTTTTCAACTTAACAATATTTTTAACTTATAATGGGTTTGTCGGGACGTACTCCCACTATAAGTCAAGGAGCATCTGTGCTAGCTCACTTAATGGAAACGCCACCTCCGCCACACACACGAGGAGGGAGAGGGGAGAAGCTTCTAAGAAGCCAAACTAATGTCATCAAAAATTTTCATGTATTAAACTCATATACTTTACTCAAAATAGAATGCTTTAAAGCTTTCTAATGACCTAAGTCCAAAGAGTTTGATAATCTCATTGACCAAAACAGTTTAGAAAGAACCATACAGAAGCATAGGGATGCGGTAGAGTGTTGAGACATCTTATATCTCCACGAAGCTTTATTTCAAAGAATGTGGAGTTTTTGTTTTTTCTCTTTCCAATCAGTCTTTAGCACATTCCAACCTCTTATGCTGACTCACCTTTATGTTACCTTCTGCTGAACCTGTGGTAAAATATTCCTCATAGGGATCCAGGGCCAGAGCCTTAATAGCTGAGTCATGGGCCTGGAATGTGTGAATGAGCTGCCTTTGCCTGATGTCAAAAATGCAGACATGTCCTTTCCTACCCCCCGAGATTAGGAGTTGCTGTTTGGGTGCATACTGAAGTACTGTGGCACCATGATCATGGCATGTGAAACCTGAAGAAGAAAAACATCAGAGACTTTCTCAAAACAATTTCTTACCTTGGTAACTATGATGTCTAAATCCACATTTAAATACAGAAATTACTGATGCATTTTTCATTCTAAGGAACAATTTATTGTTTTGTAAGTCATTGAATTTCTGTAATCATATGATTAAAGAAAAATGTTAAGCAATATCAGAACAAATCTTTTATCCATAATCTCAATATGAAATGAACACAGAGAGAAAAAGTTTAAACCTTAAGCCCTAAGTGATACTGCCTCATAAAAAGTATACAGAGCAGCAGAGACCAAGCTTCTCAGAGTTGGTGAGTATTGACCCAACCAAGTGCTGTACCGTACATGTTCTCTCATCACAACAACACGGTGAGGAAATGTGTGAATGTTTTCAGTTACAAGTTAAGAAATTCATTATCCTTCCCAGGAGTATTTGCATTTCAATATGATTAAGGATTCAAATTAACATGTAGAAAATCTGTAAGCAATGTTAACCACTGTTCACAGAATTCTGCAATAAAATTGAGAAGTAACGACATCTTTCAAAATGCATATCAGTGTATTAAAAGACTGAGAATCTTTCTGTAAAACTACTTCATTTAACCAAACTTACTTGAGCATGGAGCACTTTTTGGGTGGTACTATGTGGAAGACAGAGTTAGGACACTAATTTGGCAAGTACTGTCTTAAAGGAATATTTAAATGGCACTGTTTACATTTCTAGTCATTATCATAAGGTTAACCTTTGTTTTATTTTATGGTTAGGGCCAGGTGTGATGGCTCATGCCCCTAATCCCAGTACTTAGGGAGGCAGAGGTGGGAGGATAGCTTGAGCCTAAGGAGCTTGAGACCTGTCTGAGCAATACAGTGAGACCTTGCTCTCCACAAAAAGGAAAAAAAAAGACAAAATGTATTTTATGATTAGGTTAAATTCTTTAAAATATGCTCTTTTCTATTAAGCTCAATGAATACTTTGCAACTAATCTCTTAAATAGCCTTGTTAGTAGTACCACTATCCATACCATATTTTCTGAATAGAATACAATATAAAGACTATTTTGGATTTCTGAGACCATATATATTTAACTCAGCAAGAAAGCTAGATATGCTAATTAACTTTCCAAATTTTTAGTCATTCATTTTAAATATTTCTCCATTTTCAACCTGACAATAAACACTCACTGGATTCACTAATTAAAACCAAGAAAGCATTCCTTCATGGTATATTTTTAAAAATCATAGACCTTAACTCACCATGAATGAGGCTGTTTCCGGGTGATATTAATGTGTCCCAGAGGCAAACATTTCTTTTAAAGAAACACAATAACAAAAATATATCATAAACAATTGTTCTAAGTCATCACCAGGGACAACCTGTCTTTCAAATATTTTGCTTATTCATTCTTATTTTTTTAGTTCACTCACACCTATAGAGAGTAGTGATTCCCAACTAGGATGTGGGTAGGGACAAACTCCACAGTTCCATCTTACATGGTCCTGCCCGTCTCTGCATCCTCTACCCCAACTCCTTTCCATTACCACTCCAGGAGACTGATATGACTTCCTGAGTATAAGGAATGCTTTTACATCCCCAGGTGGTAGCCACTGCAGGGAAACGAGATGCTTTTCCTGGCCACGTGTTGCTAATGAAAACCATGTGAGGTCAAAATAAATGTTGAGAATGATGGGGACAGTGACAAATGCCTGTTAGTCCCTGAATCCTCATCTCTCACCCTATACAAAAATCAACTCAAGATGGATCAAACTTAAATCTAACACCTGAAACCATAAAAATTCTAGAAGATAACATCGAAAAAACTACTCTAGACATTGACTTAAGACAAAGAATTCATGACCAAGAACCCAAAGGCAAATGCAACAAAAATAAATAGGACCTGATTAAAATAAAAAGCTTCTGCACAGCAACAGTAAACAGGCAACCCGCAGAGTGGGAGAAAATACAATGCATATATCTGACAAGGGACTAATATCTAGAGTCTACAAGGAACTTAACAAAAAAATCCCATCAAAAGTGAGCAAAGGACAAGAATAGACAATTCTCAAAATACAAATGGGCAACAAACATGAAAAAATGCTCAAAACCACTAATTACCAGGAAAATGCAAATTAAAACTCCAATACGATACCACCTTATTCCTGCAAGAATGGCCATAATAAAAAACCAAAAAATCATAGATGTTGGCATGGAGGTGGTGAAAAGGGGACACTTCACTGCTGTGGGAATGTAAACTAGTAAAACCACTATGAAAAACAGTATATGGAGATTCCTTAAAGAATTATAAGTGGAACTACCATTCAATCCAGCAGTCCCACTACTGGGTACCTACCCAGAAGAAAAGAAGTCATTATATGAAAAAGACACTTGCACACTCCTGTTTATAGCAGCACAATTCACAACTGCAAAACTACGGAACCAACCTAAATGTCCATCAGCCAACAGTGGAAAAAGAAAATATGGAATACTTCATAAAAAGGAATGAAATAATCATATATGCAGCAACCTGGATGGAGTTAGAGACCATTATTCTAAGTGAAGTAACTCAGGAATGGAAAATCATGTGTCATATGTTCTCACTTATAAGTGGGAGATAAGCTACGAAGATGCAAAGGATCAGAATGATATATACTGGACTCTGGGGACTTGGGAGGGGTGAGAGGAGGGTGAGGGATAAAAGACTACACATTGTGTACAGTGTACACTGCTCAGGTGATGGGTGCACCAAAATCTCAGCAATTGCCACTGAAGAACTTATCCATGTAGCCAAACACCACCTATTCCCCCAAACCTCCTACAATAAAATAAAAATGTTGAAAATGATAGTGACAGTATCAGATGCTTGTTAGTCCTGGAGAAACTAACAGTGTTAACAGTAGTGGTTTTAAAAAGACTGAATAGCTTTAAAATAAAAATTACACATATTAGGAATAATTTTCATTTTTGCTTTTCTCCTTTTGGTAAGAAAAAACACTCTGAAATAAGAATTATGTAACAAAGTTTTTTTTTTTTTTTAATGCCTAGAGTGGAAAAACCCTACCAATAGAAATCCATACTTTTAGCAAGAATACTTTTCTAACATTTTTATATTTCTTGCTTTGCTTTTCTGTCAACCTACCTATTGTCATTGGAGTGTCCAGATGTGGCAACTAGACTTGAAGAGGTAATAAATGCAAAGTCACTTGTGGCTTTACTGTGGCACTGCCAACTCTACGAAAAACAAAGTGCAACTGATGTTATTTTACCATCAGATAAAATTTGATATAGTACTAACATAGTCTGCTAATAACATACTATATGCATGAGCTAAGAACAGTTTTTAAAAACTCAGTCTAGAATAAAAGAATAAGGGATAATACGAGGGTTAACTATGTGTATATTTGGCTACTGTCCAATAATTTTTAATAACTGGAGTTGGTAAAAACAGAATTAAAGGTCATGTTTTTTAGATTATGTAAGAATAGGACATCAAAGTACATGAACCTACCTAAGCCCTGTCAATTTTAGTGCTAATGATCTCAAATACACGTAATAAGCTTTAATAATAAGCCACAAAGGAAATGCTTACAGACCCAACTAGTCTTACGATGTCAAGGTATGTTAAAATATATAATGCATGCTTTTCTGTCTGGAATTAGAGTGGTGCAGATCTGACTGAAGATGAAAGTATAAATTCAAGATTACTTCCATTTCTGCATAGACAAGGTACAGTCTATAGTGTACTAATTTAAGAGAAATATCTTATACACATAATTAAGAACATATCTATAGTTTAGAAAACTTTTTTAAAGTATTTGGGTAATCTATCTGGTCCCAGGAGGTTCAAGGCTTCCTGAACCTCCCTCCATATATGTGAAGCCTGAAATTTCATACAAGACTGTCACCTTCCACCCTCTCCCGTGTTCCCTTCCCCCACCATATCTCCATCAGGTAAAGATCTACTTGTCTTCATCACCAAGTATTTTGTAGTCCAATTTGGATTAATAAAGTGGCTCATTGGGATTGGCTATTTTATAATCTGGTAAGCACAGTTCTGGAACAAATTGGAATAGATGTTTGGAACCTGATTCTTTTTTTGAGACGAAGTCTCACTCTGTTGCCCAAGCTGGAGTGCAGTGGCACAATCTCGGCTCACTGCAACCTCCGCCTCCTGGATTCAAGCAATTCTCCTGCCTCAACCTCCCAAGGCGCTGGGAATACAGGCATGAGCCACTGCACCCGGCAGAACCTGATTCTTAATGATAGAATTTTATGGTGTGTATATTAAGAAGATAGAGTTTTCAAAATGGATAAAAGTATAATAAAAAACCCCAAGGTGTACCATATACAGGGAAAGCCCCCAAAATTTTTAAAATATAATGATTGCCCTTCAAGGTGAAAAGCAAGGGTTTTTGTTTTTCAGGTCATTTCAGTCTAAAACTAGGGTAAGGATGGGTGCTGCTGTTAGGCTGGGATTGCTGAACAAGATCATCCTTTTCCCAGTAGGACCACCAATGAGATTCACTGTCTGAAACAGACTTCATGAACAAAGTGTTGTCTATATGTGCCCTGGAAACATTAGTGATACTTACCATATAAGGTTTAGGATTTGATGCAGTTTGGTTAACTTGCCAGATACTCAGAAAACCCTCTCCATCCGCAACACCACACTGTAAGAACAGTATAACTACTAAACACATGTTCTTAGCATCCACAGCAAAGGTAAAAACATGGAAAGATGATTCACTAAGGCCCTACTAAACAAATATTCTGCCCCTAACTATGTTTCTGTTGTTGTCATTCCCAAAAAGTCCAAGTGCTAAAAAATTCCTTGTCACTTTTTTTTTTTCTTTGAGATAGGGTTTCACTCTGTTACCCAGGCTGGAGTGCAATAGTGCAATTATAGCTTACTATAACCTCAAACTCCTGGGTTCAAGGGATCCTCCAGGCTCAGCCTTCTGAGTAGCTAGGACTAGGCACATGCCTGGGCTAATTTTTAAAAATTTTGTAGGGATGCGGCCTCCCTTTGTTGTTCAAGTTGTCTCAAATGCTAGAGTTCAAGCAATCCTCCTGCCTTGGCCTCCTAAAGTGTTGTAATTACAGGTGTGAAAAACTGTGTCTGGCCCTTCCATCACTTCTTAACTGCTTACCTGTTTCACTGTTTTCCTCTAACCTCTTACTGATGAAATTTAGTAAGAAACTAGATTTCTCTCAAGAACTTGCCTGTGCTTATAGGAATCACCAACACACTCGAGAGGCAGTTTTTTTTACTCTCACAGTATATTTAGTATCTTTAAATAGACGATCAATCCATACTAAATTTTGTAGATTTTTGCTTCTATTGGAAGAAAAGAGTATATGAATAGACACCAAAAAACTGCCTGCTCAGTTTAAATCCAGGGTCAATGAATTCATTTTTCGATGCACTTTTATCACTCCTAAATATCCACAATTATTTTCAGATGAATTTAGCAGAAGCCCCCAGGAACTAACCTTGTTGCCTTGTGAATTAAAATATAATCTAGTAACTCTTGCATTGCCAGCTTGACGAAAGCAGACAAGTTGCTGAGGCCGCGTCCATTCAAACATCCGTACACTGCCGTCCTGAGCACCTGTAAGATCTGAAACACAAGAGAAAAAGCAGGAAATAGGAAATTAAAGAGTTCCAATATTCTCTATTCTATAAATCAACCTCCAAATGAGGACAGTTACAATTATTAGGTCATAAATACTTACAGTATTGATGGACTGGGTGTGAAGTCATTCTCTTAACATTATGTAGATTCCTTTTCATAAGCTTTAAAAGAAAATTTTAAAATTTTTATTTTGTGTATTCAGAAGAGATGAGCAAGGATATGCTTCAGGATAAATTCTGACATTTATTCTCTTACACCCTGCTTATTTCTGAGAGAAAGCCTGTTATGGATGTTCCGAACCACTACACAGAACAACTGTCTGAAGAGGCTGAGGAAGCAGTTACTTGCTGGTACAGCCCTGGCCTGTGAGGTTACCAAGGAGCTTCATCTCATAATAAAGGAACTCTTCCTCAAGTGCTCCTCCCTGAGGACATTCAGGAGCACCTCCAGATGGTTCAGAGCAGAACAGAAGAATGGGACCCCTCCAGCTACAGTGACAAGAACGTTACTGACATGCTTTCAAACACTTAGAAGTAGACATGAATTCCCCTTTAACTTTGCTTTACCATTTTGTATCTGTTTATTCATCTATAAAATGATAATGGAGCATCATAATAGCACCTACCACCTAGGATTGTTGTGAGAAAAAGCATGCATCTAACACTAAGAAAGTCATATGAGGCCAGTGTGCTGGCTCATGCCTGTAATCCTAGCACCTTGGGAGGCTGAAGCGGGTAGATCAGTTAAGCCCAGGAGTTCGAGACCAGCCTGGGCAACATGGTGAAATGCCAAATACAAAAATTAGCCAGGCGTGCTGGCATGCACCTGTAGTCCCAGCTACTTGGGAGGTTGAGACGGAAGGATCAATTGAGCCCAGGAGGTCAAGGCTGCAGTGAGCTGAGATTGCACCACTGCACTGCAGCCTGGGCAACAGAGCTAGACCCTGTCTCCAAATAAAAAAGCCACAATAAATGTCAGCTGTCATTACCATGGCCTATCTACTGGTATTTGTCCCTGAACTTTAGGATCATTCCTATGTCAAAGTGATTCCAACTGATTTTTCAGAGAGTCCAAATCCAGAAATGATACCTATAAGTAAATAACATACCACACTAGCTCCAGTGCTAGTCTGTCCACTGCCCAGCCATGGCAGAGATGAAGGTGGATGCACCTGACTTGCTGAATAGGATGTTGCACTGGGCTGATAAAGAGTTGTAGTGGAACCACGATAATCAACATCATCTGAACTGTGAAAAACATTTATGTGTTACTTTGAAAGTTCCCTTTTAACACAAATTCCAACTAAAAAGCTTTTTATGTACCCGTAGGACAATCTTTATTTTAAAAACTAATTAAGTGGCCATGAGAAAAACTTAGGTACAAGTCCTAATCACCAATTTTAATACTGGTTAACTTTTTTCCCTTTTGGCAAAATATAAATTTAGTCTAATGTTGTTTGGGGACAACTTTATTGCTGCACAAGTTGAAACAAATGTTTGTTGTAAAGTATTTAATATAGATTTATCTATGGAAAAAATATATGTTCTCTTCAAGTACAGATATCTCAGTATCAAATTAACACCTTTAAAGAAATTTGAGTTTAAAGATTTCCTGGAGTAAGATATATAAAACGTGAAAGTAATTTTTGTGATGGATTGTATCATAGTACATGGTTATATCTACTTTGAAATGTGATATTAAATCCTACTTATATCACATACAAAAAAATTCAACAAAACAAGGAGAGAAACTATCATGGCACCATCCTCAAGCACATACAATTTCTAAGAGTCTGGAGAAAAGCAAGAGGGAGGGCAAACCATGAAGGAGAAACCTCAAAATAGGTAAGAATGGCAAAACACTCGTGGTGCCGTGTCCAAAGCTTTAATGAAAAGTGAAGCCGTCTACATTTTTATATGTTTAAAAAAGAGTATGCTTATTAGGTGGTAAGAAACTCTGCAAAATTACTCAGTAAATGTGACTCAGTGTACTTAACATACTTGTGTATACTGTTTTAATTATCCAGGTCAGATTAATTTACTGAATATCATGAAGCCAAGTGTCAGGGATTATCCTGATTGAAATACTATCAAAAAAAGAAATACTATCAATAGCGTAGGGTTTAATGGAAGAAGTATAATTTACTCGGTTAATGTAGGCAAAGACTTTCATTGGCAGCTAAACCAATTATATTTGTCACCTACTCAAATGAAGAAAGAGATACATGTATACCTTTTGAAATAATTCAAATCATGTGCATAACCATTTAGTGAGTACTTCTTACAGAAAACTATATGTAAAAGTGACTATGAGACACCTTTTGGATTCTCTGTCATATTCTTCTCCGATCCATATATATGACTGACAGGCCAGTAGAGAAGTAACATCAAGTTCTTGAACATCATGTGTTGAAGCCAAAACAATTTCATTACAATTTGCCTATAAAGCAAAGGCAGAGTCAATGATTTAAGCAATTTCACTGAAGAGAAATACATTGTTTATAATGATGATAGCTTTTACCTTATTAACAGAAAATGCCATGATCATATCAGATTCCTTATGAATGACTTTCGCTTTTCCACCTGGATAGCCCAGATCAGCTTCAACCTAGAAAACATTCATCAGCAGTTTTAGTTGTGGCAGCACAGCTCTATTTAGAGTTATGCACATCCCATAAGATTTGAAAGCAGGATAAGAAGAAAATGTAGCAGCAGCAGCGATAAAAAAGGGTAAGAGTAACTGTAACGTGTTGAAAACTAGCTTTGGAAAATTCGCTTAAATTCTCTGATGTCCTGTAATCACCCCAATTTCCATTGTGATGGTAAGATACTGATTAATTATAAAAGATGGCTAATATATTTTTATTAGTAATTTATACAGTAATATGTCTCTCTTAGCTCTTCCAAAAGTGCATATTCTGCAATAAGAATGTGCATACATTAAGAGGCACAGAGTGAGGTAAAAAGCCATAGAAAAACCACAAAGAAACCACCCTTTGAAGTAAGGGTGATGAGACAGAAATAAGGAAAAGTTGGAAAGAGGGATAGTTCGAAAGGGATAAAAGAGACTGACGAGAGGAAGGTGCAATGCCTTAGGGTTTGTGATGGCAAGGAAAGAAAAGGCAGAATCGAGAAGGAAAGATGAAACAGCCATGCTTAAAACAGAAAAAGTGACAGAAGTGAAGATGGAATAGGGAGCAAGAAAGACAAGAACCAAGGGCAAGACAGAGCAAGCCAGATACAGTGAAGCATCTCCTCCCCTGTAACACTGAAGTGGTATGGGAGCACTACGAGTTCTCTGAGTAGTTAGCCATTTGGGCAGGTCATGGTTAGTATCAGAGATGAGACGTTAGCTCCTTGAACTTTAAAGAATGAGCTAAATACAAGATCTTGGAATACTACCTTGATGTGGCAATCTTCTGCTACGCAGTTTTGGTTGACCTGCTCCACATGTTCTTCTATAGACTAAATACCACCACACCGTCACAAACACAAAACACATGCATGGAATGAAATTATAAAGACAGTGAAATATTTCAAGCTGAAATGGCCACTCCACCACTGAAAGATGATGAAAATGAATTTGCAAAATCAAGAAATTAAACTGAATAAAACAGTCATCAAATAAACAACACAAAGCCAAAAGAGCAAAATTAATGTGACTATTACATATACACAAGAACATAAAAGCTATTTTAAAATCAAAATTAGTTATCTGTATACAGTTATAAGAAATTTAAGTTACATAACTGGTAATCTATAAAATTAAAGCTCACTTATATAAGCAGATGCACAAGATGCTACATAAATTCCTGCCCTATAGGGGTGGATTTCAAATATAAATTATTTATTTCTAAACATAGATTCAAAATACTGATAATTATTTCACTCATAAGGAATATGACTAATCACATGATTTTTCTCTAAGTAAATAAATGTTTAATAAAATCAGGCATGGAAAAGAAATCACTCAGTGATTTGCTCCCAGGTTGATGCAGGGTCCTAAGGATGACTGTAATCGCCAGTCATACTTCTGCTCTGCTGTGGAAACTCTGAAGATTTGATCAGAGAAACAAACTCTTCCTCATACCTTTTCAGGTGACTGCCTCCCTTTCATCATGAAGGGCCATTCAAAATTTCTGACCATGCCTCCAGGGACTCCCCTATGGCTGCTGTGGCTGATAAAGATGTATCCAAGAAAACTTCCAAGGAATGGTCAATGTGTGGCACAGCTAACTCAGTGAAGGCCAAATTGCTGAAGAATCTATTTGTCTTAACTAGCCGAATTCACCAATCTGTTTCCCAAAACCTTGTTTTGTGAAATATTTTTCTTTAATATCTTCAGTGAGTAAAAGATCTTATTCTTATACATATATCTATAACTTCATTTATCAGGGATTTTTTTTTTAAATGCATCCAGCATTTTTAGGATTAACCTGCCAATTTTATTGGTCACTTTTCTGAATTTGCCAAATTTAGTGATTACCAAAATTCTATTTGACAATTTTAAAGATTTAAGCACTCTTACTGGATTGGGTAGAGTTTTAATAAGTTTTGCATATTTCTGAAGCTAGCGACGAGTTTTTGTCCAGCAGCGTTAACATTTTATTCATAATTTTTTTCTTAATGAAAACACCTTTTTTTCAGATCTGTGCTATTCAAAACAGCAATCACTAACCATACATAACTATTTAGATTAATTGTAACTATTTAGATTAAAATTTAAAATTGTTTCTCAATCACGCTAGCCACACTTCAAGTACTCAGTAACCACATGTGGCTGGTGACTACTACATTGGACTATGCAGATACAGATTTCCATCATCACAGGAAGTTCTATGGGACAGTACCAGACAAGACAGTAATTCCATTGTTTTAAAATTAAAAGGGTACATGATAAAAATTCTTCCATCCTAACTCCCAGTTGCTTATATAGCACTTTAAGAAACATTCCATTTATCTCTGTCCTACTTCCCTGTTTGTGGGACCACTGCTGGAAGAAAAATAGAAGAGAACACACAGAGACTAAGGGGCATAATGGAAGGGAGACTGAGGGACAGAGAGGGGGAGAATTAGTTAAGGAAGAAGCAAACTAGTGGGGAAGGGCAAGACGAGAATGGGAGGGTCCAAGAAACCCAGACACCTGGCTTCCCATAGCACTCTACACTCTGATAAGTCAACCAATCAAGCTGCTATCAACTTTACCAATATTTAAAACATACTTGTGATCAATCTTTAATTTTAATAATTTGAAGAACAAAACACTCAGAAAATTGATCACTCAATGAACTGGTTTTCTGTGAATAACAGAGCCCCTAATTGACCAGAAATCTTATTAAGACAGGGTCTCACTTTGTTACCCAGGCTGGAGTGCAGTGGTGGTTGATCTCAGCTCACTACAACCTCCTAGGCTCAAGCAATCCTCCTGCCTCAGCCCTGCAAGTAGCTAAGATTACAAGCGTACACCATCACACCTGGATAATTGTTTTGTATTTTTTGTAGACACGGGGTTTCACCATGTTGCCCAGGCTAGTCTCAAACTCCTGAACTCAGGAGATCCCACGTCTAGTGCTAGGATTACAGGTGTGAGCCACTGTGCCTGGCTAAAATCTTTTATTTCAAATCACTATCTTAGATTCTTATATCTTAGTTTATGGAATTTGGACTCAGGATCACTATAGGAAATGCTATACATAGTGGTTTAAATGAAAGAGGCAAATAATTTGCCTCTGATTTCCCTAACAAAGCTCACATCAATAATTTCAATGCCATAAGGGTCTTTTGTTATGAAAAAGCTTATAACTAGGACTCAAAAGGTCTCTACACTTCATTCTTCTACTTCCTCATTTAAGTACATAATTTTTTAATCCACAGAGAAAACAAATGACTGTTCATAAGGGTTGACCACAATTACCATTCAGGTAAGTGGGTAAGTGGGAAAGAGAACAAGTATGGTAGGTTCCACTGCCCTAGGCATGAGGAAAAACTGAAAAGCAGTTTTATATTTTTAATCTTGGGAAACTGAGCCATATGGACTCTCTCTGTTTTCACTTTTCTAAGTAAAATATAATTCATTTCTTCTCTTCTCATTGATTGATTTGCCAAATCTTTTTTTTTTTTTTTTTTTGAGACGGAGTTTGGCTCTTGTTGCCCAGGCTGGAGTGCAATGGCACGATCTTGGCTCACCGCAACCTTTGCCTCCCGGGTTCAAGCAATTCTCTTACCTCAGCCTCCCAAGTAGCTGGGATTACAGACATGCGCCACCACGCCCAGCTAATCTTTTGTATTTTCAGTAGAGATGGGGTTTCTCCATGTTGGTCAGGCTGGTCATGAACTCCTGACTTCAAGTGATCTGCCTGCCTCAGCCTCCCGAAGTGCTGGGATTACAGACATGAGCCACCGTGCCTGGCCATGTTTGCCAAATTTTTAATTGCATCAGACACTCAACTCTGAACACTCTTCAAACTGCTCATTACCTCACTAAATAGCCAAACAGACTGAAATGCTCATATAAAAGGTCCTACTTTTATAAGGAAGAGGTCATCTGCCAATCTCCCAAACTGCTGGTTCTTCTTGAACCATGTCTGCTATTACATTTGTATTAACTTAAAAATAACCATGCAATGCAGAACCTCTGCCTTGCTTTGTAAGAGCAATCTTCCTTCATCTTGTATTTGCTATTTCTGTAGTTTATTTTCTCATAAAAGTATCCTGAATTTGTTGCTTCAAATCTTCATTCTGTTCATTTCTAAGTGCTAAGTAAATAAAATGCCTTTAAAGGGCTATTTTATGTTTTAAACACATATTTGGAGAATATTATAGAGTAAGTTTATATATTAAATTCCTCAAACCATCCATCACAATGTTTATTACATGTAAAAACCTAATGACAAATACTATAAAGTACCAACTTTCACTTGAATATATGTAATTTATCAAAGCACCTATGTTGCTTCATTGCTATGAAATGAAAATTATAAGGTTTTATCTTAAAACTAGTTCACGGTAGTTTAGTGAACTTTGACTATTACCCAACCAGAAAGAAAATTTCAGAATAAATTGAGCACTGATTTACTTAGAAACGTTAAAGAAAAATTATAATAGAAAATATTTTTCTCAAAATACCTCACTCTGCTTTCTTTTCTTAGTGAAAATATATCTAATAAATGTCTCTTGAAGGACTTCTTGTTTAACAAGGAAATGCCAAAGTCGTTTGACTGGAAATGCAGAAGAATCCCGGGACCTATTAAAAAAAATTAATATATCACACTATTTTAGTCTATAGAAAATATGTTTATATTTGTAGATATTTATTTTTAAAACCTTCACAATCTATTGCAAAGAAGACACAACATTAAACTCAACAAAACTGTACAGTTTACTTTTAATTTTTAGTTCTACTAAAAATCATTTCATCTAGCAACTAATTCTCTAATCACACTGAATGAACCAGTTAAGCTGACAAATTATTATTCTCTTTTTAAAGTATACTTTATGTTGGTTCTCTTGGTTAAAGCATATCGGCAATGACTATAAGTCATAGATGTCAATTCTAACAGCCTAACAAGCTAAAAAGCTTTGTTCTTTTAACCTTATTTTAATAGTAAATACTATTAATCAGGGTCCACTATCTCAAAAAAAAAAAAAAAAAGCATGCTGCTTATCAAAAGGGATCTAGATGGGTGGGCAGGCAGAAGATAAAAAACGTCAGTTAAAAACCTGTGATGTGTTTACTGTTAAATTACTGACAAAAGCCAGAAGCACCTTATTTGCATATATAGATTGTTAGAAAAAAAATTCTGTAAGAGTTCTGACAATAAGAACATAAATATGCCGTGTGCAGTGGCGCATGCCTGTAATCCCAGCACTTTGGGAAGCCAAGCTGGGGGACTGCTTGAGCCCAGGAGTTTGAGACCAGCGTGGGCAACGTGGTGAAACCCCATCTCTACACAAAATACAAAAAAATTAGCCGGGTGCAATGGTACTCGCCACTAGTTCCAGCTACTCGGGAGGCAGAGGTGAAAGGATGGGTTGAGCCCAGGAGGTTGAGGCTGCAGTGAGCTGAGATTGCACCACTGCACTCCATCCTAGGAGACAGAATAAGACCCTGTCTCAAAAAAACAAACAAAAAACACCACACCAGAAATTAATACAATAAAGAATTTTTCCTTTATGTAAATGGAATGTCTATGAATTATAGATAATACAGGGAAAAAAATTCTATTCAAATTTCTGATATTTTTCTTAGGGTATTCTGCTAAAAATAGGACTGCAGGTTCAAAATTATGAATGTTTTAAAGTATATTGGCATATTTAGCCAAACTGTCTTCCAGAAAAGTTAAGCTATACTCTATCAGCATTATAAGAGCTTTCTTACTTGAACGGGGTATTTTCAGGTTCTAGCATTGCTTTATTTCGAAGAATAGCTGGTCCAGCTCCCACTGAAAGGTCAGTTGGATATGTGTTGATATAGTTAGCGGGTGGACCTTCAAACTGATCCATTTTCTCTTGCAAGATCTGTTCCCAGTTCTCCAAGTTTTTAATCACAGCAATACCTAATGGTGATGTTACAGGCAGCTCTACAAGGTGACAGAACATGTTATTTAATAAAAAATATGGATCATCATCCAAATGTTTATAGAATCTGAATTCTGAGACAAAACCTCTGAAAATACAAATAAATCTGGAAATGTTAATGTAATACAGTTTAGATTCTTAATGCTCTCAACAAAACAGAAGTGGGTTTCTGCTCTTTCTCCATCTTCTGTGTAGAGAGTGATTCCTGATATAAACTAAAGTATTAGACTAAAGCCAGGTGTGGTGGCTCACACCTGTAATCTCACCACTTTCAGAGGCCAAGGCAGGTGGATCGTTTGAGCCCAGGAGTTCAAGACTAGCCTGGGTAACGTGGTGAAACCTTTTCTCTACAAAAAATACAAAAATTAGCCCAGCATGGTGGCAAATCTATAGTCCCAGCTACTCAGGAGACTGAGGTGGGAGGATGGCTTGAGCCTAAGAGGCAGAGTTTGCAGGGAGCTGTGATCACACCACTGCACTACAGCCTGGGCAAAAGAGCAAGACTCTATCTAAAAAACTAAAAATAAAGTCACAGATTGGAGCCTAAAATAAACAAGACTTTATAAAATATCTAATGCACTGTTTTTAAGTGCCAAAGGACCTTTTATATAGATTCTGTAAAGAGAAACTTGACGGCAATTTATTATATTTAATAACATTAATTTTTAAATTCCAAACTCACCAGAGAATTCCAGTCCAGCAATAGGAAAGAAATTCTTGACATTGTGAAGTGCTAGCTTAACCATTGTCAAATGTAGAAGAGCCCAGCTGTTCAAGAAGGAGCAAAAAAGTCTTTAAGTGAAAAATAAAATCATGGGAGACAACAGAGTAGTGTTCCCTGCCTACTGTTTAGCCCACTCTCCAACCCAGAAAAAAAGCTGTCATTGAAATTTACTATGCAAAAATGACAGCTTTGTGGTCACTGAATATAAAAAACTTGCAATACTATATTACACATGCTGAAAATTACCTCATGGAAAAAGATTTACCACATAGTCACATGGAACCTAATAGTATACCAATAAATTATATATTAAATTCTAATAGTATAACATGAGTTACATATTTTTTCCTCACTAAAAATGCTTGTGTTTGCATTCTCCATGAAAGCTAGTCTTTGGAGGTGGAGAAAATATTATGGAGAAATTGACCTCAAAGGTGCAGAATTTGTTACCTGGAAACATAAGTCATTTCTTATATAAATTCAGGATAATAATGTTATTTAAAATTAATAACATTGGGATTTTCTACAAAAAGAAAAGCCAAAAAAAAAAAAAAGAGAGAGAGAAAGAAAAGAAAAGTCTTATTTACCTATAGGAATTTGGATCTTGGTGCTCCTGTATTTGTGTATCTGAAAAAAAGGCATCATCTTCTTCATCACTATGAATGCTTTCATCAGAATCATATATAACACCACTATCAGACAAAGGAAGAAATGGCTGCAATAAAAGATAAAGTTATTTTTTAAAGATTATGATTTTATAAACATATAAAATATATTTTAACTATATAATTTATGTATTATATATTTAATATAGAAAATGTTTTTAGTATATAATTATTTTTGTTCTAACATAAAAGTAAACATTTTAAATGGTGTTGGCATAAGTAAAAATTTTCTTTTGCAGATGATGCTACATTTACAAAGTCAAGATGACTAGGTAAAACTCTCAGACTCAGTAACTGAATAGCTAGATATGAAACGTGTTTAAAATCAATAGTTTTCTTCTTATAGATCAGCAATAAAAAAGTTAGAAAAATCTAAAGAAATACAAAAGGACAACTGTGAAAGCTGTGAGACAGCTTTGTGAAGGAAATTATAAACCTTTATAAAATTATATGACAGGAAGGAGTGAAATGTGTAAAAACTGTAATTCTTTATAAGTTAATTTACATAGGCTTTAAATAATTTCAATAACAATGCCCCTGGGAATTTCTCTTCCTATTTTGGAACTTTAAAATGATTCTGAAGTTCTTAGAGAAGAAAAAATAGATGAGATCAGCTGGGAAATTTTTTTTTAATAAAAAAATCCCATTTTTTTTTAGTGGATATTAAACTAAGTAAGAAAAATGTAGTCTAGCAATTGATTGATACAAAGATATAATACAAGAATCATATATGTATAAGAATTTAATCTGATAAAGATAACATCTTAAGTCAGTGGGAGAAAAGGAAGGATTATTTAATGAATAATAATGGAACAACTAGTTAGCTAAGTGTGGGGATGGGAGATGAAGTCTGATCCAGTCTGTTCCTCACTTTATTCTAGATAAATAAGAGAATTAAAAGTTAAGGAGGAGGAGAAGGAAAAAAAACAGGAGGAAACAGAGAAGGAAGGTAAAATAAATGTAAACATTTATTAGTGGAAAAGACTTCTGCTTAAAAATAATGTAATCAATAAGGAAATGTATGGATAGATCTTTTTAAAATTTCTGTGCATGGTAAACTTTTTAAAACTTCAAATGCATAATAAACAAAATTTTAAAGCAAATAAACTAGAAAAAGTTTAACAAGATAAATTAATATCCCTAGATAAATAAAGTATCCATAAAAAGGAAAACGCCATAATCTCAATAGATAATTTAGGTAAGAATATGAACAGTCAATACCTCAAACTGGAAAATCAAATGGCAATAAGATCATTAAAATTTTAATGTCACTAACAGAAAATAAAAATCATTTAATCTATCAAATTAACAAAAATGAAAAAGGAATACTTAATGCTAATAATGGAGTAAAGTCAGATGCATCCTCTCACTATTCTCAAGAAAGTACAAATCAGTAATGTAGAAAATAATCTGGCAATACGTATTAAAAGCCTTATTTAAGTTTATAACCTTTGACCTAGTATTTTTTTTTTTTTTTTTTTTTTTTTTTTTTGAGACGGAGTCTCTCTCTGTCACCCAGGCTGGAGTGCAGTGGTGCAATCTCGGCTCACTGCCAGTTCCGCCTCCCAGGTTCACGCTATTCTCCTGCCTCAGCCTCCTGAGTTGCTGGGACTACAGGCGCCCGCCACCACGCCCGGCTAATTTTTTGTATTTTTAGTAGAGATGGGGTTTCACCGTGTTAGCCCGGTCTCGATCTCCTGACCTCATGATCCATCCACCTCGGCCTCCCAAAGTGTTGGGATTACAGGCGTGAGCCACCACACCAGCCTGACCTAGTACTTCTTAAGGAAATAATCTGCTCATGAACAAGAGGTATCTTTAAAGATACTGTTCTTGGCATTATAAACATCAAATCGCTAATTAGGTAAACTATAGTGTATTCATCAAAGTGAAATGTTACATGGTCACTATAATTGATGCTTATCTAGAAGCAATGATCAACCAAGCAAGAGTGAGCACCCCAGCATCTGACTGTAATTTCTAAATATAATTTCTCACAAAAAGGAACCAGGTTATTTAAAAAAAAAAAAATGATTGTTCTCAGTCACGGGCAGGAAATATACATGATTAGCCTAGAATAAAACTAGAAAGCAGGCAAACTCAAACAGTAGTGGAATAATCTCAAAAAGATTCGGAGCCAACTGTGGAAGAGGCTCTCACTGGCAAAGATGGATAATCTGAGGCCCCATGAGAAAAATAACTGCAATGGATTAAAACATATAAAATATGTTTAAATCTATAAGCTCATAACAAAACTGAAAGCAAAACAAAACTCACTGCCCTTCTCTGAAGGATGCTTGAGAATCAACTCATCATTTTGAAAACTGGTACACAAAAGCAAAGAATAAAGCATTTATCATGTCTTTCCAACTCAAAATGTACTTCAGGGTAACTGAATAGATTGATGAAGAGACATTCCAGCAAATAGATGAAAAATGAATGACAAGATTATATCATCATAATTTAAAACTTTCACTGAAATAATAAATGTAGGCAAAGATCAACTAAAATCATAAAAAGCTTCCTGACAGAAATATACAAAACCACGGACGAAGTTAATCCTGCACTCCCTCTTCCTATCCCATCAGAATGAAACTGGATTTAACTTTCACTTTACAAGATTCAGAGGAACAAAATATGGTGATGCCATCGGCAAAATCCGTTGAAAAATTCTAAACGTCAAAATTCTTTCAGGGCAAACAAAAAAGGTAGGAGTTAAGTTAAAAAAAAAAAAAAAAGAGAGAGAGAGAGACGGAGGTGGAGCCTATAGATT
The DNA here is from genome assembly GCF_007565055.1 of Rhinopithecus roxellana. Taxonomy (NCBI): domain Eukaryota; kingdom Metazoa; phylum Chordata; class Mammalia; order Primates; family Cercopithecidae; genus Rhinopithecus; species Rhinopithecus roxellana. The sequence continues at coordinate 38,611,696 of NC_044553.1, forward strand.
AAAAGAGACTGAAGATGTAGCAACCACTTGCAAGGTATGAATCGTATTTTAGATCCTAATTTGAACAAATCAACTATATAAAAACGTTTAAGATGCAATTGGTGAAATGTGAATACTGTCTGAATATGTGATAATATTAAAGAATTGTGAGTGTGCTTCGGTGGCTGTAACACTAGTGTAGATCTGTTTAAAATCCTCTTTTTTTCAAAAACAAATACTGAAATATTTTTGAATGAAATTTTATGTCTGGATTTGCTTCCAAACAATCTTAAGTAGTGGGGTGAGGTATAAATGAAACAAGACTGTCCATGAGTAGATAATTTTTGAAGCTACATGATGGTAGATAAAAGATTCATATGCCATTACCTCTCCTTTTGTGTATGTTGGAAGTTTTCTACACTAAAGTTTTAAAAATGACAGCTATCTAAGTTTTTAATGGTATAAAAACTGTTTACCTTGTTAATGTTAACAGAAAAAAAACTACATGCACTGATCCAATTATATACCTTTTTTAATCTGAGGAAAAAAGATTAGAAGTAAATTGGCCAAAATGGTAACAGCTATCTTTGCATAGATGAGTGCTATTTCCCTTCTTTATAATATTTTGCATTTTCCAAATTTTCAAAATATATATCAGGAGGAAACATTTTTGAAAAACAAAAATTAATTTAGCACATTACCATTTACAAATCTTAATGTTGTTATCACTCACATTAATGATGCAATGAGCTTTCATTCATGGCAAATAAAACGTTTAAAAAGGTAGGAGTGGGAACTGCCTATACATTTTTAAGAGTACTTTATTACTTCCCTGGTTTATTAGCTAAATACAATTAAGTACAACTCAACTGGCAGCCTTAAGGGATAGGCCAGAATGACTCTGGAAGTATAACTCGGACCCTGATAGAGTGTAAACTTGGAAATCTGCACTCACAATGTGCCCAATCCCATAGTTCTCAAACTTTAGCACACATTAGAACCATCTGGAGAGCTTTTTAAGACACAGATTGTTGGTTCTCACTCCCAGAGTTTCTGATTGAGGGGTCTGAGGGAGGACCCAAGAATTTGCATTTCAAACAAGTTCCCAAGCAATGCTGATGCTGCCGGTTCTGAGACCACACTTTGAGACCCACTGACATAACCAAAGTCTTTTTTGGGGTTTTTTTTTTTTTTTTTTTTTTTTGAGACACTGTCTCAGTCTGACACCCAGGCTGGCACGCAGTGGCACAATCATGGCTCACTGCAACCTTGACCTCCTGGGCTCAAGCAATCCTCTCATCTCAGCCTTTCAAACAGCTAGGACTACAGGCACACACCACTGCACCTATGTTTTTAAATTTTTTTGGTAGAGACATGGTCTATGTTGTCCAGGCTGGTCTCAAACTCCTGGATGTAAGCATCCTTCTACCTTAGCCTCCCAAAGTGCTGAGGTTACAGGTATGAGCCACTGCACCTGGCCTCAAAGTCTTTAGATAACAAAACAAAGCTTCCAAACTCACACTGAAAGACTTTTTAAGGATCAGCTTCTTAGCATACAAAAAAACGGAATGGGATCAGCACCTCAATAACTCTGAGATCTAATAAAAATCTAAAAATGGGAAGAGGCATGACTCTGGAGATGTATTCCCTAATGTGTACGCACAGCAAGGTGACAACAGAGTTAACACATGCAAAGAGGGAAACATACCAATAGAAGGAGAATCATGAGCTCAAAAAAGCAAAGTGCAGAAAAGCAAACATTAGCATGCACCCACTATGGTATGAAATGGGGCTATACCAGATCCAGTCACCATGAGTATTCTGATCCCCTGAGAAGTTTCCTTTGCTCTGGGAAAACAGAGATGTATCATGGGGCCTCATCATGGCCTGATAAAACCCTCAAATGTCCATCCATCTCCTTCTATTCTAATCCCATGCTTACCAAGGTAGCCACTGATAATTAGAAGGCAGGTGCCTAGATGGTAGCTGCAAGTATTCCAGTCACTAGAAAAAGATAGTGCTGATTATATAATAACCTGACTTCTGATTTATACCCAACTCCCATGTGATTTTAATTTGTCTCCTACATCATCAAGTAACTGATCATCCTTAAATTTACTATGACTATTCAGTTTCTGGACTTAATAAATGTCTAAACTATGGTGATTCAATCCAAAAGCTACCCCATCATTCCTATGTGAGACACATGCAAGAGTTAATAAAATAAATGATACAATTATCTTATAGCTTGCATTCCTCACACTCCTTACCTTTGCAACAAAATAATCCCACATACTAAGTTCAGGAGGAATAAATTTTTCTTTGTAAGATGGTCTTTCTGCAGGCACCGGTGGTGGGGTAGCATCTTTTACAGGCCTTCCAGGGACAAGCATTCGCATGTTAAATCTTCTACGGTGTTTATCTATGTCTTCAGAAAGGACAGGAGGTGCTAAATGAAGATAGAAGGAAAAAAAATCTAGCATTCATTTTCCATTGTTAATTGATAGAGTTAAGCTTTCTTTTTATCCTACTCTTGCCATGTTTTGGTCTAGACTAAATTACTTATTCCTGTGCTTCTAAACTTTTCTAGTTACTGAATCAGCTTTCCAGCAGTCAAGGCAGAGATGCAGATGGAGATAAAGCATTAAAGCATATCTTGCCATGTGCTCCATAAAATAAGGATTAAAGTAATTCTATATAAAATATACTAAATAAGTGGTATATTCAATAAATATTAAAGTGAGTGATTGACTGATTACCCCTGGCTATGAGGTTCAAGAAAGATTCACTGAATATGTAGAATTTAATAGTGTGCCTTAAAAGAAGGGCGGAAGTTCAATGGGAAAATGGAAAAGGGCAACATAAATAATCAAAGAAGGTTTGGGTAAATGAGGAGTCAATTATTTTTGGTAGACAGGAGTTATGGAGGGAAGTAATATCGACAACAAAGTCTAGAGTTAGGTTAGGACAAGTCTGTGGCTAGGAAGCTGGGAATCTGTGTTTTGGGCAATTCTCACTAACACTTCTTAAGCTTTAGTCACACAATGAAGTATGGCTTGTCTGATCAATTAGAGAGAAGATGAGAGATGACATAAGAACGGCCTGCACTAATATGGTGGTGGGTGGTAAAAAGTAGAAGGGTTGTATATGAGTGATACACAAAAGAAATAGCAAAAGGATTCAGGAATTGGATATGAGAGGGCGAGAAAGTAGAAGTCAACCTGCTCCTCTCCTAAACCTCCCCATCACAGAAAATAATTTTATCTCAACTCTTCTTTCTTCCCTACCCCACACACAATTCATCAACAAATCATTGGCTCTAACCTCAAACTATATCCAGAATATGATCACTTTTCACTCTGACCATAACTAACACCCTAGGATAAACCACTATTATTTCTTTTTAATTGAGGCAAAATTTACATAACATAAAATTAACAATTTTAACGTGTACAATTCAGTGACATTTAGTACATTTAACATGTCATGCAACCACCACCTCTATCTAGTTCCAAAGCATTCTCCTCACCTCAAAAGGAAACCCTATATCCAATAAGCAGTCACTCCTTATTTCTCCCTCCCACTAGCCCATGGCAACCACAATCTACTTTATGTCTCTATGGATTTACCTATTCTGGATATTTCATATAAATGGAACCAGACAATATGAGACTTTTTGTGTCTGACTTCTTTGGCTTAGCCTATTTTTGAAGTTCATACAGATTATAGTATGCATTAGTACTTCATTCCTTTTATAGCTGAGTAACACTCCACTGCACGTATATACCATACATACTTTGTTGATCCTTTCATCCTTGATGGTAACCCACAATTATCTTTTAAGTGGACTAGCCTCCCTACTACCAGGCTCCCTACTCTTATTTATGTTACCCAGTCTATTCTCCACAAAGCAGCTAGAGCAGTTCTTTTGAAAAGCTGAATCAGATTATGTCACTCCTTTCTTTCTTTAGAACAACTAACACTTTTACCATGATCCTAAAGGACCTTACTCCCGCTACTTTTCTATTCTCATCTCCTACAACACTCCCCCTCTTCACGAGAGCCATGATGGTCCCTGGGTAGTTCTTGGAAAAGGCCAAACTCAATTCTACCTCAGGACCTTTGCATTCATCTGCCTGGAGTGCTCTGGTCTCAGATATCCACATGGTGTGACTCCTAACTTCCTGACAGCTCTGCTCAAATACTATCTCATCAGAAACATGTCTTCCAACCCCCTTAACTAAACTGGTCCATTCCCATTCCCTCATCACTCTCTTTCCACTTACTCCATTTTTATCACAGTTCTTATCATACCTGAAATATCATTTGTTAATTGCCTGATAGGTGTTGTGAATAAATTAATGCAAATATAAATATGTACTGGCAGGTTTTAAGCATGGATGATTTGATGGATAAATTACCACGAACAAAAAATCAGAAAACTCAGGCAGAGAAAGAAACAATTTTGAGGAAAAACTTTTAAGTTTAAAGTGGACTATAACCAAGCAGCAAGAAAGAGATTCAGAGGTATCCACATTTAATGGGAATGGAAGCAGTGGGAGTTGATGAGATCATCTCCCTTACAATGACTTACACAGGAACCTATTTATTTAACTCAATCACAGACAATGAAGACAGAGGTTAGTGTCATTTAAACTTGTGTGCCACTGATTCCTCATCTGTAATATGTCCATTTCTAAGGATGAATTAAGATGATTTCTATATATGAGCATCAAGATAGAAATCTTTCCTGTGGCATCAGTCTATACCTCACCATATCCTACCATCTTCAAAAGTGGGATGAAAAATATATTCTGGTCCATGAGGGAAGAAAAAACAAGGAAAATGGAATAATACTATCACACTGAAGACTATGGGAACATATTTTAGAAAATAAAAATAAAATAGAATTTTAAAACCATGTGTACGATTGGAATGGCTGTCTTGCACATGACCATACACTTAATCTGAAGCCAACTGCTGGTATGCGCTAAAGATTTTGAACACTTATTTAAATTTTCTTTCTGTAATTAAGAACTATCCTTTTTGTTTTTGTTTTCATTTTATTTTCTTAGGAACTATCCTTTTTGTATGACTTTGTTCCTTAATATTGTTTCTGTATTTACCTTTACCTTTCCTCTATTTTTAATCTTCTTCAAACATGTCCTGCTTTATCAACCTCAAAAATGTTATTTCTATAAAAATAAAAGTAACAAACTATATTTTTATTATATCATGGGTTTAATTATTTGCTGTCATTAACAAGAGTGGTTATACTTTAAGCATCGCTTATTTTCAAAGTGAAATTTCTTAAAACATTAAAAAATTTTTAACATTCAAAATGATTGACATTTACATACATTACTGGTATCAAACTTATCTTACCTGAAATATTTTCTGATTGTCTTCGAGGTTTCACAACAAGTTTTACACCACCTCCAAAAACAGCAGCCCACATTCGATTATTTAATGGGTGGGCTGCAAGCCGAAATAATTCATTGGAGGAATTTGTGGCAAGAGCATGTATTAATAAACTTAAGTAAACAGCAACAACAGCTTCACATAACAAAATGTTCAGTTTTGGCTGGTCTTCATCTTGGGCTGAACTCAAGAGATTAATAAGTGAGCTCACACCTATAAGGGAATATAAAATCATAAGAAGTATGTCAGGATGAAGAACCAGAAGGAAAAAACATCCAAATTTGCAACTTATCCAAAATTATGCATTTATATTTTACAAAAATATTTCCATAATTTGAGCAATAAAATAAATAATGATAGGAATGGATTATAGCCTATAAAATAAAATCATCCATTTGTCTACAATGATATAATAAATGAGTAGATGAACAAAAGGTGAGAAGGGGAAGCTCTTTCTTATAGTAGAATTTCAACTAATACATAAAATGAGTGATAGCAGTAGAAAATCACCATCTAGTAACCCCACAGTAATATGATTCAGGCAAACATCATCACTAGATGCTAAAATTAGCAAGTGAAAGTATAATATTTTACACAGTCTCAAACTCTTCACAAGATACTGATTAATTACAAAGGGAAAAAAAAAGTAACTTTACAATGGAGAAACTTGGCAGAAACCACCTTACCAAGTGATCAAAGTTAATAGCAGTTGGGGCCAAATGACATCATATGCCTCTTATACCTCCTACTGAGAAAGGCACATCTTTTTTGTGGTATCCCTGCCAAAAAATATGTAACTTGAATCCAACATTAAGAAAAAAATCAGGGCTGGGCACGGTGGCTCACACCTGTAATCCCAGCACTTTGGGAGGCCGAGGCAGGTGTATCACCTGAGGACAGGAGTTCGAGACCAGCCTGACCAATATGGTGAAACCCCATCTTTACTAAAAATACAAAATAATTAGCTGGGCGTGATGGCGAGCGCCTGTAGTCCCAACTACTCAGGAGGCTGACACAGGAGAATTGTTTGAACCCAGGAGGCCAGAGGTTGCAGTGAGCCGAGATCGCACCACTGCACTCCAGCCTGGGCGACAGAGCAAGACTCTGTCTCAAAAAAAAAAAAAAAAAAACAGAAAGAAAGGAAAGAAAGAAAGGAAGGGAAAGGAGGGGGGAAGGGAAGGGGAAAGGGAAGGGAAGGGAAGGGGAAGGGGAAGGGGAAAGGGAAAAGGGAAAAGGGAAGGGGAAAGGGGAAGGGGAAGGGAAAAGGGAAAAGGGAAGGGGAAGGGAAAAGGGAAGGGGAAGGGGAAGGGGGGAAAGAGAAAAGGGAAAAGGGAAGGGGAAGGGGAAGAGGGGGAAAGGGAAAAGGGAAAAGGGAAGGGGAAGGGGAGGAAAGGAAAAGAGAAAACATCAAAAATGCCCAAATTGAGAGACACTTTAAAAAAATAACCTGCTGGTACTCTTCAAAAGTGTCAAAGTTGTGAAAGAGAAAGAAGGAAGACTTGACTCCATATCAGAGGAGACTAATGAGACATGACAACTAAATGTTACATATAGGCCCCAAAAAGCACATTAGTGGGACAACTGGCAAAATTCAAAAAAGCTCTGTAGATTACAGAACATAAATGCTAAATTTGGTAATTATGTGAGAAGGTCTGTTTATAGGAAACACACATTGAAATGTTTAGATGGAAAAGGATACCAGGTCTGCAACTTACTCTCAATTTAAAAAAAAAAAAAATACACTTAGATACACAAACATAGCAAGTGAGTGAGAGAGAAGAAATGAATGATAAAGCAAGCATGGTAAAATGTTAACATTTGAGGAATCTGGGTGAAATTTAGTATTATGTTTGCAATTTTTTGCAAGTCTGAAATTATTTTGAAATAAGAGGTTAAAATGAAAACAATGTGTTTCTATAAGGCAATGGTTAAAGTAATCTGAAATATACACTTAAGGTATTGAAGAGAGCAGAGAAGTTTTGAAATAACTGAGGTAGAAAATGAGAAAGAGAGCCAACCAGAAAAAAAGGACTGTCAGACTGCATGATATATGTACCATAGAATAGTCACTCCTACCCCAGTACATAAATTTACACGCCCAAGAACAACTATATTTTCTCTGGTATGTCTGTGACTTTCTAAGACTCTAATTCAAAATTTCTAAGAAAGATAATGTGCTCCATCCTTATGAAGGATGTTAAGACATTGCTTTTTTACGTTGCTTAACATAGCTGGTTTTATGAAGCCTTAACTTCCTGAGTCTTCAGACAATACTGCAGTACTTCATAGTTCCTAATCCATAGCAGAAAAACATCATCAAAAAACGAAGAAAGCAAGAAACCACTCACTAAATCCAGCAACAAGCAGGAAACTGGTCAGTAGACTTTTAAGAAGAAATTGCCAAATAGAAGATTTTTTTTTTTTAATCACTTAAATTCTCACCAGGCCACTGAGCAGGAGATGAATTTGGTGTTGCGTGTTCTTCAATGCTTTCCGTCCTTAGTCTTCTACGATCACTTAAAAGAAGTCCTTGATAAGCCATTCCTGTAAACTGATTTCCTTCTGTTTGACTGCTAAAACAAATAGGTTCAGTTATTTATCATTGTAAGAGAGGTAAGAAAAAACTGCACTTTATGCACATCATCTATTTTAGACGGCTACTTTAATAAACAAAAATTTTTAAAATGCATTCACTGTTCTAATAAAAATTTATTTTAGAAAATTATTGAAATTAGTTACAAATGCTTATTTTTTTTTTAAACAAAATAACAAATTTTACTATGTTGGGCAGATGACATTTATTCCTTTAGAATTTTCTCCAGATGCCACTTTAATACTTTAAAATCTTTTCTATTTGCAGTAATTTTTATTTTGTGTTTTTACAAAGTCTGAGGTAAGGAGACTACTGTTGGTACTAGGATATAGTAGGCAGAAAATTTCAGGGTACTAGTGGGTTGCATTTCTTTTCTCAAAAGTTGTGCAAGCTTAACTCTAAATTAAAATATGAACTAAAACCTGGAGAATCATATTTTAGAAATACCTAAACCTGAAACTAAATGTCCCTAAATATTGTTTAATAATATTTACTTCCCTCTCTATAATTGCTATCTTTGTGAAGTTGGGGAAAATATAAAAGCAGAAAGTCAAGCTGAGTCTAGTAAATCATAGCCGACCAACTGGAAAATACATATTTAAAAACAATGTATTTGCATTTTCATTTGGCGCCATTTTAATGGTGACTGACATCAAACAAGTTATCTTTGATCATTTAGATGACAACAGTCAACTAAATCAACTTCTTTCCTTATTTACATTTCTAATCTTTCGAGTTATTTAGACACAGCCTTCATTAAGTTATAATCAGAGTACAGGTCATTTTGATAGATAATTCTTTACTTGATACCAAATGCTCCCACAAAAGGCTGCTACCATTACAAGAAAGAAAGCTAGACATATATTTAATATCAATTTAATGTCAATCTACTATTATAAACTTTTCATTTATTAATATAATTCATTTAAATCTAGGTTATCTTTCCAAGTGATTCAATTTCTTGCTACTTATATTGCTCTAGTCATTAAAATGCAAAGTACATACTAATGAAGGCAATTTTACATTGGGAAAAATTCAGTCTCTTTCTTCTAATTGATATCACTTCCAAAGACTTCTACATCATATGTAAATGGTAGGTAAAAGTAATTTAAATAATTCCATTTTAGGAATATACTTTTTCAGTTTTCAAAAGTATTTTTATTTCAATGGATAATTAGCTAAATAAATAGCTGCTAATCCAATACAAAAAGAAATTGTTTCTAAGGAAAAACAATTAGAAAATTTCATATTATAAGTTATTATGGACAGTAAACTCTTCTTTCTTCAAAACAAAAAAGATGGTAATGATGGTAATTTACATTTACTGTTTGTTACTTTCTCTGTGACTACTAGGTGATAACTAAACAAATAATTATTTTATTTCTGATTCTCTCTCATCTATTAAAATATCATGGCAGTCATATTTAGGGATTTTTCAGTCCCTAGGAAATAGAAACTTAATATAACTCTGGAACAGTTTAATTGTTTTTGCTGTATTAATACTATTTTGGGTGATTTTTTTTTTACCTGTAGCTATGACTGTCACATAATGCTTGGTAAATTGATGCAGAAAGTGATGCTGCTAGTGAATGAAGTGTGTGCACCTAAAACCAAAACAGCCACAATTACATTTTGTACTAACATTTCTACACAACAGTAATATTTCAAAAATTAGAAAACATCCAGGAAACCTAGCAACATCATAAATAAGACTGAATCCTAGATGAGACTACTAACTCTGCTTTAAATCTCCTAAAGTAACTCTCACCCACCTTTATACACATGCCACAACAAAGCTGACTGTTTCAGACACATTTTAATCAAACATTTACTTACTGTGAGCCTGCCGTTTACCAGGCCCTGAGCAAAGTGCTAATGTTTGTATTACAGGGATTTGTCCTAGCCTAACAACTAGCTTAAATAGTAATACTCAAAAAAAAGCAGAAGCAAAATAAGAATAGAATTTTCAGAGCTTTTATTTAAGCTTGCCTCATGAAATTCACCTTGTTGAAAATAAAGACTTGATCTTATCAATAAAAATGAATTAAATCTTTTTAGTAAATGTATCAATCACTGTGTGAAACAGCTAATTTTCTAGAAAGTAAGTAATTTACTTGGTACTCATGAATTGAGGATAGTCTTAGAATTTTACATTTAGAAAGTTTTAAATTTCTCCATATAATTAAAAAAAAACACCCTGAAATGCTATACTGAATCAATATTTTCAGACTCACAAAATCTTTAAATTTGAAGGGACCTTAGAAACAGTTTCATATGTTATACAGATTACTCTTTGAAAGCCTTACCCAAATTTCTAGGAACCAGAAATGTTTACTTTGAATTCATATGCTTTTTATGCCTTTTCTGCATGACCCTATTCACCTAACAAATGCTTTAAATAATCTCTGCTAAAATACTAATATAGGTTAATTCATACTATGGATGAGAAGTCCCTAATTGGTTACGACCAGGCCTTTAGAAGAATGTACTGCCAGAGATTAAATGTGCTTGTCAAACAAAACAAATAAAAAGTAAGAAAACGGGGGATCTGAATTGTGCATCAGCCACTAGAACTGGAAAAAGCATAGCACAAATACACTTAGGCTGGGACAGTGGAAGTCTGATCAGCTCCCCAGATCCTGCCAAGCTCCCTAGCGTTTCTTGGACTCTATCAGTTTTTAAGATTTTGGCACGGGGTATCAATATAGTTTGCGATAGTAACTGCTGAAACTCTGATTGCCTCTAACTATTGCCTCCAATAACCACAACCACCAAGGAAACAGTAATAAGGACACTCTCTGGGACCATTTGTGACCAATCACGGTTCCCTCCCAGATACTCCCCAACTTATATTTTCATAATATCTTGGCGTGTAAACAAATAATCATAAATATTTCCAACGTAATGGTTCATTTAAGGGGAATGGAGGATCTAGAGGGATATTAAGTGGCAAGAATACTGTCAAGAAAATTAGTTTTATTGCCAAAAGTATTTGTCTGTCTTAAAGGGAGACAATAATTTTTCCAGAAGTAAGAACACTTGCTTTTAAATTACATTAATTGGACAAATAGTCTTGAACTGATCAGGAGTGAGAAAGGTAGCACATAAGAGCACATTAAAATATTTCCTCTAAGTTCAAATTAAAAGACAGGTATAACATATTTACCTTCTCAGTGTGTATAATATCAAATGATCATAAACTTTACATTACCTTCACATCTTCAATACTGGGATGAGGTGGTGTTTTCATCTGAACAATAGTATAAAGTATATCATGGATGTGATTATTTAAGTACAATACAGGATTAGCTATGACTGTTTTTGTTGACGCAATACTTGCTGAAAGCAGAGGTAGGGTGGTAGGCAGTGGTAGTGGAGACTGGAGCTGCTTTACTGTAGTTTCCTGTGGGTGATAGTGAATTATTTTTTTCAAAGTAGTTAAAAAAATTTCATCAGTTATCTGATAGAAATACTGGTGATAAACATTGTGTAAAGGGAGTATGTTCAATCACTAATTTTACACAAATTTATTGAGTACCCAGTATATACCAGGTACTATGCTAGATGTAGATGGTATATAAAGAGAAATATGACACAAGAATACTCTCAAGCTTTTAAGCCTACTCCTTATTATCAAAACTTGAGTCTAAGACCACATAGAGTACAAATATCTGCCTCCTATAAAGAAAGGAGCTGAACATATTTAGATTAACTAGTAAAAAGTAGTAAAAGAGCTTTATAGCTATAACTGCAAGAGCTACTGAAATTATTGAAATAACCAAGATTGAAAAAAAAGTGATATTCACACCTGTTGGGATTCTTGTAGCAAAAATTTGAGTTCCATCCTTACTGAAGCCAGACCACCACCTTGGGCCCCATGAAGGCTACAGTAGCTGAGAAACACTCTCAGGAGATCTTGGTTTTTCTGCAACCACGACTTGCGTCTTTCTGCATGCTCTCGTTTGGCCTGCAATCTTCTTCTTTCTATTTGATGGCGCTCATAGGAACCAATATCTGGTTTGTCTACCATTTCTTCCTGATCCAGTAGATCACTCTCTACTTTGGAATATGTCTTACTGGAATATTCCTTAATAACTGATTCATGATTACATATTTCATGCAAGGCAGCAATTTCCTTTTCAAGCCAGTTATAGAGTTGAAATCTGAGTTTCCCTCCATCTACTTCATAACCTGTAGCCAATGTTCTTAATTCAGTCATAAGGATCTTTAAACAAGCTCTGAATTTTAGTTGCTCAGCAATCACATCAACTTCAGTATCACCTTCAGGACCATCCTCTTCCTGAGGTGTTAATAACATGGTAGGGTCTGAGGCCTTCTGATCTGATTGTTTATCTTTTTCCCTGGCATCTGTACTTTTCATCACTAAACCAACAGCATCTTCTTCCTCTTCATCTAAGGCACTGTCGTGATCTTCACCCCAATCAAGATTAAGAGGTTCCTCATCAACTTTTACTACTGGCTGACTCCAGTCATACTGTGATGAAGTTACATTTGACCAATCAATACCAGAACTTCCACTGCCATCACTCAGAGCTTTTGATTGTGAAGGTACATCATCCATCTTGTGAGAAATGAAGTCAGGCTGATCTTTTTTTGCAGATAAGACAGATGTTTTAGTTACTTTTGGAATTTTGGAGAGTACCTCCAAGGCTAAAACAGGGCATCCAACTTTAAAATGAGCATTTGCAGTGGTAAAGAATAATTTTCTTTCTATGAGGTTAATTTTATCAACAAAGTTCTTCTCAGTTTTGAGACCTAAGGTTGCCAAAGTTCCTTCAGGGGAGGCAAGATTTCTTCGAATGAGCAAAGGATGAGTTCGAAGGTAGTTATAAAAACTAAATGCCACTGGGTTACAAGACTTGATGATAACTATGGATATCAAAGAGATAAAATCACAAAGCATTATGTTAATATGTATTTACATTACAAAACAATAAAATACGTCAGCATTTCTTCAAAAAAACAACATGTAAATATTAACCTACGATAGGTTAAACTACGGCACATACAATCATTAAAACTGTACAGGTGAAATAAAAAGAATTTCCCAATATGCTATAGAGTGATGTCCAGGATACACTAAGAAAAAGAAGATGCAGAAAGTACATGTAGTAACCACCTTTTATCTATATAAGACAGTGGAGAGGAAATACAAATACACACCCATGCCTATTGGCTTATCTTTTTTAAATGGAAGACAAACACAAAAAATTTTAATCGATTCCTTAAAAGGGGAGAGCAAAACAGAGAAAAAAAGCTAGATTCCTCTGAAAATACACTGGTTTTATATATTTTATTTCAACACCATGTCAACACTTTACATAATTTTAAAATAAAATCAAATCTAAACCACAATTCACAAAAGGCAAAATTAAACAAATCAATCTATCGAGTTGGGAGCATAATCACACAGAGATGAAATCTAAAAAGTGAGTTAAAAACAAGTAATTTGACTGTACATCCTTAGCAGAATGTACCATAAAACAAAAAAAATCTGCAAAAAAGCTTAAATTATGCTCAGAATCATGTTATTATAAAAATATCTGTATTATTATTCTGAAACTTATACGCACATAGATAGCAAATAACTACATTCATGCCATGAGAATTCAAGCATTTCATTATAAGACACAAACTTGACATCTAAGAAGAAAGAACCCTATAATCTATATGTGCATGAGAAATATCAGGGTAAATTCCTAAATTCTTAAGGAAAAAAAATTTCCTAATTCCATTCATTGCCATAGTATAGAAATTATGACAAGATTAGTACCAATGAGGATCCCAGTGCCAAAACTATAGTTTCTAAATATTATTCCCCACTAAAAGGAAGCAGAATGCTTTGGAGGAATGGTCATTTCCAGGTCTGGGGCAGGAAATGTACAAGATGAGCCTGAAACATTCTGTAATACCAGAAAGCAAGAAAACTATCAAGAAATAATGCCAGAAGAATTCAGAAACCTGAAGAAGCTCCATTTGTGAAAGACAGAACAATCTGAGCATCCATAAAAACAAACCAAGAGAATGATGTCAGCAAGATGGCTGACTAGACACACCTGGCATTCATCCTCCGAAAAGAAAGGACCAAGGCAATGAATAAACAGCTAAGATTTGACTGGAGTGTCAAAGGGAGAGCACTAGAGTGCAGCAGGGGAGTGGAGATGCACCTGTGGTGACTGCAAGTCTAGGACAGCAGTGTGGAGGTACCCAGCCTCTGCAGCCCTATCTCCCCTACCCAGACTGGATCTGCCCACAGTCAGGAAGAACTTCTCATTGCAGAGGGGAAAAGGTAAACAGAAGATCCCCAGCAGCCCTCATGGCCACCACAAACATCTACAGTCCTTACAACAGAAGAATCCCACAGTACTTGCAAACCCTGTGTCCAGTTTGGAGAGACGTCAGAAATTCATGCAACTGCATTGCCCCAGATTAGGAGCATAAGGTGTGTGCCCTCCACCTACCGCCAGTGAGCCAAGCTGCTGCAGCAAAGTACTATCTTGAGACCAGTCCCTCTGGCATGCGCACTGCTCTGGGGGCCAGGAGTCACCGTACCTCTCCCACACTGGGGCCCCATCTTCATTCCAAGCCCACATGGGTAGCTGAATGCTACAATCCCAGCTATGCAGAGCCTAGGTCCACGATTGGCTATGACTTTGGTCCTGCATGGCAGGGAAATCAACCCCTACCATCACGCTTTTAGTCAGAGAAACAATCTGGGAGTCTTGCCCAGGGTGAACCTGCCCTTGAGCCAGCCAAACCACTACATACATACCCTCCCCCAAATGAGAGAGGTCCCCAAGCCTATGAGCAGCTGATATGCCCCTGGACCAGCAAAGAAGCTACATGCCCACACTCAGGACCTCAGAAACAGCCTGCAGCACCCCTGCTCCCTGAACTCAGAGTTCTGGCCTGCCAAAGGCCCTGCACCTGCAATCAAAGCCTGAGAAATAGTCCTTCAGGCTGCCCCTGGCAGCACACCACCAGGCCAGCCAAGCAGCCAAGAGCCCATTTCCACGGTCCTGTGGGCTATCCCTGGTGGACACATCCCAGCCTGGTCAAACAGCCCCGCAGGCTGCCCCCAGTGTGCACACCCCTTAGCCATTTGAACAGTCTTGCACCAGCCTCAGACCGGAGAAACAGTGACATAGGCCCCTAGCAGAAATGCCCCCATGCCAGCTGAGCAGCCTTATGCCCACACCTCAGGCCTGAGGAGCAGCCTCACTGCCACCCCAGCCAACATAGTCCCAGAACAGCTGAGCAGCCCTGCACCTGCATCACAGGTATACAAATAACCCATGGGCAACACCCTGCAGAAACACCCCCAGGCCAGCTGAGCAGCCATGCAGTCATGTCATGGGCCTGAGAAACAGCCTTGTCCCCACCCCCAGCAGACAAAACCCCAAGCCAGCTGAGTAGCCATGAGCCCACATATGAGGCCTGAGAAACAGACCTGCAGGCTGCTTCTGGCAGGCACACCTCCAGGCTGGCCAGGTGACCATGTACCCACACTCCTGGCCAGAGTAACAGACCTGTGGCCCCAATCCCAGCCAACCAGACCCTAAGCTGGCTGACCCATTGTGTGCACATATGCACCCCGACCTGACAAACTGCCCAGCAAGCCCATCCTGGCAAAGCTACATGACCATCACCACAAACTCAGCCTAGGCAACTGAGAGGACTGCAAATGCCACTAATGTGGATTACAGCTGAAGAAGCTACATGGAGACTACACTACTGTATCCATCTAACCAACGCACTCCACCAAACCAACACCTGAGGACCTATTCATAATAACAAGTCTTTCCCTATAAACCCTACTCCATAAAATTAGAAGAGGCAACTTTTTCCACCAGATGCATAGGATCAATGTAGAAACACACCAACGATGAGAAAGCAAGGAACTATGACACCAAAGAAAAAGAATGGAAAGGAAAATACTAATTCTCCAGTAATAGACTCCAGTCATAAGGAAACATATGAAATGCCAGAAAAATAATTAAGGAAATCATAGTCTTAAGGAAACTCATTCAGATACAAAAGAATACAGATATACAACTAAAAGAAATCAGGAAAAGAATTCATGATGTGAATTTGAAATTCACCAAAAAGAAAGGTATCATACAAAAGAACCAAACAGAAATACTAGAGGTAAAAAATTCAATGAATGAAATAAAAAATATAATCAAGAGCTTCAACAACAGACTAGACCAAGCAGAAGAAAGAATTTCTGAACTTGAAGACAGGTCTTTTGAAATAACTCAGGCAGACCAAAAAAAAAAGAAGGAAGGAGGAGGATGAGGAGGAACAGGAAAAAAAATAATAAAGAACGCCTACAGGATTTATGGGACACCATTAAGTAAACAAATATTCATATTATGGGCATTCCAGAAGAAGAAGAAAAAGGAAAAGGTGAGGAAAACATATTTAATAAAGTAACAGCCCAAAATTCCCAAGTCTTGGGAAAGAGATAGGCATCTAGGTCCAAGGGTATTCAAATAATCCCAGATAGATTCAACCTAAAAAGATCCTCTCCAAGGCACATGGTCAAGTTGTCAAAAGTCAAAGACAAGGATCTCCTCATTTTTATTCCCAAAAGGCAGTCAGTGACCAATGACCAGTATTTCATTTCTTATGATTTGTTTCGGGAAACAACCAAAGGAAATGGAGGAGGCAGACACAATATGTGTGCACATTCAGGTGCATGTGTGTACAACATATATATGTCAAATGCAACAAGAACCACACTGCTGTGCATCTTACTTTTTCCACTTAAAAATACAGCACATATTAACACATCTATCTACCTCAATTTTTAACGACACACTGATTCTATATGTGGATATATTAAAATGTATTTAACTATTCTACTGACAAAAACTTAAAATGTTCCATTCCTTTCAAATTATTGCAAACAATGCTGATAAATATCCTTTAAGTGCTTGTAATATCTAAATTATTTAGGACAACAAGGAAAAAAGAAAATTTACCACAGAGGCATAAAGTTTTTGTATGCTTGTTAAATATATATGTAATTAGAATAGGATGATAATCCTATCTAATCCTTTAGCCACACAAGAAATTTTAATAATAAATTCTCAAAGTTGAAAAGCAAATCTGGTAATGATTTTTCTTAATCTAAGGGAACATTAGTTCAGAAAGTGTCTCTTCCTTTAAAAAACAAAATAAAGAAATCCACAAAATGTCCTACCTTGATGTTCATCATCCTCCTTTGGTGTTTGTTCCAGTAATGTGTCCAAGGCTCGGGTGTAATCTTTCATTACCCAATAGGCAAGACTACGCAGGAAAGGATCAGGATGTAATCTTTTGCAACTGAATCCTGAGCCATCCTTTTGGCAACCCAAAATCTTCTGATTTAGGATGGATATATAAGTGGATGAAGTCTCAAATTCAGATTCATATAAACGGGCAATAACCATGGCTAGCTGAATATCTTCCATTTTTTCAAGACATACCTGAAAATTTAAATTTTAATACTTATCTTACTTAATGATAATTAGAGAGATGAAATATCCCATCAATACCCTGAAATTATCTACCATTTATATTCTCATGGTGGGGGAAGCGACAGTGAAGGGTAGTTAAATGATTGATAGGAGATTAAGGAATAGCAAAAAGAGTAACAGGTTGGAACTTAGTAGCTTCCAAACTAGACAGATCATTTATAAAATAAGCATGAAACAAAGTCTATTAATATCATCTCAGACTTAGATCAATTTAAATAATACTCATTTTTAAATTAAATACTACATATGACACTAGAATTTATATACCACTCCCTCTTAATTTCCAAATATATTTCTGCATAAACATAATTATTACTATCGGTCTCATATTTAAATAGTAAATAACTTATGAAATAAAGCCACATGTTCTATTCATAGTCTCTGGGAGCCTATATGCTAACGCAACTACCAGTTCTGAGCATTTGAGGTCATTCAGGCAATATGAGCATCTCTCAGTCAACACTTCTCTTTGCTTGAATATCTTCTAAGCTAAACTTCCAATTTTAAAATCTTAAGTATTGATAACCAGCGCCCAAGATGGCCGAATAGGAACAGCTCCAGCCTCCAGCTCCCAGAGTGAGAGACACAGAAGACGGGTGATTTCTGCATTTTCAACTGAGGTACCGGCTCATCTCACTGGGGCATGTGGGACAGGTGGCGCTGGTCCGCGGGCGCAGCCCGACTAGAGAGAGCTGAAGCAGGGCGAGGCATCACCTCACCTGGAAAGTGCAAGGGGGAAGGGAACTCCTTTTCCTAGCCAAAGGAAATTGAGACACACAACACCTGGAAAATCAGGTAACTCCCACCCTAATACTGCACTTTACCAAGGGTCTTAGCAAACGGCACACCAGGAGATTATATCCCACACCTGGCCCAGAGGGTCCCATGCCCACGGAGCCTCCCTCATTGCTAGCACAGCAGTCTGAGATCTAACTGCAAGGCAGCAGTGAGGCTGGGGGAGGGGCACCCGCCATTGCTGAGGCTTAAGTAGGTAAACAAAGCCCGCCAGGAAGCTCGAATTGGGTGGAGCCCACCACAGCTCAAGGAGGTTGGCCTGCCTCTGTAGATTCCTCCTTTGGGGACAGGGCATAGCTAAACAAAAAGCAGCAGAAACCTCCGCAGAGGTAAATGCCCCTGTCTGACATCTTTGAAGACAGCAGTGGATCTCCCAGCACAGAGGTTGAGATCTGGAAACGCACAGACGGCCTGCTCAAGTGGGTCCCTGACCCCTGAGTAGCCTAACTGGGAGACATCCCCCACTAGGTGCAGACCGACACTTCACACCTCACACGGTGGGGTACACCCCTGAGACAAAGCTTCCAGAACAAGAATCAGACAGCAACACTCGCTGTTCAGCAATATTCTATCTTCTGCAGCCTCCGCTGCTAATACCCAGGCAAACAGGGTCTGGAGTGAACCTCAAGCAAACTCCAACAGACCTACAGCTGGGGGTCCTGTTAGAAGTAGAACTAACAAACAGAAAGGACACCCCACTAAAACCCCATCAGTACATCACTATCATCAAAGACCAAAGGCAGATAAAACCACAAAGATGGGGGAAAAGCAGCGCAGAAAAGCTGGAAATTCAAAAAATCAGAGCGCATCTCCCCCTCCAAAGGAATGCAGCTCATTGCCAGCACAGGAACAAAGCTGGACAAAGAATGACTTTGACGAGTTGAGAGAAGAAGGCTTCAATCAATCAAACTTCTCAGAGCTAAAGGAGGAACTACGTAACCAGCACAAAGAAACTAAAAACCTTGAAAAAAGAATGGATGAATGGATAACTAGAATAATCAATGCAGAGAAGACCTTAAAAGAACTGATAGAGATGAAAGCCATAACAAGAGAACTATGTGACAAATGCACAAGCTTCAGTAACCAACTCAATCAACTGGAAGAAACAGTTTCAGCAATTGAAGATCAAATGAATGAAATGAAGCGAGAAGAGAAGTGTAGAGAAAAAAGAGTAAAAAGAAATGAACAAAGCCTCCAAGAAATATGGGATTATGTGAAAAGACCAAATCTACATCTGATTGGTGTACCTGAAAGTGACGGAGAAAATGGAACAGAGTTGGAAAGCACTCTGCAGGGTATCATCCAGGAGAACTTCTCCAACCTAGTAGGGCAGGCCAACATTCAAATTCAGGAAATACAGAGAATGCCACAAAGATACTCCTCGAGAAGAGCAACTCCAAGACACATAATTGTCAGATTCACCAAAGTTGAAATGAAGGAAAAAATCATAAGGGCAGCCAGAGAGAAAGGTCGGGTTACACACAAAGGGAAGCCCATCAGACTAACAGCGGACTCTCAGCAGAAACTCTCCAAGCCAGAAGAGAATGGGGGCCAATATTCAACTTTCTTAAAGAAAAGAATTTTCAACCCAGAATTTCATATCTAGCCAAACTAAGTTTCGTAAGTGAAGGAGAAATAAAATCCTTTACAGATAAGCAAATGTTTAGAGATTTTGTCACCACCAGGCCTGCCCTACAAGAGATCCTGAAGGAAGCACTAAACATGGAAAGGAACAACAGTACCAGCCATTGCAAAAACATGTCAAAATGTAAAGTCCATCGATGCTAGGAAGAAACTGCATCAACTAGCGACCAAAATAACCAGCTAATATCATGACAGGATCAAGTTCATACATAATAATATTAACACTAAATGTAAATGGACTAAATGGTCCAATTAAAAGACACAGACTGGCAAGCTGGATAAAGAGTCAAGACCAATCAGTTTGCTGTACTCAGGAGACCCATCTCACATGGAGACACACACACAGGCTCAAAATAAAGGGATGGAGGAAGATCTACCAAGCAAATGGAAAACAAAAAAAGCAGGGGTTGCAATCCTAGTCTCTGATAAAACAGACTTTAAACCATCAAAGATCAAAAGATCTTTACCATTACATAATGGTAAAGGGATCAATTCATCAAGAAGAGCTAACTATCCTAAATATATATGCACCCAATACAGGAGCACCCAGATTCATAAAGCAAGTCCTTAGAGACTTACAAAGAGACATAGACTCCCATACAATAATAATGGGAGACTTCAACACTCCACTGTCAACATTAGACAGATCAACGAGACAGAAAGTTAACAAGGATATCCAGGAATTGAACTCATCTCTGCACCAAGTGGACCTGATAGACATCTACAGAACTCTCCACCCCAGATCAACAGAATATACATTCTTCTCAGCACAACATCACACTTATTCCAAAATTGACCACATAGTTGGAAGTAAAGCACTCCTCAGCAAATGTAAAAGAAAAGAAATTATAACAAACTGTCTCTCAGACCACAGTGCAATCAAACTAGAACTCAGGACTAAGAAACTCAATCAAAACCGCTCAACTACATGGAAACTGAACAACCTGCTCCTGAATGACTACTGGGTACATAAAGAAATGAAGGCTGAAGTAAAGAAGTTCTTTGAAACCAGTGAGAACAAAGATACAACATACCAGAATCTCTGGGACACATTTAAAGCAGTGTGTAGAGGGAAATTTATAGCACTAAATGCCCACAAGAGAAAGCAGGGAAGAACTAAAATTGACACCCTATCATCACAATTAAAAGAACTAGAGAAGCAAGAGCAAATACATTCAAAAGCTAGCAGAAGGCAAGAAATAACTAAGATCAGAGCAGAACTGAAGGAGATAGAGACACAAAAAACCCTCCAAAAATATCAATGAATCCAGGAGCTGGTTTTTTGAAAAGATCAACAAAATTGATAGACCACTAGCAAGACTAATAAAGAAGAAAAGAGAGAAGAATCAAATAGATGCAATAAAAAATGATAAAGGGGATATCACCACAAACCCCACAGAAATACAAACTACCATCAGAGAATACTATAAACACCTCTACGCAAATAAACTAGAAAACCTAGAAGAAATGGATAATTTCCTGGACACTTACACTCTCCCAAGACTAAACCAGGAAGAAGTTGAATCCCTGAATAGACCAATAGCAGGCTCTGAAATTGAGGCAATAATTAATAGCCTACCCACCAAAAAAAGTCCAGGACCGGACGGATTCACAGCTGAATTCTACCAGAGGTACAAGGAGGAGCTGGTACCATTCCTTCTGAAACTATTCCAATCAATAGAAAAAGAGGGAATCCTCCCTATCTCATTTTACCAGGCCAACATCATTCTGATACCAAAGCCTGACAGAGATACAACAAAAAAAGAGAATTTTAGACCAATATCCCTGATGAACATCGATGCAAAAATCCTCAATAAAATACTGGCAAACCGAATCCAGCAGCACATCAAAAAGCTTATTCACCATAATCAAGTGGGCTTCATCCCTGGGATGCAAGGCTGGTTCAACATTCGCAAATCAATAAACGTAATCCAGCATATAAACAGAACCAAAGACAAGAACCACATGATTATCTCCATAGATGCAGAAAAGGCTTTTGACAAAATTCAACAGCCCTTCATGCTAAAAACGCTCAATAAATTCGGTATTGAGGGAACGTATCTCAAAATAATAAGAGCTATTTATGACAAACCCACAGCCAATATCATACTGAATGGGCAAAAACTGGAAGCATTCCCGTTGAAAACTGGCACAAGACAGGGATGTCCTCTCTCACCACTCCTATTCAACATAGTGTTGGAAGTTCTGGCTAGGGCAATCAGGCAAGAGAAAGAAATCAAGGGTATTCAGTTAGGAAAAGAAGAAGTCAAATTGTCCCTGTTTGCAGATGACATAATTGTCTATTTAGAAAACCCCATTGTCTCAGCCCAAAATCTCCTTAAGCTGATAAGCAACTTCAGCAAAGTCTCAGGATACAAAATCAATGTGCAAAAATCACAAGCATTCTTATACACCAGTAACAGACAAACAGAGAGCCAAATCATGAATGAACTTCCATTCACAATTGCTTCAAAGAGAACAAAATACCTAGAAATCCAACTTACGAGGGATGTGAAGGACCTCTTCAAGGAGAACTACAAACCACTGCTCAGTGAAATAAAAGAGGATATAAACAAATGGAAGAATGTACCATGCTCATGGATAAGAAGAATCAATACTGTGAAAATGGCCACACTGCCCAAGGTAATTTACAGATTCAAGGCCATCCCCATTAAGCTACCAATGAGTTTCTTCACAGAATTGGAAAAAACTGCTTTAAAGTTCATATGGAACCAAAAAAGAGCCCGCATTGCCAAGACAATCCTAAGCCAAAAGAACAAACCTGGAGGCATCATGCTACCTGACTTCAAACTATACTACAAGGCTACAGTAACCAAAACAGCATGGTACTGGTACCAAAATAGAGATATAGACCAATGGAACAGAACAGAGCCTTCAGAAATAATACCACACATCTACAGCCATCTGATCTTTGACAAACCTGACAAAAACAAGAAATGGGGAAAGGATTCCCTATTTAACAAATGGTGCTGGGAAAACTGGCTAGCCGTAAGTTAGAAAGCTGAAACTGGATCCTTTCCTTACTCCTTATACGAAAATTATTTCAAGATGGATTAGAGACTTAAATGTTAGACCTTAAACCATAAAAACCCTAGAAGAAAACCTAGATATTACCATTCAGGACATAGGCATGGGCAAGGACTTCATGTCTAAAACATTAAAAGCAACGGCAACAAAAGCCAAAATTGACAAATGGGATCTAATTAAACTAAAGAGCTTCTGCACAGCAAAAGAAACTACCATCAGAGTGAACAGGCAACCTACAGAATGGGAGAAAATTTTTGCAACCTACTCATCTGACAAAGGGCTAATATCCAGAATCTACAAAGAACTCAAACAAATATACAAGAAAAAAACAAACAACCCCATCAAAAAGTGGGCAAAGGATATGAACAGACATTTCTCAAAAGAAGACATTCATACAGCCAACAGACACATGAAAAAATGCTCATCATCACTCGCCATCAGAGAAATGCAAATCAAAACCACAATGAGATACCATCTCACACCAGTTAGAATGGCAATCATTAAAAAATCAGGAAACAACAGGTGTTGGAGAGGATGTGGAGAAATAGGAACACTTTTACACTGTTGGTGGGATTGCAAACTAGTTCAACCATTATGGAAAACAGTATGGCGATTCCTCAAGGATCTAGAACTTGATGTACCATATGACCCAGCCATCCCACTACTGGGTATATACCCAAAGGATTATAAATTATTCTACTACAAAGACACATGCACACGTATGTTTATTGCGGCACTATTCACAATAGCAAAGACTTGGAATCAACCCAAATGTCCATCAGTGACAGACTGGATTAAGAAAATGTGGCACATATACACCATGGAATACTATGCAGCCATAAAAAAGGATGAGTTCGTGTCCTTTGTAGGGACAAGGATGCAGCTGGAAACCATCATTCTCAGCAAACTATCGCAAGAACAGAAAACCAAATACTGCATGTTCTCACTCATAGGTGGGAACTGACAACAAGATTACTTGGACACAGGAAGGGGATCATCACACACCAGGTCCTATTGTGGGGAGGGGGGAGGGGGAGGGATAGCATTAGGAGATATACCTAATGTAAATGATGAGTTAATGGGTGCAGCACACCAACGTGGCACATGTATACATATGTAACAAACCTGCACGTTGTGCACATGTACCCTAGAACTTAAAGTATAATAAAAAAAAAAGAAAGAAAATAACCTATGGAGAAACAAGGATGAACAATTACATCAGAATTATCAACAGCAAAACTGAGTATAAAAAATAAAACAATGTTCAATCTTAAGTATTTGTTATTTAAAAAAAGAAACTCAGATGCCTGGGATAATTGTAAAACAAAAAAAAAAGAAAACCGACTAATTCTAAATTTAAAATACTAAAGTACTTTCACTTAATTGAGTATTTTTCTATCATTTATTATTTCCAATTGTATTTGCCCTTTACCTGTTCATATTTTACATGATAGTAAGTAATCTAAGAGGAAGATACCAGAAGTAAACAGAAACATTTGTAATTACTCTCATAATCAGCTGCTAGGATTACATATCAAAAAATGGGAAGTTTTACCTCCTCACATCATTTTCTAATATAATATTCTAATATTATGAAATATTATAAAACAGTACAAACTGCAGTTTCCATTCCTTATTTATGAATTTCATTATAAAAAAAGAGAACAGCTTAATGTATCTGCCTTTCTGCACAGAATAAGAAGGTTGTGACCTACATACTTTAAATAGTTCAGAATCACAAGATGGTCGGGAAGACAACATTCATAAACTGTTTTTCAGCATTTTTTTCATACATTTTACACATAGTCTTGAAATGCAATGTGCCATATATGAAATTTTTCTTTTTTTCTTTTTGAGATGGAGTCTCACTCTGTCACCCAGGCTGGACCGCAGTGTCGCAATCTCACCTCACTGCAACCTCTGCCTCTTGGGTTCAAGTGATTCTCTTGCCTCAGCCTCCCAAGTAGCTGGGACTATAGGTGTGTGCCACCACACCTGGTTAATTTTTGTATTTTTAGTGGAGACAGAGTTTTGCCATGTTGGCCAGGCTGGTCTTGAACTCCTGACCTCAGGTGATCCACCCTCCTCGGCCTCCCAAAGAGCTGGGATTACAGGCGAGAGCCACCATGCCCAGCCTGAAATTTTTCATTTGTTTCATATTTTCTGTTACCACAGGGCCACTATTTTAAGTACAGCAACCTTTGTAGTTATTCTGTGTCCTTACAAACATATGACCAAAAGTTACGACCTCCTCTACAACCTTCTCAGGTTTTCAATCTTTTACAAGTATTATACAGTGTGTTTTCTTATTTATACCTCTATGGCATCTTTCAATGAACCCGCTAGCAAGAAAAAAGCGGCTGATTGTTCAAAGCGTTGTTTTCCAAGTAAGGAAAAAGCATTTTTCAAAGCAGCTTTTCGCCATCTATCTTCATTAAAGTTGTGGCTGAAAAATGTTGTCATTTTTTCATCATGCTGTGACCTGGGAACCAAGCAGAAACATAAAGTGGTTAAACCAAATTTAAAATGTTCTACAAAATGTATAAAAATATAATATAAAAACCTCAAACATAAATCTAAAAGAAGAACAGGCATTTGTTATCAAGCATCTCTTCACTTCTTCTAATAAGGAATATCAACGCCTTATGTATACATAAATAGGAAACGAAAGCATTTTTTACTTTGCAAAGTGCTTTTATCAACTTTTAAAACATCCCATCCCTTAGATTAAGCTGAAAATATATTTTACCCTTTTTTTTCAGCTAAAGGAACCAAGTCGCATAGAAGTTGATTTGATGAAGCTCATACACCTAATTATTTTCAAAAGCATTAGGTTTCTTACTCACAGCACAATCTTCATTCTGTTGAATCACGTTAAGTGTCAAGGCAACTTACCTAAACAGACCCCACACTACTGCTTTCTTCTTCATTGAAAGGTAGAATAGTGCAGCATCTAAGGCATCATTGTTCCTTTGAAAAGAAGCTTTGGCAACCTAAATGATAAATAAAATATTAAATTAATAATTTGACAAAAGAATTACAATCAATTAATCAACAATGTTTCCCTGCTACTTCCATGGCTGATAGAAACTGTAGAGACAGAAAAAGTTGGTTCTGTTTCACAATCTCCAGTAGGTTATAATATTAATACACGCTCCTAGAGATAACCATTTGCAAGCCAGTAATTATGGTAAAAATCATAATTACAGCCAGCACTTATTGACTATTTACCATGTACTGGGCACGAGTCTATGCACCTTTTGTTATCTTATTGCATCACTACAAACCATGAGGTTCTATCATTATCCCCATTTTACAGATGAAGTGACTGAGACAGAAAGGTTAAGTGAATTGCCTACAGTCACACAGTAAGGGTTAGAAAAGGGAATAGAACCCACATAGAACTGAAACTAACATAGAAAGCAATAAAGAAGGCAGAATATTCAATAGACGTGAGCTTTTTCTTGAAAATTCAACATGTTATACCGTATGTAATCATACTGTCTTAAACATAAGAACATATAGGCCATATCTGATTTTTCCAGGATGCTGAGATACAGCCTCTGCAAATCATTAAGCTGAAAGGCATAATGACAAAAAAACAGTGGATGCTTTACTAATTAGCTCACATTGATGGCAAAGCAGGAAGCTATAATAGTAAGGTATGGGAAAAAGGGAAAAGACACCTAAAATTACATCACGAAAATGCTTTACTCTTGGGCCGGGTGCATGGTTCATGCCTGTAATCCCAGCATTTTGGGAGGCCGAGACAAGCAGATCACTTGAGGTCAGGAGTTCGAGGGCAGTCTGGCCAACGTGGTGAAACCCCATCTCTACTAATAATACAAAAATTAGCCAGGCGTGGTGGCGCACACCTGTAGTCCCAACTACTCGGAGGCTGGGTGGGAGAATTGCTTCAACCCGGGAGGAGGAGGTTGCAGTGAGCCAAGATCACGCCACTGCACTCCAGCCTGGGTGACAGAGTGAGACTCCATCTCGGAAAAAAAAAAAAAAAAAAGGAAAAAAAGAAAACCTTTTACTCTCAATGCTCTTTTCCCTTCCCCCTTTTAATTGTTCTCTGCCCCCTATCATTTAACTTAGTGCTTCAATATGCTCCATCAGTTTTAGAGGAATTTTATTTGTATTCAGGTGATTTATAATATACATTTCAAGGCAGAAAATGTACATATCCCTTTGATTTAATTTTAAGAAATAAATTACTTGCGGAAATAAATCATGTGTATATTATCACAGATAATTATAATGACAAGACACATGTTGACAAGAAGTAAAATCTTTGTGGGATACATCTGAAACAATTCAGTTAAAATATGTCCTCTTTTATCCAGTGCTTTGGAATATAAAAACTTTAATGTAGATACTGTATCATTTATATTCTTTAACAATTAACTTTTCCTATACATCAGAAATCACATTTTTTAGTTGGTGCAGGAATGAATTCCTTCTTATATCTGTGCTTATTTTAGAAAAGAAATACGGGTATTTTGTCGGTAGCCTTACATGTAACAGAAAAATAATACTTTTAGACTCACATTTAAAACTGTGATCTGACAACCATACACACCAGAATCATGGGATGCTGATCAAGATGAAGAAACCTCAGCCTTACCACTAACCTACCAAATTAAAATCTCTGGTTATGAGATGGAGAATATGCATTCTACATAAGTTTACCAGCTGAGTCTTCTTTGGGGAACTACTATTAAGGAATTAATCAGGAAAAGGTCTTGGCATCCTTCAGAGAAACAAATTCATACTTCACAAATATAGTACCGCTGATTGTACTCCAGGGAATTCCAAAGGACTAAAAGGAAAATATGAATGAGAATTCCACTTTCCTAATCCTGCTAAAGTAGAAAGGGCACAGGCTAAATCTAACATTTATAAATGACTGGAGTTTGGGCTTGTTACCCAGCCTCTCTGAATCTTAGTTCCATTATGTGTAAAATGGAAATGACGACATGGGGTTGATTAGAACATAATCATGGAATTATTTATGAAAAGCAACTGGCACCAACCCTGGTAGAGAGCTGAACTGAATTTTTTTTTTCCTAAAAGGAATCTACCAGAAAACTGACTCCAAAAACCTGCCCTAAAAACTTTTACAGCCATTTCACTTGCTGCCACAGATATGTTCTTCAAGTACATACAAATCAAAACTGTTTTTATCCAATGAGATTTCAAGCATGCAAAGAACGTTTGCTACTTATTAAACTAGTAATGCAGAGAGTCCTTTGTATAAAAAGTTTTTTAATTTGTAATGTAAATAACAAACAAGAACTCAAGTTTACTTTCTAAATTTAGATTTTTGCATTTTCTTAAACTAGAGCACACCTCAATTAATAACAGAAAATATTATTATTCCACGGATATATTATAAATTCAGCCTATACAGAAAGACACAATATCATACTGCATGGATGTTTTATGAAGGTCAAGTTTTTATAATCTCCAGAAACTTTAAAAAGTCTCACCAGTCATGGTGGCTCACATCTGTAATCCCAGCCATTTGGGAGGCCGAGGAGAGCAGATCACCTGAGGTCATGGATTCGAGACCATCCTGGCCAACATGGGTGAAACCCTGTCTCTACTAAAAATACAAAAATTAGCTGAGTGTGGTGGCACATGCCTGTAGTCCCAGTTACTCGGGAGGCTGAGGCAGGAAAATCGCTTGAACCCAGGAGGCAGAGGTTGCAGTGAGCCAAGATCACGCCATTGCACTCCAGCCTAGGCGACAAGAGCGAAATTCCATCTCCAAAAAAAAAAAAATCTCAAGACCTCAAGACAGACAAACAAATTTCCCACTACAGGTTTTCTGGGAGATAGTATCTTTTTTTCTTTAGGAAAAGTTTTTTTTTTTTTTAATATAACTCAAAATCCACTAAAAAAAAAGTTACCTTTTCAATGCATCTTCGAAGCGTGTTAATGTTCCTCACCCACCACCCTATTCCCATAGCTCTTAATTCAGACCACTGGGGGTCCCCTCTCTGAATTGCTGGAATCATATTAATCAGTTCTTCTTCAGCCTCAGAATGAAAAGCCCAGGCAAAATGGCATGTAGACACACCTAAATTGGAAATATAAAATAATAACCTTCATAATTGTATCAAATAAGAAGAAAAACAATTTTTCATGCAGTCACATACGCATTCGTTTTGGAAAGAATTTTGAAGCAGAAAGAAAGAATGAAAGGCAGTCTGTCATCGATTCAGGACTTTATACTGTAAGTTTCTGAATACAAGATCAATAATGTGATACACAAAATCCAAAATTTGTTTTTGTTTCCCCTACAAAAATAGGGACACTAAAACTTAATCATTAGAAAGAAAAATATTTGAATATCAGGCCATTCACACGTATGGCACACCAAATTTATCAAGAGGTCATAAGAGCTGCCCAAGCTCACACAACTAAGAGTGTAGGGCCCAGGCCTGATTCCAGGTTTCTCTGTCACGAGGACCTGTGAATCTGGCCTGCCCAAGAGGACACAAGGTGTGTTGTCCCCGACAAGAGCCCAGGGGAAGGAAAGCGTGGTGAAAGCTTCGTTCATCAAGTCAAAAGCACTTGGCTCACCGGCCTGGATGTCGATTCTAGCACCACTACCCCATTCTTCTCTCTACCCATGGAGCTAAATATCACTTCAAAGCAAGCTCTAAACTTCATGAGAGTTCCAGAAAATAATAAGGGTAAGTTGCAATCATGATGTACATTCCTCTGCTTTTAGTGCCTTCAGTTAAAAGTAAAGTGCCTAATACTGATGCTTTTTGATGAACATTGTTTTTTGTTTTGGGTTTGTTTTTTTTCCTCCTGGGAGAAGACTGACAGAGATCTAGGCTATTTATAGAGACAACAAAATCTTTACTGATGCTATTAGACTTCCAAGTACTAATGGATTTATCAACAGTTCAATTATTAATAACACTCTTACTGAAATTCGACTTAGAGCAGGTAAAAACAAAACATAATGAATGTGAACCACGCAGAATGGTAATGAATAATGGGAATTCTGGGAAGAACTCTGGGAAGCCCTGGAAAGAAGCCAAACTAGTCCAAGTAGCCATCTCTATGAACTCATTTTAGAAATAAAGAAATGTCTCAGGTCAATGAAAGTCACATTACAACACAGGTCTCTCAGTGCTATTAAGTATCAATATTGTTACACATAATTTTTTTCATTATCAACTACTATATAGATTTTTGTATGCAGTTTAAAGCTTTTCTAATAATTACTGCTTCACTATAATTCCTTTAGAAAGTAAAAAACAAAAAACTATTATGATTATTTTGAATAACAATCTTAACTCTCTTATATTTCCCATTGCCAACACTCATATAACAACTGTGTTTGTAATCATACCACAAAACTAATGCAACATGTCTTGGCTGCCACTATAAATTTAGGGGAAAACACTGGACAAAATTAATAAAATCAATTTAGTTTTTTATAACCTGAAAGGCAGACTAATTTTTTCACTATTTAAATCTCTGCTGTAAGAGAGACTTACTGTATCATATAATTGATATTCTGCTTTAGAAACTAATATACAGCAACACAAAATGCATAATTTGCTGATATAAAATTTATAATATAAAATAATACATAGCATATTACATTCTATATCCTTAAATTAATTAAAATTTTGGTATAAGAAGAAACAAAACAAAAATACACACAGACATGTCAGAAGAATTAGGTTCAGAAAGCAAGATTAAGAGCCGTGAATGTATTTGAAAACTTGCAGAGGTGAAAAAAGTTATTAGGGAAGAAAACGAACAGGGGCACCAACAGGCACTTCCTTTTATTTACCTACCAATGGCAGGCTATTCTCTGCAGTTTACCTCTGCTCTTCTCAGCTTTTCTATCTACATACTGGCTACTTAATTTTTCCCTGAAAACTGGTCCCAGGACCATCACCTACAACACCAGTCATTTCTCATCGCCCATGCTTTAACTGTAGCAGAAGGGAAAATGGAATTCGACAAAGCTTTAGAAATTTGAAGTGTTTTAGATTGCCCTAGGAAATGTACAAAATTGTCATTAATTGATTCAATACCACTTGACTATCACCCAAAATTAAATTTAAGAGAACACGGAGATACCATTTTAAAAATCTATCCAAATGGCATAGATTGCTTAAAATATTAATATCAAATGTGGGCAATGGGTTAGTTTTGGCATCATCAAACTTTTTTATTTCACATTTTTAATAATTTTTTGTTTTCAATTTCTGTGGGTACACAGTAAGTGTATACAAACTTCTGGGAATGTAAATGAGCGTAGTATTTCTGAAGGGCATTTTCATGATACTTATCTTATCAAGAGTGAATAATTTTCACGCCTTTTGATTCAGTAATTCCACTGCTAGAAACTAGCATGAGGAAATAAACAGGAATGTAAATACTTACACGCCAAATTACAAGGTTATTCATTACAGTGACAATTCAAATAGAAAAAAAACTTCAGCAAAATCTATTTCAAAAATAAAGGATTTGGTAGATAAAATACAGTTTAGACACAGAATTTCAGATGGCTATTTAAAGTTATGTTTTCAAAGAACATTCATAGGTTAAAGGGTATAAGTGTCATGGGTAGGAATAACAGTCTATCAAGCCTAGTATTCTAGGTTCTGTAATACTAAGACATATATTATGGGACTCTTTCCAAGATGTTGGTTTCAAAAGAAATATGGTCCAATGAAACGAGCTCTGGACTGGGATTCGAACTCCAAATCTTCTAATAAATAGTCCTGTATCCTGGGCAGGTCACTTTTAATTCTATGGTTTCAATTTTTTAATCTGTAATAACAAGGCTGATATAAATCCTCAGGTCTCAAATCAGGTGTGGCAGTATGCTTGAAATATGCAAATCCACTGTTATCAATATGGCAGATCTTCCTGAATCATCAACTTTACTTGCTGGCAAATAACTAGAACATAATGCTTACATTAAAATAAATACAAAAACATATCACAGAGCAAAGCTTACACAATTTTTCAAAGAAAAGACATCAAGATATTTAGGGCTAATCTGCAGAGAGCCACTTTGGGTTACCACCTCAGGCATACCACATGTACCCCCTAAGCTACTACTTTAGTAAATAAATTCTAAGAAATTTAGTTAGATGAGTTAAGTCACAGAATAGAGCTGAAGGATGCACAGAAAAATGGTAAGTGGGTACTATGTGACAGAAAGATCTTAAGGCCAGTGATAGGTATGCACGTAATGACTTACCTAATGTTTACACACAAATGCAAAAAACCCCACCGCTCCAATATTAAGTAAAAGTTGTGCAAAGCTTCAGTGAGTGAATTACCTTGATGAAGTAGCTGCACTCGGTATAAGGGAGGCAGAGATGTCAAAAGGCATGTGTGTAGGCGCATAGCTAACAAATATCTCAAACCACACTCATCTAATGTATCTCTTCCTGTAATTTAAACAGGAAATACGTTTAAGGAAAAAGGAATGCAAGAGGCCACAAATTGATAAGCTATAAAACAAACATTAAACTTAGCCATAATTTATATAAAACACATAAGATATTTTTAGTGTATTCCTTCCTGAACACTTTAACGTTTTTACAAAAAAATCATATCTTTACAAAAAAAAATATGTGACTACTAAAACTCTTAAAAGAAAAATGATTTGGGGAAATATAATTAACTATTAGAACAGATAACAAGAGCATTTATAGTGACATAATAAATGAAAGACATCTTGAAATCCAATAAAAAATATATTAACTATAGTATGTTAGGTACAACTTTTAATAATATTTTCTACACGAATTCCGATGAGATGTAATGGAAATTACATAACTGATGTGAAATCATGTTATATATTTAAACAGGTAATATTTTCTACCATGGTTAAATTAACTGAAATATCGTACTACCAAAGATTTAAAATTTGAATCCCCTAGCTAGTTAGTGTTACATGGTTAGGCTGAATCTTCACCTTGATTCCACAATTTATACAAATGAATTCCACTTAGTTGAAGTATGAAGGTGTGGCAAGTGTAACCAAAACTATAGCCACTGCTGGATGAAAGCAAAGCAAAAATACTGACAGCACCTAGCCCAATAACTGACACTTCAGAAGTACTCAAACATTATACAATCAAATAATATTTTCCAGAAAAAAAAACCAAAAACTTTTAAATGGCCAAAGATCAAGCCCAAGTTCTGCTTTTCATTACCTATATCAATCCATCCATCTATCCATCTATCTATTTATTTGGCTAGATAGATAGCTATTAGGTTGGTGCAAAAGTATTTGCAGTTTTGCCATTACTTTTGCACCAACCTAATATCTACCTATTTATTTATTTATAGACATAGGATCTTGCTATGTTGCCCAAGATGGTCTAAAAGTCCTGGCCTCAAGCAATCCTCCCACCTAAGCCTCCCAAAGTGCTGCCATTAAAGGTGTGAGCCACCATGCTCATTCGTCCATTTATTCATTCAACAAATCAAGCATCTATTACATGTGAGGAACTCTTCAGGTACTGGGAATTCAGCAGTGAATAAGGCAAAGTCCCTACTCTCTTGGGGATCATATTTTAGGAGGTAGAGACAAACAATAAACAAATAATATGTGGAAATTAATGCTACGAAGGGAAATAAAGCAGGACTGAGAGATAGGGAATGCTAGAGTGAGAGAGTTCTATTTCATACAGTATGGCCAGGAAAGAACTCTCCAGTAAGATGACATGCCAGCAGCAATTTGAGGAAGTAAAGGAATGAGCCATGCGTGAATCTGGAAGAAGAGCATTCTAATAGAGCAGAAATGAGCACAGATTGTGTGCTCTTTTAGGCCACTTTAAGGCTCTTAACTTTTATTCTAAAGTGAGACAGGAAGGCACTGGTTTATGTTGAGCAAAGGAGAGATTTAATGTGATTTGGTTTTAAAGGAATCACTGGTTCATAAGCAAAGAACAGACGGAGGTAACAAGAATAAAGCAGTTAGGAGATGACAGGGACTTGGACCAGAGTAGTAACTGCAGAGGTAATGATAATTGATTGTTGGATTCTGGATATTAATAGAACTGACAGCATTTGCCAATGAACTGGATATGAGGTATGAGAGAAAGCAGAGTCAAGAATGACTACGTTGTCTCACCGAAACAAGTGGAAGAACTCATTTACTTAGAATCCATTTACTGAGATGTGTAACTCATTTAATCTCTGACCTTCGGTTTCCCACCTGTAAAATGGAGACATTCATTCCTGCCTTATTACCTCATGAATGTCCACTGTGTCCAGGATACACTATTTCTATATTGCTTTAGCCAATGATATACTTTTGTATTAGAAAGTGTAAACTATTTTTTTTACAAATTATGGCATGCCTACTTTCTTAATGTCCCACAGTAAAAACTAATATATATTAAACATACAACACAAGCTTAAGGTTGTTCTGGGAAGAACTCACTCAACTGCATACAACCTCATAATGGTTAAGATTTTTCTTTTCCAATTAATAGTGAGAAAATAAGTCATAGGCAAAACCCTAGGTCTCTAGTTACTTTAACCTGCAGAGGAGAAAACTTTGGGGAATATACTATAGGGATGTAAATCTACATGAAGAGATATTTTCCAGCTGCCTTTCTCCCACAAATCTGGAAATTATGCAATAGTTAAAAGGGTACAGGCTTTGAGTCAATAATTTATCCACATATGAACCCCACTTCTACTCCTTAATGCCTATGTGAACTCAGGTGAGTCCCTTAATTTCTTAAGGATCAGTGTCTTCATCTATAAAGTTAAACATAATAATAGCTATCTGCTAGAAGATTGTGATAATTAAATATGATAAAGAAAATGCCTGAAACACAGCCATTTTTCACTCCTCCACAATATTTTTGAATTAATGAAATTTTGATCATTAATTTTCAGTTTCCTTTGCCCCTGCTATCATTTACAATCGATACCATTACCCTGAACTATGTGCATAAAAGAGAATGCAATCTAGTTCCAGGAAGTAGCCAAAAATTTTCTAGTTACAGAATGAATTAGGCAAAATACATATGACATTAACTATAAGGAAACCTCTCTGAAGAGACTTTTTGGAGAAAATTAGGTAATTGTAAAAAGTTGTTTATGGCTAGAAATGGGAAGACCAACAAGTTGAGCCCATGAGGTCCCAATAAGCCTCATGATTCCAAGTAACATTAACAAATGGGCTGTTATTATCAAAGGAAAAATCATAGGGATCAATCTGTTTTAAAAAAACGAGAGACTTGGCCAGTCCACGGTGACTCATACTTATAATCCCAGCACTGTGGGAGGCCAAGGCAGGAGGACTGCTTGAGCTCAGGAGTTTGAGACTAGCCTCGGCAAAGTAAGGAGACCCAGTCCCTACAAAAAAATAAAAAGAAATTAGCTGGGCCCCCATGGTGGTGCACACCTGTGGTCCCAGCTATTCAGGAGACTGAGGTGGGAAGATTACTTGAGCCTGAGAGGTTAAGGCTACAGTGACCCGTGACTGCGCCACTCAACTCCAGCCTGGACAACAGAGCAAGACCCTGTCTCAAAAAAACAGAAAAACAAAAAACCCACCCAAACACACACAAAAAACAAGAGATTATAAATCAAAAATGACACAAAGGTTTCAGTGTAAAAACTCATGAGAGAATGCACATGGATCTCACAAATCTGTGCATTCATATGCCTGCCTCAACTGTCTTTTCTGAGCATATTATATAATAGTAATTGCCTATTAAGGAGGTCTTTTCCCTGCCAAGTTTGAAAGTTGAGACTACAATTCAATAAATGAGTCAGTATATAGATAATATAAACATTTCTATTAGGTACAACTTTATCCATTTTTAGTGAGAATATTTACCTGAGCAACTCTTATCTCTGCTTTCATCAAGCTCAGTACTGGTAGTAGCCACTGTATCAGCCAAAGCTACAAGGAACATCTGCTCCAAACGGGTAAGGCCTGGTAGACTTGAGTGCATAAGATGACTTGAAAGTACCCTTGCATGTTCTTGGCCAAAGTAAGCTGGTCCATACTGAGAAAGATTTATTACTTTTGATTTGTTTTCTCTCTTTTCGGGCTCTAAATCAATATCATCCGTTGTTATATCCTGGATTTGAAACAGCTCTGAATACTGATCCTCTGGTTGACTTACTGTCTGATCTTCATAGCTCTGTGGTATCTTTGTACTTTCTTCTGAAATTCTGTACGATATATCTTGATCTGCAGCAAGTAATGCATATAGTGGGAGTGGAGGGATAGAATCTATCTCAGTATAATCTCGAGTACCATCTTTTCCTACGGTGACTGTTTCCTTTGCTGTACTGCCGCTTACACTAATAGTTCGAGAAAGATGTCGCTTAGTTCCTTCTCCAGCATCAGCATCTCTAACTATTGCTACTTCACCTGCAATACACTTTACTAAATGAGAGAGAATGGCTTTAGCCCTTCGCACTTTCCCTAAATCCATCAATTCTAACAGCTGAGTTGGATGATACTGTGGAAGAGTAGGGGAAAGTACATGTGCAGCCTCAAATAAGCCACCATCTTGAATTACAGTTGGTGAACAAAAAACATCATCAGAAATAGCTGTTCCTTCAACAATACTTTTTCTTGCCAGCATATTAGATTTAAAGGTCAAATGATCTTGCATTGCTGCCTCTTCTGCATTCGGACTATCAGCTTCAGTGTCTCCAAATTTGACAGCATGCTTCCACTGTGCATATACATGCATTTCACAATCCATTCCTACCACCAATATCCCATCTCTTACCCAAGAGAGAGAAACAGGCAGTGAAGGAGTACCATCAACGGAAGATACCAAGTCTATAGATCTAAGAAGAACCCATCTTGACCTAACCCCTTGCTTGATACTACCACCTAGTGGTAAAGTAATGACAGCTACTCCATCCTTACTGTTGGTTTGCTCAGTCACAATTCCTGAAAGCCTTCCATACATGAAGATATTAGCACCGACCCCCACTGTAAGAATGTGGGAGCCATCTTCTTTTGATACCCAGTCCAAATGTACTAAATGTTTGATATTCGGAATAAGATATCTATCCTTGCTCAAGAGTGCATCTGACTTGCTATATACAAACAGATTACTGTCGACGCTGACCCTTGAATCAAGTACACTCCCAACCTTAACCAAATCATCAAGATGAATTGTTTGTTCTAAAACCCACTCTGATCCTCCTGTAGATTCACATTCAAATATACAAACATGCATGGAAAATTCTTTAGAAATAAAACCATTATGGTGGATAGGTTGCTTATAAGCCACTGCAAGGCGACCTGTGTATGAACAGCTAACAGCAACTGGTCTTCCCACGATGCTCACTGTACTGCTATTATCTTCTCCTTCATCATTCATCAAAGGCCATCTCTTCCAGTGATAAATTTCTTTCTCATCACTTTTATTACAGTCTGGGTTGGTTTCCATACAACATTTCCAGAAGCGTACTTTATTGTCAGAACAAGTTGTAACCACTAAATAAGGTGCAAGGCACACTGGATAAATTGAAGAAGAGCTCAGATGGCCTTAAAAAAGAAAAAGCAAAGTTAGTTATAATAATAATACTAAAGCCACAAAATAATATGGTTATAATCAAATTCTGGAATGTGATCAATTCAAAGTCACTATGAGCTTCTTCAGAATAACTCAGCAGTCTTCCTCTTAACTAGTATCCCACTAAATGTACATTGGCCAACGCATCTATAAAGGTCTTGAAGAGCCCATCAGTGAAATCAAGGTATGCAATAATAATCACTTAATTTGTTTTTAGGCAATTAAGTTTAAATGAGGCAACCATTTAATTAAAATAAAACTCAAAAGCACTGAAATAAGTCAACCCTTAATGTGTTTCTGATATTTAAATTTACCTTCACAACATGCCTCCCTAGACTTTCATACTATATATTTAATCATTTTCATCATGAATACTTGACTGAGCTTTACAATTTGCCTTTCAAATGCCCCTAACCCTCCCTCAAATAATCCAGACCCCAGATGGTACATTAAATTTTGTTTCAGACAGCAAAACAAACCAATAGATCTTACCCATTTTACCAAGTTTAATTCATCCTCTCTTAGCACTGAACCAAAACCCTCTTATCTATTCCTGACTGCCAAAGACTAACAAGGTACATCTGTTGTCAACTGTAAGACAAGGGGATATAGAGATTAAGATCTGAGGCCAGAAGATCTGGATCTCAGTTTCAATCCATCAATAATTTCATTAACAGTGGGAAAGCTACTTAATTAATTAATCACCTGAGCCTGTTCCATCTAAATAACTGGGATCAGTTACTGTTTCCCCTAGAATATTATTGTCAAATAAGACATTTTATAAGGCCTCTGTAAAATATAATTTATTATCACGAACTCCAATAAACTTGAGTATAACCCAAACCTTTCAAATATTTTGAAAGATTAACAAATTGGCCTAGATCTGCACCCGCCACAAAAGCCCAGAATACACTCTTCTCAACATGATCTTTCCAACTGTAAATGCAAACCTCTTGGGGATGAATGAGAAAACACCCTTACTGAATATCATCCACCAGTAATATTAACAGCCCTGAACCTCCAATTTTGGTTTCCCAAAAACACTATTCTAGAAACTCCCCAACTAAGATTCTATAAGTAGCAGATCACTTTAAATATAGCTGCCAGTCTTGCCCTCCAAATATGTTATCTATCTTGCTAAAGTCGGTATCATTCCAGACCAGCCGAACTATAATCTTTTATCCTACATTTTTCCTCAGAGTATCTGCCAACCCTTGTTCAAACATTCTTAATAAAAGTGAGATATGATTACCACAATGTGAATGAAAAGTCTTAATTAAAAAAAAAAAAAGCCTCAGTGGTTTACAAATGAATTTGTTCTTTAAAATTTTTACTATCATGATATTCCAAAGTATTGGCAAGACACCTCACATTAAAATATTTACACTATTTTGGCCGGGCATAGTGGCTCACACCTGTAATCCCAGCACTTTGGGAGGCCAAGGCGGGTGGATCATGAGGTCAGGAGATCGAGACCATCCTGGCTAACATGGTGAAACCCCGTCTCTACTAAAAACACAAAAAAATCAGCCGGGCATGGTGGCATGCTCCTGAAGTCCCAGTTATTCGGGAGGCTGAGGCAGGAGAATGGGTGTGAACCCAGGAGGGGAGCTTGCAGTGAGCCAAGATAGCACCACTGCACTCCCAGCCTGGGCGACAGAGCGAGACTCCGTCTCAAAAAAAAAACACACAAAATAGTAAAAATTTACACTATTTTCTGTCAAGCTGATTACATTTATCACACGAAATGTGTGTGTGTGTGTGTGTGTGTGTGTATAGTCTCACTGTCGCCCGCCCAGGCTGGAGTGCAATAGTGCAATGTCGGCTCACTGCAACCTCCACCTCCCGAGTTCAAGCAATTCTCCTGCCTCAGCTTCCCAAGCAGCTGGGATTACAGGCGCATGCCACCATGCCCAACTAATTTTTGTATTCTTAGTAGAGACAAGGTTTCACCATATTAGCCAGGGTAGTCTCGAACTACTGACCTCAAGTGATCCACCCACCTCAGCCTCCCAAAGTGCTGGGATTACAGAAGTGAGCCACTGCACCCAGTCAGGAAATTATTTCTAATAAAGACATGTTTCTAAACATCTAGACATATCATTAAAAGAAAATAAATCTTTATTTTAATGTCATCATAGCACATATTTCAGAAGAGTTCATCTATTTTATCTACTAAAGAGTTCATACATTTTATCACTATGAGCTACCACTGTGCAGTCTTAAAATGACCTTACCTGCTGAAGGAGTTGCTCTTATTACTTCAACTGATTCTGGGAGATCGAGGGGTTGGCTATATACCAGTCTAGAACTCAGAATAAGTTTACTGGCAGTTTGAAGATTGGCAATTGACGAAGAATGTGGCATGGGGCTCACACTAGGAGAAGTTTCTGGAGAAGAATCTACATTCTTCTGTCCAGGGACTGAAAGTAGACTCTCAGAGGAAGCACCTTCTGAAGCTTTAGCTTTAAAAATAAATTATAAAATTACAAAATGTATGTATATCATTACTATAAATATGAGCTAGAATATTACTTTGTTATTATTTAAGAAATATAGCTTCTTAAAAGTATTTTGGAGGTGAAGATACAGAGAAAAGAGAATTCTTTTTAAAATAGAAGGACCATATGACTCAGCAATCTCACTACCAGGTGTTTATCCAAAGGAAAGGAAATCAGTGTATCAAAGGGATAACTGCACCCCTACATTTATTGTAGCACTATTCACAACAGCCAAGACATAAAATCAACCTAAGTATCCATCAGTGAATACACGGATAAAGAAAATGTGGTATATACACAATGGATACTATTCAGCTATAAACAAGAATGAAATCCTGTCACTTGCAGCAACACAGTTGGAAACCAAAGGTCACTATGTTAAGTGAAACAAGCCAGGCACAGAAATACAAATATCACCTGCTCTCTTACTCACATGCGAGAGCTAAGAAAGTGGATCTCATGGAGGTAGATAATAGAATAATAGACACCAGAGAATGGGAAGGGTTGTTGGTGGGTAAAGAGACTGTTTAATAGGTACAAACATAAAGTTAGACAGAAGAAATAAGTTCTATTGTTTGATAGCACAGTAGAATGACTACAGTTAACAACAATATATATTTCAAAAGAGCTAGAAGATCTGAAATGTTCCCAACCCGAAGAAACAATAAACTTCAAGGTAATGAATATCCTAAATACCCTGATACGATCACTACATATTCTATCCATGTATAAAAACATCACATGTACCCCAGAAGTATGTATAATTATTATGCATCAATAAAATGTTTTTAAAAAATTACTTTGGAGACAAGGTCAATTTTCAAACTTTTGCTTAGTTTGCTTGAGCTTACTTTTTTTTTTTTTTTTTTTTTTTACAGTTTTACTCTTTCTTAGCATCAGTTCCATCATGGGAGACTGACAAGGAAAAATCACAACATGTAAAAGCTAAAAGAAACCCCTTATACAGTCCAGTGCTTACAACCTTTAAAACACATTAAAAGCTTGAGGAATTTGTTAACACGCAAATTCCCAGGCCTAACCACAGAGACACGGATTTAGATGATATGGGGTAGATCCCAGTAAAGCAGCCCAGGTGTTTTTGAAACAGATGGATCATGAACCAAACTTTAAGAAATAGCAATGTACTGCCTCACTTTTAGATTAAGAAATTTAAACTTAGAGAGCTTAGTGATTTTCCTGAGGCCTTATAATTAGCTAGGGGCAAAGAAGACATTAGACTAGCAGCCTCCTATCAAGTACTCAAATCAGAGAATGATTTCAAGAATAAACACAAAAAGTAAAAGTTGTAAGAAGATTTAAGACAATATTAGTTGACTGCCTTTGTAAGCCATATTGACTTGATCTTCCAAAGAACTTCCAATGAGTATAAATCTCTAAGATTCAGTTATCTGTTCTTCCATGACATATAAGAGATACTCTATATTTATTTATTTATTTGTGTATCTGTCTCTCCCCATTGGACCACAAATTCACTACAGGCAGGGATGATATGTTATTGCCTTGTACATCTCAAGGAGCACCAGAATATCTAATAAATAATAATCAATCCTCTTTTGTTTCTGTTAAACATGTCAATCTATCTTATACTGGTAGGCCACTAAGTAAGAAATATGAAAACATTTTTTTGTAAAATGAAATAAGACTACAAACTTGAATCCATAGTCAGAATACAGGAGTCCCACTCCTGGCTCTATCACTAATGAGATGTGTTTCCTTAGGCCAGGCACTTCACCATCTCTGGCTACTTTTTCACCAGCAAAGTAAGGTTAAAACTACGTCATTTCTCTTCCTGTGAAGCATGCTATTTTCTAACATATATCTCATGCTAAGAAAGAAAATAAGAGCAGAAAAAAAAAGCAAAGACTTTAGAGTCACCAAGGCCTGATTTTGAAACTTGGTTCTGTGACAAACTATATAATGAGTCTTGGTCAAGTTACTTACCCTTACTCCATTAGTAAACTGGGTATAATATCTATCTCACATATATAAAGCACCAGTCTCAGTACCTGGCACCCAGAAGGTACTCAACATGTTCCCTTCTCTAACAAAATTTAAACCAATTATTTATCCTCTAACAGGATATTTACTACCGTGGTAAATTTAAGGATTAAATGTGAATGGCAGGACACACTGTTAAATCTGCAGCAAAGATCAGAGCAAAAAGATGGATGTTTTCTATCACAGCTAAGAAGAGTACATTATTTGCCTCTACTGTAATCTCATTGTCTGTGACCTACTGCTGTCACAAACAGTGTAGGCAAGCAACTCAACTCTAACCCTGGCTTTAGTGAGACACACACCTCATAAACAGTGGGGACAAACAAAATCACACAGTTCCTGTCCTCCCACAAGGATCTGTTACTACCTCTGTAAATCTCTTGAGAGTCACTCCTATCTCTGTGCCAAATTCTAGAAATTACTATATTCTCTGCTGGGTGAATCTCTTCCTGATGAACTGGTTTTAGATCCCTTCTCTTGCATTTCTATCAAACAACATATAATGCAAAAAATTAACTCCAAAGGCTTTGAAAGAATTTTTAAATACCTGGTGCCTCAAGAAGATTAGGCTCAACTAGGTGAAGGTAAAGGTTCTGTCAAATAATTTGGCTTTTCTAATGCCAATTCATGGCCCAGTTAGAACTGCTACCTACAAAGTTATGTGATAATGTGTAATACACATGAACAAAAAAGTACAAATTATTCTTTCACTGTATTAAATGTTGTATAAGAAGTTGTATAAAATCAACTAATATAATTACAAGAAATAATAAAATATTACAACTCAAATATTTTGAGTTAACAGTTTAAAGCACATTCAATGTGATATGGCTATCCATGCAGTTCTTCATTTTAACAATTATCTCTCAAAAAGTAAAAGTTTGTTTTTAAAAAAAACTATGATCAATTTCTTTGCTTCATACTACAGATTTCCCAATTTGTTTAGAGATTAATCTAAATGTGTACAGCAAAAGAATGGCTGAAATAATTTTTTAATCACAAATGCGTTTCTTTTTTTTTTTTTTTTTTTTTTTGAGACAGGGTCTCACTTTGTCATCTAGGCTGGAGTGCAGTGGTGCAGTCTCAGCTTATTGCAGCCTCTGCCTCAAGGGCTCAAGCAATCCGCCCATCTCAGCCTCCCAAGTATAGGCACACGCCACCACACTTGACTAATTTTTTATTTTTTTGTGGAGATGAAGTCTCATTATATTGCCCAGGCTGATCTTGAATTCCTGGGCTCAAGCGATCATCCTGCCTTAGCCTCCCAAAGTGCTGGGATTATAGGCATAAGCCACCATGCCCAACCTGTATTTCTTAATGTTCTACAAAAACAGTTCTGCTTATAAGCCTCAGGCACTCAATCATATTTTATCAAACAGCAATTCTGCTTTTTTTTTTTTTTTTTTGAGACGGAATCTTGCTCTGCTCTGTCGCTCAGGCTGGAGTGCAGTGGCGCAATCTCAGCTCACTGCAACCTCCATCTTCCAGGTTCATGCCATCCTCCTGCTTCAGCCTCCTGAGTAAGCTGGGACTACAGGTGCCCGCCATCAAGCCTGGCTAATTTTTTGTATTTTTAGTAGAGATGGGGTTTCACCATGTTAGCCAGGATGGTCTTGATCTCCTGACCTGATGATCTGCCCACCTCAGTCTCCCAAAGTGCTGGGATTACAGGCATGAGCCACCGTGCCTGGCCAATTCTGCTTCTTTTAATGATGATAAAGCTGATGATGTACAGTGTATTGGATGGGAATGTGTATTACCAAAAAAGTATAATATTAGTTCTATGGACATCTAGAACAGTCATAATGTGCACTCAATAATATTCACTGAAAAAAATAAACCAAGCTTTTCTTTTTTTTCAATATGTCTAATGTGCCCATAGGCTACTTTTTAGGATTAACCAGTTTCATTAATGATTTATGACCTTGTAATTAAAAGTTTAGAAGAGACATAATTCAGCAACTCAATTTACAGTTTACTGGAACTTCATTTTACAGAATTAACCAAAGTAAAGCATATTCTATAAAATGAATTTATTATGTATCATCTCTGTATGAAACTATAATTACTTACCTAAACATGCTTGTACAGATTTAAGATGAAGGTGCCACATATGCAGAATAGAGTTATTATTGCTGTCCTTCTCAATTACTACTAGAAAGAACTTTTCTGAAAATGGTGGTGGGCGGTATCCTATTATTCAAAGGAAAAGGATATTTAAATTAGTATGCTTTTATAGGGTTAAAAAAACACTTTTTAAAAGCTACCACCACCTCTTGATATGCACAGAAGTTGGGAAGAAAAGGCAAGAAATACCTTTAGGAGGAGTTTTATATAATTTTTGTGCCAAAAGTTAGATAGCTATCAAGGACTAATGAAGTTATGTCAAAAGTACACAAAAGCTAATATGAAAGGATACCCACTGGTCAAAGAGGGGACACTTTGAGCATCAAAGAATAAAACTGAATACAATTTGTTAAAACATATTTATCCTATTACAAACTAGGAGTTCACACAAATACCAAAAGAGGCTA
The DNA here is from genome assembly GCF_007565055.1 of Rhinopithecus roxellana. Taxonomy (NCBI): domain Eukaryota; kingdom Metazoa; phylum Chordata; class Mammalia; order Primates; family Cercopithecidae; genus Rhinopithecus; species Rhinopithecus roxellana. The sequence goes on from NC_044553.1 coordinate 38,656,348, forward strand.
CATAAAAAAGAAAGGAAAGGAAAGGAAAGCAGCAGAAGAATGGAAGAGAGAAGGGAAGTAAGCGGGTTGCTGAGCATACAAAAGCTCAAGCCGGCCTCACAGGATGCTCCTGGAGTAACTGAGGCACTTACTCCTTATTTAGAGAACTGGCAATTAAAAGGAAATAATAAAATATTCAACCTTTCTTGTATGAAAACAGCATTAAAAAAAACTTAAGTTGTGGGAGAAGGAGTAGTGGTAGGGTAAAGAAGAAATTTTGTAGAAATTTCACGCATTTTTTAAAGAAAAGACATTACTTGTATATATAATTTTCCCTGTTGACAATTATAGTCTTCATAACTGAAAATGAGATCTATGCAGGATAATAAAAGCTTTCCTTAATAATGAAAACTCATAATGACAACTTATTGGCAATGAGCGCTGCTAGAGTTAAAATTCTGGCCTCTAACCATTTCCATTAAAAGAAACAGTTTGGCACTGCATGTTCTCACTCATAAGTGGGAGGTGAACAATGAGAACACACGGACACAGGGAGGGGAACATAACATATCGGGGCCTGTTGAGGAGTAGGGAGCTAGGGAGGGGAGAGCATTCGGAGAAACACCTAATGTAGATGACGGGTTGACGGGTGCAGCAAACCACCACAGCACGTGTATACCTATGTAACAAACCTGCATGCTCTGCACATGTAACCCAGAACTTAAAGTATAATAATAATTTTTTAAAAAGGAACAGTTTGGAAGGATGATTCCATTCTTGCAAAGGACAGCTACAAGATAAACCCAGGAAAATATTGTGCCTGAAAGAAAGTAAACTATTACGGCAAGATGGCCGAATAGGAACAGCTCCAGTCTCCAACTCCCAGTGCAAGCAACAGAGAAGACCGGTGATTTCTGCATTTTCAACTGAGGTACTGGGGTCATCTCACTAGGGAGCGCCGGACAATCGGTGCTGGTCAGCTGCTGCAGCCTGACCAGTGAGAGCTGAAGGAGGGCGAGGCATCGCCTCACCTAGGAAGCGCAAGGGGGAAGGGAATCCCTTTTCCTAGCCAGGGGAACTGAGACACACAACAGCTGGAAAATCAGGTAACTCCCACCCAATACCGCGCTTTAAGCAAACGGGCACACCAGAAGAATATATCCCTCACCTGGCCGGGAGGGTCCCACGCCCATGGAGCCTCCCTCATTGCTAACACAGCAGTCTGCGGCAATCTAACCACAAGGCAGCAGCGAGGCTGGGGGAGGGGCGCCCGCCATTGCTGAGGCTTAAGTAGGTAAACAAAGCCGCTGGGAAGCTCAAACTGGGTGGAGCTCACAGCAGCTCAAGGAAACCTACCTGTCTCTCTAGACTCCACCTCTGGGGACAGGGCACAGCTAAAAAAACAACAGGGGAAGCAGCAGAGGCCTGAGCAGACGCGAACGACTCTGTCTGACAGCTTTGAAGAGAGCAGAGGATCTCCCAACACGGAGGTTGAGATCTGAGAACGGACAGACTGCCTGCTCAAGTGGATCCCTGACCCCTGAGTAGCCGAACTAGGAGACATCCACCACTAGGGGCAGTCTGACACCCCACACCTCACAGGGTGGAGTACACCCCTGAGAGGAAGCTTCCAAAGCAAGAATTAGACAGGTACACTCGCTGTTCAGCAATATTCTATCTTTGGCAACCTCTGCTGCTGATACCCAGGCAAACAGGGTCTGGAGTGGACCTCAAGCAATCTCCAACAGACCTATAGCTGAGGGTCCTGACTGGCAGAAGGAAAACTATCAAACAGGAAGGACACCTATACCAAAACCCCATCAGTACGTCACCATCATCAAAGACCAGAGACAGATAAAACCACAAAGATGGGGAAAAAGCAGGGCAGAAAAGCTGGAAATTCAAAAAATAAGAGCGCATCTCCCCCTGCAAACGGAGCGCAGCCCATCGCCAGCAACGGATCGAAGCTGATCAGAGAATGACTTTGACGAGATGAGAGAAGTCTTCAGTCCATCAAACTTCTCAGAGCTAAAGGAGGAATTACGTACCCAGCGCAAAGAAACTAAAAATCTTGAAAAAAGAGTGGAAGAATTGACAGCTAGACTAATTAATGCAGAGAAGGTCATAAACGAAATGACAGAGATGAAAACCATGACACGAGAAATACGTGAGAAATGCACAAGCTTCAGTAACCGACTCGATCAACTGGAAGAAAGAGTATCAGCGATTGAGGATCAAATGAATGAAATGAAGCGAGAAGAGAAACCAAAAGAAAAAAGAAGAAAAAGAAATGAACAAAGCCTGCAAGAAGTATGGGATTATGTAAAAAGACCAAATCTACGTCTGATTGGGGTGCCTGAAAATGAGGGGGAAAATGGAACCAAGTTGGAAAACACTCTTCAGGATATCATCCAGGAGAACTTCTCCAACCTAGTAGGGCAGGCCAACATTCAAATTCAGGAAATACAGAGAACGCCACAAAGATACTCCTCCAGAAGAGCAACTCCAAGACACATAATTGCCAGATTCACCAAAGTTGAAATGAAGGAAAAAATCTTAAGGGCAGCCAGAGAGAAAGGTCGGGTTACCCACAAAGGGAAGCCCATCAGACTAACAGCAGATCTCTCGGCAGAAACTCTACAAGCCAGAAGAGAGTGGGGGCCAATATTCAACTTTCTTAAAGAAAAGAATTTTAAACCCAGAATTTCATATCCAGCCAAACTAAGTTTCATCAGTGAAGGAGAAATAAAATCCTTTACAGATAAGCAAATGCTTAGAGATTTTGTCACCACCAGGCCTGCCTTACAAGAGATCCTGAAAGAAGCCCTAAACATGGAAAGGAACAACCGGTACCAGCCATTGCAAAAACATGCCAAAATGTAAAGACCATCGAGGCTAGGAAGAAACTGCATCAACTAACGAGCAAAATAACCAGTTAATATCATAATGGCAGGATCAAGTTCACACATAACAATATTAACCTTAAATGTAAATGGACTAAATGCTCCAATTAAAAGACACAGACTGGCAAACTGGATAAAGAGTCAAGACCCATCAGTCTGCTGAGACCCATCTCACATGCAGAGACATACATAGGCTCAAAATAAAGGGATGGAGGAAGATCTACCAAGCAAATGGAGAACAAAAAAAAGCAGGGGTTGCAATCCTAGTCTCTGATAAAACAGACTTTAAACCATCAAAGATCAAAAGAGACAAAGAAGGCCATTACATAAATGTAAAGGGATCAATTCAACAGGAAGAGCTAACTATCCTAAATATATATGCACCCAATACAGGAGCACCCAGATTCATAAAGCAAGTCCTTAGAGACTTACAAAGAGACTTAGACTCCCATACAATAATAATGGGAGACTTCAACACTCCACTGTCAACATTAGACAGATCAACGAGACAGAAAGTTAACAAGGATATCCAGAAATTGAACTCATCTCTGCACCAAGCGGACCTAATGGACATCTATAGAACTCTCCACCCCAAATCAACAGAATATACATTCTTCTCAGCACCACATCGCACTTATTCCAAAATTGACCACATAATTGGAAGTAAAGCACTCCTCAGCAAATGTAAAAGAACAGAAATTATAACAAACTGTCTATCAGACCACAGTGCAATCAAACTAGAACTCAGGACTAAGAAACTCAATCAAAACCGCTCAACTACATGGAAACTGAACAATCTGCTCCTGAATGACTACTGGGTACATAACGAAATGAAAGCAGAAATAAAGATGTTCTTTGAAACCAATGAGAACAAAGATACAACATACCAGAATCTCTGGGACACATTTAAAGCAGTGTGTAGAGGGAAATTTATAGCACTAAATGCCCACAAGAGAAAGCTGGAAAGATCTAAAATTGACACTCTAACATCACAATTAAAAGAACTAGAGAGGCAAGAGCAAACACATTCAAAACCTAGCAGAAGGCAAGAACTAACTAAGTATCAGAGGCAGAACTGAGGAGATAGAGACACAAAACCCCTCCAAAAAATCAATGAATCCAGAGGTTGGTTTTTTTGAAAAGACAACAAAATTGACAGACCGCTAGCAAGACTAATAAAGAAGAAAAGAGAGACGAATCAAATAGACGCAATATAAAAATGATAAAGGGGATATCACAACGGACCCGACAGAAATACAAACTACCATCAGAGAAATACTATAAACAACTCTACGCAAATCAACTAGAAAATCTAGAAGACATGGATAATTTTCTGGACACTTACACTCTCCCAAGACTAAACCAGGAAGAAGTTGAATCCCTGAATAGACCAATAGCAGGCTCTGAAATTGAGGCAACAATTAATAGCCTACCCACCAAAAAAAGTCCAGGACCAGAGGATTCACAGCTGAATTCTACCAGAGGTACAAGGAGGAGCTGGTACCATTCCTTCTGAAACTATTCCAATCAATAGAAAAAGAGGGAATCCTCCCTAACTCTTTTTATGAGGCCAACATCATCCTGATACCAAAGCCTGGCAGAGACACAACAAAAAAAGAGAATTTTAGACCAATATCCCTGATGAACATTGATGCAAAAATCCTCAATAAAATACTGGCAAACCGGATTCAGCAGCACATCAAAAAGCTTATCCACCATGATCAAGTGGGCTTCATCCCTGGGATGCAAGGCTGGTTCAACATTCGCAAATCAATAAACGTAATCCAGCATATAAACAGAACCAAAGACAAGAACCACATGATTATCTCCATAGATGCAGAAAAGGCTTTTGACAAAATTCAACAGCCCTTCATGCTAAAAACGCTCAATAAATTCGGTATTGAGGGAACGTACCTCAAAATAATAAGAGCTATTTATGACAAACCCACAGCCAATATCATACTGAATGGGCAAAAACTGGAAAAATTCCCTTTGAAAACGGGCACAAGACAGGGATGCCCTCTCTCACCACTCCTATTCAACATAGTGTTGGAAGTTCTGGCTAGGGCAATCAGGCAAGAGAAAGAAATCAAGGGTATTCAGTTAGGAAAAGAAGAAGTCAAATTGTCCCTGTTTGCAGATGACATGATTGTATATTTAGAAAACCCCATCGTCTCAGCCCAAAAGCTCCTTAAGCTGATAAGCAACTTCAGCAAAGTCTCAGGATACAAAACCAATGTGGAAAAATCACAAGCATTCTTATACACCAGTAACAGACAAACAGAGAGCCAAATCATGAATGAACTTCCATTCACAATTGCTTCAAAGAGAATCAAATACCTAGGAATCCAACTTACAAGGGATGTAAAGGACCTCTTCAAGGAGAACTACAAACCACTGCTCAGTGAAATAAAAGAGGACACAAACAAATGGAAGAACATACCATGCTCATGGATAGGAATAATCAATATCATGAAAATGGCCATACTGCCCAAGGTTATTTATAGATTCAACGACATCCCCATCAAGCTACCAATGAGTTTCTTCACAGAATTGGAAAAAACTGCTTTAAAGTACATATGGAACCAAAAAAGAGCCCGCATTGCCAAGACAATCCTAAGTCAAAAGGACAAAGCTGGAGGCGTCACGCTACCTGACTTCAAACTATACTACAAGGCTACAGTAACCAAAACAGCATGGTACTGGTACCAAAACAGAGCTATAGACCAATGGAACAGAACAGAGTCCTCAGAAATAATACCACACATCTACAGCCATCTGATCTTTGACAAACCTGAGAGAAACAAGAAATGGGGAAAGGATTCCCTATTTAATAAATGGTGCTGGGAAAATTGGCTAGCCATAAGTAGAAAGCTGAAACTGGATCCTTTCCTTACTCCTTATACGAAGATTAATTCAAGATGGATTAGAGACTTAAATGTTAGACCTAATACCATAAAAACCCTAGAAGAAAATCTAGGTAGTACCATTCAGGACATAGGCATGGGCAAGGACTTCATGTCTAAAACACCAAAAGCAATGGCAGCAAAAGCCAAAATTGACAAATGGGATCTAATTAAACTAAAGAGCTTCTGCACAGCAAAAGAAACTACCATCAGAGTGAACAGGCAACCTACAGAATGGGAGAAAATTTTTGCAACCTACTCATCTGACAAAGGGCTAATATCCAGAATCTACAAAGAACTCAAACAAATATACAAGAAAAAAACAAACAACCCCATCAAAAAGTGGGCAAAGGATATGAACAGACATTTCTCAAAAGAAGACATTCATACAGCCAACAGACACATGAAAAAATGCTCATCATCACTGGCCATCAGAGAAATGCAAATCAAAACCACAATGAGATACCATCTCACACCAGTTAGAATGGCAATCATTAAAAAATCAGGAAACAACAGGTGTTGGAGAGGATGTGGAGAAATAGGAACACTTTTACACTGTTGGTGGGATTGTAAACTAGTTCAACCATTATGGAAAACAGTATGGCGATTCCTCAAGGATCTAGAACTTGATGTACCATATGACCCAGCCATCCCACTACTGGGTATATACCCAAAGGATTATAAATTATTCTACTACAAAGACACATGCACGCATATGTTTATTGCAGCATTATTCACAATAGCAAAGACTTGGAATCAACCCAAATGTCCATCTGTGACAGACTGGATTAAGAAAATGTGGCACATATACACCATGGAATACTATGCAGCCATAAAAAAGGATGAGTTTGCATCCTTTGTAGGGACATGGATGCAGCTGGAAACCATCATTCTTAGCAAACTATCACAAGAAGAGAAAACCAAACACCGCATGTTCTCACTCATAGGTGGGAACTGAACAATGAGATCACTTGGATTCGGGAAGGGGAACATCACACACTGGGGCCTATCATGGGGAGGGGGGAGGGGGGAGGGATTGCATCGGGGAGTTATACATGATATAAATGATGAATTGATGGGTGCTGACGAGTTGATGGGTGCAGCACACCAACATGGCACAAATATACATATGTAACAAACCTGCACGTTATGCACATGTTCCCTAGAACTTAAAGTATAATAAAAATAAATTAAAAAAAAAAAAGTAAACTATTACCATAATGAACTTATGTCAAAAGGACTCAGGACCTACTTCAAATGGTATTTACTAGCCTAATATAGGACTATGTAGGCATTTAAAAAATGATTGCAACTGATTGAAATATCCTACGTACATAAAAATTCGTTGAGTTATATGAGAACTTCTCGTATGTATATTATTGTTCATTAAAGAGTTTTCTTAAAATGAGTTCATATTGACACTTAAAAGACAAAGAAATCCAAACAACAACAACAACAAATTCAACAGTAGTAGCTGGAGACAACCAGCGCACAGACTCCTCATTTTGAAACTGTTAATTAAATGGAAAGAATTAAGCACTTAAACCCTTTCCAAAAAGAACTGTTTTTCAAAGTAATCCAATAGCCCCAGTAGATAAAGAAATGCTTTTCTTTACAGACCTTTTCTAGCTGATAAATAAATGAGAACTGATAAAATTGGAATATCATAATTTTTCAATCCTTAATGAACTAGTATAAGATCAATAATATTCATAGGAAGAAGCCATGAGATAAAGACTGTTGTCAAACTATAATGACACCACCAATTGAATCTTCTGACTCTTAATATGACTAAAAGTGAGATATCTGAATACTATTTTTTTCTAGTATGATACATATGAAGTACTGCATCACCTAGAATGTTGAACCCAGATCTAATCAAGTCTATAGAGCTAACTTGCACTTTACAGGTAATACAGTAGACAAGAAAAAGTTGAAACAACATCACAAGTAAGTAGTCAGAGAAACTCCTTAAAAAAAAAAAAAAACTTGCCCTAAAACTAAAGGAGACAGAGACACAAAAAAACCCTTCGAAAAATCAATTAATCCAGGAGCTGGTTTTTTGAAAAGATTAACAAACTATATAGACCACTAGCCAAACTAATAAAGAAAAAAAAAAAAGAGAAGAATAAAACAGACACAATAAAAAATGATAAAGGGGATATCACCACTGATCCCACAGAAACACAAACTACCATCAGAGAATACTATAAACATCTCTACACAAACAAACGAGAAAATCTAGAAGAAATGGGTAAATTCCTAGACATATAAACCCTCCCAAGACTAGACCAGGAAGAAGTGAAATCCCCAAATAGACCAATAACAAGTTCTGAAAGGCAGTAATTAATAGCCTATCAACCAAGAAAAGCCGAGGACCAGACAGATTCACAGCCGAATTCTACCAGATGTACAAAGATGAGCTGGTACCATTCCTTCTGAAACTATTCCAATCAATAGAAAAAGAGGGAATCCTCCCTAACTCATTTTATATGGCCAGCATCATCCTGATAACAAAACCTGGCAGAGACACAACAAAAAAAGAAAATTTCAGGCCAATATCCCTGATGAACATGGATGCAAAAATCCTCAATAAAATACTGGCAAACCAAATCCAGCAGCACATCAAAAAGCTTATCCACCACGATCAAGTTGGCTTCATCCCTGGGATGCAAGGCTGGTTCAACATACACAAATCAATAAATGTAATCCATCATGTAAACAGAACCAATAACAAAAACCACATGATTATCTCAACAGATACACAAATGGCCTTTGATAAAACTCAACAGCCCCTCATGCTGAAACCTCTCAATAAACTAGGTATTAATGAAACTTATCTCAAAATAATAAGAGCTATTTATGACAAACCCACAGCCAATATCATACTGAATAGGCAAAAGCTGGAAGTATTCCCTTTGAAAACCAGCACAAGACCAGGACCAGGATGCCCTATCTCACCACTCCTATTCAATATGGTATTGAAAGTTCTGGCCAGGGCAATCAGGTAAGAGAAAGCAATAAAGGGTATTCAAATAGGAAGAGAAGAAGTCAAATTGTCTCTGTTTGCAGATGACATGATTGTATATTTAGAAAACCCAAATGTCTCAGCCCAAAATCTCCTTAAGCTGAGAAGCAACTTCAGCAGTCTCAGGATACAAAATCAATGTGCAACAATCACAAGCATTCCTACACACCAATAACAGATAAACAGCCAAATCATGAGTGAACTCCCATTCACAATTGCTACAATGAGAATAAAATACCTAGGAATCCAACTTACAAGGGATGTGAAGGACCTCTTCAAGGAGAACTACAAACCACTGCTCAAGGAAATGAGAGGACATAAACAAACGGAAAAACATTCTAGGCTCACGGATAAGAAAAATCAGTATCGTGAAAATGGCCACACTGCCCAAAGTAATTTATAGATTCAATGTTATCCCCATCAAGTTACCACTGACTTTCCTCACAGAATTAGAAAAAAAAAAAACACTTTAAATTTCATATGGAACCAACAAAGAGGTCACATAGCCAAGACAATCCTAAGCAAAAAGAACAAAGCTGGAGGCATTATGCTACCTGACTTCAAACTATACTGCAAGGCTACAGTAACCAAAACAGCATGCTACTGGTACCAAAACAGATGTATAGACCAATGGAACAGAATAGAGGCCTCAGAAATAACACCACACATCTACCACCATCTGATCTTTGACAAACCTGACAAAAACAAGCAATGGGGAAAGGATTCCCTATTTAATAAATGGTGTTGGGAAAACTGACTTGCCATATGCAGAAAACTGAAACTGGACCCCTTCCTTACACCTTATACAAAAATTAACTCAAGATGGATTGAAGACTTAAACATCAGACCTAAAACCATAGAAACCCTAGAAGAAAACCTAGGCAATATCATTTAGGACATAGGCACGGACAAAGACTTCATGACTACAACACCAAAAGCAATGGCAACAAAAAACTAAAGAGCTTCTGCACAGCAAAAGAAACTATCATCAGAGTAAACAGGCAACCTACAGAATGGGAGAAAATTTTTGCAATCTATCCACCTGACAAAGGGCTAATATCCAGAATCTATAAGGAACTTAAACAAATTTACAAGAAAAAAACAACCCCATCAAAAAGTGGGCAAAGGATATGAACAGACACTTCTCAAAAGAGGACATTTATGCGGCCAACAAACATATGAAAAAATGCTCATCATCACTGGTCATTAAAGAAATGCAAATCAAAACCACAGAGACACCATCTCACGTCAGTTAGGATGGCAATCACTAAAAAGTCAGGAAACAACAGATGCTGGAGAGGATGTGGAGAAATAGGAACGCTTTTACATTGTTGGTGGGAGTATAAATTAGTTCAACCATTGTGGAAGACAGTGTGGCAATCCCTCAAGGATCTAGAACCAGAAATACCATTTGACCCAGCCATCCCATTAGTGGGTATATACCCAAAGGATTATAAATCATTCTACTATAAAGACACATGCACATGTATGTTTATTGCGGCACTGTTCACAATAGCAAAGACTTAGACCCAACCCAAATGACCATCAATGATAGACTGGATAAAGAAAATGTGGGCCGGGCGCGGTGGCTCAAGCCTGTAATCCCAGCACTTTGGGAGGCCGAGACGGGCGGATCATGAGGTCAGCAGATCGAGACCATCCTGGCTAACACAGTGAAACCCCGTCTCTACTAAAAAATACAAAAAACTAGCCGGCTGAGGTGGCGGGCGCCTGTAGTCCCAGCTACTCGGGAGGCTGAGGCAGGAGAATGGTGTGAACCCGGGAGGCAGAGCTTGCAGTGAGCTGAGATCCGGCCACTGCACTCCAGCCTGGGCGACAGAGCGAGACTCCGTCTCAAAAAAAAAAAAAGAAAATGTGGCACATATACACCATGGAACACTATGCAGCCATAAAAAAGGATGAGTTCATGTCCTTTGAAGGGATATGGATGAAGCTGGAAACCATCATTCTCAGCAAAGTAACACAGGAACAGAAAACCAAACACTGCATGTTCTCACTCATAAGTGGGAGTTGAACAATGAGAACATATGGACACAGGGAAGGGAACATCACACACCGGGGCCTGTCGGCGGGGTGGGGGGCCTAGGGAAGGGATAGCATTAGGAGAAATACCTAATGTAGATGATGGGTTGATGGGTGCAGCAAACCACCACAGCACGTGTTTACCTATATAACAAACCTGCACGTTCTGCATATGTATCCCAGAACTTAAAGCATAATAAAAAAATAATTTAAAAAAAAAAACTTGCTCTAAAACAAGTCAGTGGCATAATGCGGGTGTATATAAGGTATCACTTTAGATTAAAATACTCTTCTTAATAGACAGTGAAAACACAATATGTAAACCTTGTTTGGATATAGATTCAAACAAAAACACATAAACAAAAACCTCAACTTTTTGACAATTCAATGAAAAATGGGAGTAGTTATTGCATGATTCTGAGGAATTTTATTATTTTATCAATTTGATAATAGCAAATATGTAAGGGAGTTATTTTTAGAAATGCATATGGAAGTGAAACAACACTGCAGGTGGATTTACTTCAAAATATTTCAGGGGGGCCAGGCACGGTGGCTCACACCTGTAATCCCAGCACTTTGGGAGCCAAGGCGGGCTGATCACTTGAGGTCAGGAGTTCAAGACCAACCTGGCCAACAGGGTAAAACTCCGACTCTAGTAATAATACAAAAAAATTAGCCAGGTGTGGTGGCACATGCCTGTAATCCCAGCAACTTGGGAGGCTGAGGCAGGAGAATTGCTTGAACCTGGGAGGTGGAGGTTACAGTAAGCTGAGATGATACCACTGCACTCCAGCCTGGGCAACAGAGCAAGACTCTGTCTCAGGGAAAAAAAAAAATTTCAGGGGGGAAAAGGAAAGAAAAATTGTGTAAACAAAACAAGTGTGATAAAATCTTTAACTTACATTATAGAATATGGAGGTTCACTTAATTATGAACTCTAATTTTGTCTATTTTTGGCATTTTAAAAGTAATAAACTTTTAATTAAAACTTAGAAAGTACAAAATAAAGCAGAGGCAGAGAAGAAGAGAGACCTATACAAGTCCTTTAAGAACACAGCTATAAAATCAGGAAGAAAGAGAAACTTCACACAAAAACTAAAGGAAAATCAAGAAAGCACTGAGGAAATCTTTTGGCCTGACTTAGCAGTGGCACAACAAATATCAAAAGCGAGAAATAAAGAAAATTTTTAATGTAAGTCAATTAAAATATTATAAAGAAAAGTACCAACTTTATAAAAGCATTGAATTCTCGTAAGTTGGCATATCTTTCCTGTTAGAAATAACGTGATAAATAGCAGCTACATTTGTTGGAAACCATATTAAAAAGATTAACCCAGGCAAAGGTAAGATACTACAGAAAAGTAAATTTTAAATCTGTAAAGAAGTACTGCTGTTATAATGATAGTGAAATAAAAGTGAACATAATTGAATAACATAAATAGGAGAAGTTTTGTGTATAAAGAAAGATATATGAAAGAAAAACAAGTTACTAGTCTGGCGAGTGAAAACATGTTTGAGCTAAGCTTCTTAGAATACAAGACCTCAATCTGATTTTCCACTAAAGCAAAGGAAATTATCTGCACAAATTACATAGAAACAGTTTCCTTAGATGCTATACATAATTTTGTGATGAAAACTATACTAAGAAAATTAAATATGTCCATCTGGATATTCACAATTTGTAACCAAATGAAATTAATTATCTGAAAACCCTTTGTAAACTAAATATTCACCACAGACACTTAATTCTTAAAGACATGGCTTTTCAAATAGAACATGTTGGTTTTATAATTATGAAGTTTTATATATATATATATACAATTTTATTTGCCAATTAAAAAAACTTAAATACAGTTTAACGTCTGAAGGTAACATTTTAAGCTAAGTTATAAAGCTTAAACTAAACATCATATTGTTTGTTTTTGAAAGGGTTAAACTACTTACTTTCACAAAAAGGAAAAAATACCACACTTCAAAGGGGAAAACTTTGAGATGGTACCTTGCATTCACTATTTCCATGAGGTTTCTACTGTCCCACACAACATGATACCTTATATCTTATATTCATCATTGGTCTGAAGCAATTTACTGATAATTTTTTAAAACCTATAATAAAATTAACTGTTTTCCTTGAGATACCAAATGGAACTACCAATCAAAATAATTTATTTATAGAGTTGAATAAACTTACTTTTTAAAACAAATTAAGGTTCATAGACACCATTTCTTGGCAAAAGTCTGTATCACCGATGAACTGTCTTGCAAAATGTAATGTTCACCCACATGCCCTCTTCATCTACAAGCAAGCAATTTTGACAGAACTAACTGGTGTATCTGTCAAAAATTATGAGAGTGGTAACTTTTGAAGATCCATACTCAATGAAAGCTTAGAGATCTTCTTGTTAACATGAAGGTAAACAAATGCAGACTATTTTTTTAAAGTACCTTGTGATGGCTGAAAAAATATTTCTGTTTCCTTTTTCTCCATATCTTCTTTATGTGGTTTATATCCTATAATAAAGTCTTCTTGAAACACATGAAGCAACTGTGTATTTGAGCCACACTACAAATATGAAAAAAAATGAAGAGGTTTTATCTTTGAAATTCCCTGTCTCCCATCTCCCATCCATCACCTCCCCAATGCTAATGCAGAAGAAATATATCTAACAATTTCTATTCTTTACCTACTACTAATTAGAAAGAAAAAAAGCAACAGAAAAAAATCATTAAAAACTACTTTCAAAGATGTCACAGCCAACAGCAGAATAGAAGAACTCTAGTAGAAACAAATCAACAGGTTTGCTTCTCAAAAAAACAAAAACAAAAAAGAAGCTACAAAAACCCAAATTTAAAGAGCAGTTAAGCAACCTTCACCACTTTGAGCCTGAAAGCATCAGATTCACAACTGACGGGGGAGGGCTGCACTAACTGTGTAAGACACACTAGACTACTACACAACTTCTAGTTTTTTCAATTCCACCGGAGAACCAAAAAACAAAACAAAACCCAGAGAGCTCCTCAAAGTACCCCAATAGCTCTGTCTAGTGGGAATTACCAGGGATCCTGTAACAGCCAGCAGGATGATACATGTCTAGAGAACTAAACTCACACATAACTAACTAGAACCCCTCAAAGGATGGATGAAACATCACTGTCAACTGCTATGCTCCATGACCATGTTTTAAGACTGTCACGAATGGCTACTTAGAACCTTAACGTGAACCGAAGTTCAAGGAAAGGCTACATCCAAAAGAAAGCTTATTTTGGAAGTGTATTAAGACAATCAGATGGCTCCCCCAGAGATTTCAAGAGAGGGAAGTAGCTATGATTATCTTGGCATTTGATGAGGAGTCAATAATCTTATAAAGGAAACCCTGCTTCTTTACATAATAGAAAGAAATAAAAGGATTATAATATTTGGTTGGGTCACACAATTTTATGAAAGTTATAGGGTATTTTGTGTTTCTATAGGTAAAAACATTAAAAATCTCTTCATATTCATTGTCTAGGAGGTCACCTCCCCAAGGGACAAAGAATAAATGAAAGTAAAGAGAAGGGTGATACCTTTATGGATATAGAAATCATACAACACACTGGGAACAAAGCTAGAAAGAATTTTAAACTTTGTCATTCATTATTGCTTACAGTTTACCAGGCCTTCTGTTAAAAATAGCCACAAGGAGCAGGGAAGAAAATGTTGAGCAAATATGAAGTAAAAAGACTGCTTTGTGAGAGTCTTTGCAAAGGTAATCAGTGCAAAGGAGGCTAAAGCAGGGGATGAATTTAACATCCAATCCATTAAAAATTAACTTATCTATAGGAAGGAAGCCAACCCACGCTTCTACATCCCTATGGAGTAGAAAAAAGAAATCACAGGCTGAATCTGAAGAAAGGTGGGGCACTGGGGATTAAAAAGCATTTCCCAGGAGGTATTAGCAATATGGGTCTGGCAGCCCCAGTTCTGGTATCAAGAGATGATGTATTTTATCTATATTAGCAGAAATGACTACATTTTCCCCAACAGAAAGTGCAAAACACCAAAGAAAATTTATGATATAATTCTATACTTGCTTTTAACTACAGTTGGCTCTTTCTTCATTTCCTTGTTTAAAACTATTGGTAGCTTCCTTACCAAACTAAACCTTTTCACATTTGGAATGAATGTTAGTTCTATCCCTTAATACATAAACATAGTCCTAAAGAAACAAATATCCTGAGGGCTAAAATGGGTTTTACATCTCCCTGTAGGGAGAAGGGTTCTCCTTATTTTCTAGGTAGTAGCTAGGGAGGAATACTGAATTCACAAAGGACCTGTGATTAAAAAGTTTATGTTCACTTTGATCTGACTTTTATCTGCATTTTAAAGGACTTCATAAAAGTACTCAACATGGGGCCTAACAAGGCAAACACTCTGAAGCTGAGGTTACCCTCTACTGAGTTGAAAAGAGTAATAATATAAAACGAGAAACCACAACCCGATCCTCTATGCAGCTGCACTGTATTTTCTCTCAGCATTTCAAGATCAGGGTCATGGTTTCTCTAACTGAATCAAATTTCCTTTGCTACAAATACAATTCAACTGGAGAAGAATAATTCCTTTTTAAAAAAATTTTATTTAAATAGCTTTTGGAGTACAAGTGGTTTTTTTGTTACATGGATAAACTATATAGTAGTGAATTCTGAGATTTTAGTGTACCCATCACTCACGTA
This sequence comes from Rhinopithecus roxellana, assembly GCF_007565055.1. Lineage (NCBI taxonomy): Eukaryota > Metazoa > Chordata > Mammalia > Primates > Cercopithecidae > Rhinopithecus > Rhinopithecus roxellana. The sequence continues at coordinate 38,671,917 of NC_044553.1, forward strand.
GTGTACACTGTACCTAACATGTGGTTTTTTAAATCCCTAGTTCCATTTCCACCCTCCCGCTTCTGAGTCTCTAAAGTCCATTATATCGCTCTGTATGCCTTTGCATACTCATAGCTTAGCTCCCACTTTGTAAGTGAGAATATATGGTTCTTGGTTTCCCAAGGAGAAAAATAATCCCTAAATCATTAGTAGATTTTCACTATGGGAATCAACTGAAGTTGTCTGCATTTAATAACAAACAAGAAAATTATTCTGAGAATGACATATATCATATACACATAAAACATCATGGGATAAAGTATATAATATCACCAATTCACAAGCATGTTTTTACTTGGTTGGTTATTGCATCGAGTTCAATAATGCAGCCAGGTCGAGCTGTAGACTGTTGGCTCACAATATTAAACACTTCTCCAATAAGTTTCTGTAAATAAAAAACACAAAATGTTAATGGCCAACAACTTATAATCTACTGTCAATATGATACAGTATCTTGGACATTTAAGGCTCCCTCTAAATAGTCACTGATTGACAATGGAATGTGATAAATTCAAAGAAATATTTCAACTTTCTATACTCATTCTCATGTTAACTCTAAAGTTAAGCGGAGAGAAAACTCTATAGTGTTTACAAAAATAACATATAACTTCAAGGCATCATATCTTCTTCATTTCTGCAACCTTAAAGCCCAAGACAGACATGACTAAAGATCTGGCCCAATGCCTGAGTGGTGTGCAGACGTGCAATGACATTTAAAAGTACAACCCTGCCAGACTGAAGGTAAGGGCAATGGTTGAGAAGAAGTGGGACTGTGTCTTGGGATAAAGATGTAGGAACTAACACATGAAGCCTAACTTTGGAACCCCAAAGCCCCAAAACTTTCTGCTAAAAAGAACAGTCCTCCTCACCTATGTTCCAACCAACTTTCTCTTGCATAAAAACCTTTCAGTAATTTCATCTGAAACGGCTTGCCTCAGAAAGAAATGCCCATTCTCCTCAGCACCCACCTTTACTACTTTTCACTACCTCAAAAAGGCCAATAAGAGGGGTTAGAGGCTAGCTTCACCTAGATATAAGTACAAGATAGGGGAGAAAACAGCATATATACTGGAGTTGTAGAAACTTTATTTGTATCAGTAGGATTCCAGAGAGCATCTAAGAAAATGGATTCTAGGGTTATTAGATCAAAAGAAAAAAAATATGTAGTTAGGTAGGGCTGAATTTATTGATATGGGTATGTTCACCCAAGATTCATGATTTAAAGTGTTAGCTCAGACATTTAGAAATGGTGTTAACAGGGCCAGGCGCGGTGGCTCACACCTGTAATCCCAGCACTTTGAGAGGCTGAGGCAGGTGGATCACCTGAGGTCAGCAGTTAGAGACCAGCCTGGCCAACATGGTGAAACCCCTCTCTATTAAAAATATAAAAATTTGTGGGGAGTGATGGAGGGCACCTATAATCCCAGCTATTCAGGAGGCTGAGGCAGGAGAATCACCTGAACCTGGGAGGCGGACGTTGCAGTGAGCCGAGATTGCGCCACTGCACTCTAGCCTGGGCAACAGGGTGAGACTCCATCAAAAAAAAGAAAAAAGAAAAGAAAAAGAAATGGTGTTAACAGTCTGCTGGGTTTGTTCACTGAAATCTGGACTCAACTGTGGCCTATAGTTGGTGAGGTGAAAACAGTGAAATTTTTGTAGCACACAACAAAGCTTTGCTACTCAAAGTGTAGTCAATGGACCAGCAGTGACAGGAAGATTTTTATGAATGTATACTTACTTCCTGAAACTAAGACATCTGTGTTTTAACGAGACTTACATAGGATTCATGTGTATACTAAAGTTTAAGTAGTACTGCTGTAGATCACTTGTTCTCAATCTTGGCTGCACACTGAATCACCTGGAGAGCTTTAACAATCAATGATGCTTAGGTCCCATCTACAGATTGAGGTGCTGCCAAATGTGCAGCCAAGGTTGAGATCCCCTCACAGGAATAGATATGTATTCCAGCTAAGGATCTGCTTTCCCTGCCCACAACTCTCTGCCAGTACTATAATTAACAGACTTTCTGAACACTACACTACAGAATTCCAGAATTCTACAGAATCTCACTCAACATCACCCCCAACAAGGAACTCATTTTATAGTGGAAGACACTACTGGAAATTAGAATGAAGTGAAGCATTCACCCAGGGTGCAAAATTTAAAAGCGTGCTCAAAAATTCAATAATCAAGAAAAATAATATTTTAATGCAATACTTTTAAAATCAAAATGTAAACAATCCATAATGAGCAAAATATCAAACATTTACATACAGAACCCAGTAGTATCTTAATGAGCCATATTGATGCCATTAATGTGCATCAAAACTGCACATACGTGTTTTGATTTTTTTTTTTTAATGGTTAATATTTTTCTTTTTTTTGCTCTACTGGCCTCCAATTTCCAGGCTCAAGTGGTCCTTCTACCTCAGCCTCCCAAGTAACTAGGACTACAGATGCACACAACCATGCCTGACAAATTTTTTAATTTGTTTGTAGAGACAGGGTCTCACTATGTTGCTCAGGCTGGTCTCAAACTCTTGGCCTCAAGCAATCCTCCCACCTCAGCCTCCCAAAGCACTGGGATTACAGGCATACCACTGCGCCTGGCTGTAGTTAACATTTTCCCGGAACATTAAAGTAGCTGAAAAATACTAAAAATTGAAAAGTAGGTGCATTAAAACTCACGTATTACTTTAAGTTTAAATTTATTTATACCAGAAATTTGACTAATTATAGTTTCATTTTTTTGGCTTTAATGGAAACAAACACATTAATAATATTTTCAAAATCTCTTTCTTTGATTATCTGGTTTTGACAAAGTCTCTTTTTTTTTTTCAGATGGAGTTTCACTCTTGTTGCCCAGGCTGAAATGCAATGGCATGGTCTCGGCTCACTACAACCTCCGCCTCCCGAGTTCAAGTGATTCGCCTGGCTAATTTAGTATTTTTAGTAGAGACGGGGTTTCTCCATGTTGGTCAGGCTGGTCTCAAACTCCTGACCTCAGGTGATCCACCTGCCTTGGCCTCCCAAAGTGCTGGGATTACAGTTTTTGTTGTTGTTGTTGTTGTTGTTTTGAGACAGAGTCTTACTCTGTTGCCCAGGCTGGAGTGCAGTGGCGTGACCTCGGCTCACTGCAACCTCTGCCTCCTGGGTTCAAGCAATTCTCATGTCTCAGCCTCCCCAGTAGCTGGGACTACAGGTGCACGCCACCACACCTGGCTAATTTCTATATTTTTAGTAGAGACAGGGTTTCACCATGTTGGCCAGGCTGGTCGCTAACTCTTGACCTCAGGTGATCCACCCACCTCGGCCTCCCAAAGTGCTGGGATTACAGGCATGAGCCACCACACACAGCCCTGAATTACATTTTAAGGGCATCATTCTAACCCCTGTGTTGAGAACAGACTTTGAGAAAGCAGAGCAAAATCATAAAGGAAAGCAATACAAATTGTTTCACACTCTAACCTGTAACTTCCTATCCAGTCTCAGCTATTTCCAGCAGCCATTCACATTCTATGCTACGGCTGTAATAAACTACTTACAGCTTACTATGCATATTCTTATACCTCTGTGCATTTTTAGTTGCTGTTATCTCTACCTGAAATATCCTTTTCCTCCTTCACTTTCACATCTTACCCATTCAGTAAGTCTCATCTCAGATATCTCCACCAGAAATTCTTTCCTGACCACCACAATCTGGATTAAGAGTTGCTTCTAACTATAGGAAAAGCCATCTTATCTGACAGCATTGGACAGAGAGAGGATAAATCACTCAGCAAGGTCAGTTAACCCAGAGAATCATTTTTAAAATAATATGTATACTTTAAACATTTTGTTTTATTTTAAACATAAAACATATATAAATAACTGATATTTTGGTGTTGAGTAAGAGTATGGGCTTGCTAATGGGAATTACAGGTCTTTCTTGCTTATGCCACCCCTGTAAGGCCTTGGCTGTATTTTTCAGTTCTTTAAATGGAAGTAGGCTGGACACGGTAGCTCACACCTGTAATCCCAGCACTTTGGGAGGCCAAGCTGGGTGAATCACCTGAGGTCAAAAGTTCGAAACCAGCCTGGCCAACATGGTGAAAACCCCATATCTACTAAAAATACAAAAATTAGTCTGGCATGACAGTGCGCACCTGTAATCACAGCTATTTGGGAGGCTGAGGCAGGAGTATCGTTTGAACCTGGGAGGCAGAGGTTGCAGTGAGCCGAGACTGTGCCACTGCACTTCAGCCTGGACGACAGAGCAACATTTGGACTCAAAATAAATAAATAAATAAATACATACATACATACATACATAGGAGTAAAAACATAAAGACACCTACAAAGCACTTTGAGTGCAGTTTTTCTTAAACATTTTCCTCCTGAATCTTTTACAGTTGTTTTGACCATGCCTAATTAAAGAATGATTTTTAGCAAAATTGCTTCCAAAGCACTTGTTGTTTTTATAAAAACATTCACATTTTTATACTCACATTTCATCAATTTATGTAATAATTAAGTTACAGAATGACACTAATCTGTGCAACTTGACATATACAAGGTTGAAAATAAACACAGCTGGCTCTTGAGAGACAGTCAACGTAGTTGCAAGAGCTTGGTCTCTAGAGCTAGGTTGCCTGGGTTCGAATCCTGATTCTACCATTGCTAGCTGACTAAACTGGGACAATTAATTACGTTTCTCTATGCTTCAGTGTCCTTACCTCTAAAGTATGGACAGTAATATTACATTTTTCTTAAGGTTACCAGGAAGGTTAAGTGAGTTAATATATGTAAAGCATTTAGAAGAGAGCCTGACATACAATAATCACTAGATAAAAGTTTGCCAGCAGCAGCAGCAGCAGCAGCACTTTTTTTCATGTTAAGTAACTTTCACAGCTATTATTATTGTTAAGGTTATAAGTCAACTTGTGGAATCAACAAAGCCTGGTATACTATTCCCTATGAGCATCCATCCTATATTTTATAGAGGGAATGGACAGCATCAATGAATCCAATGAGTTGGCTTAAGTGAAGGCCAATTAAATGAATTTCACAACCTGAAATCTGCCTTTTCTTCTAATTTACCACTTATTACATACTATATGTACATATTTACATGACTCTATAGATACAAGATCCTTGAAAGTAGGGACTACTTCTATTCATTTTAACACTATTAGCACCTGGTACAATATGCATATTTATTCTTCCATGTACTATAGGTTATGCACAGTGAGTCCTCAATAAAAATTAAAGATTGAGTAAATAAATTACTGAGTGAAAACAAATTACACTTTAGATCATTCCTACTTTAAAAGCTTCTTTTTACTAATAGCAGCACACACTATACCATCCTATCTTTCAACACAACTTCTCCCTTATTTATTTGTAGAATATCTTAGTAAGTATTCACTAAATACCTGAATGAATGGATCTCACCAATCTAGCATCACTGGGTGAAGATAATCAAAAGCTTATTTTTTAGGCACCAAAACAACTGTATCTTTGATATTTTAAATGGAATTTTTTTTAAAAAAGCTTAATCCCTGTCTTCATAAACAGCTTGCTAAACATAAGTCTCTTCTTGATGACTGGCAGTCACATTTATGAACATTAACTATTACTAATGCCTTTAGAGATCTAATGACTTCAAGTACTGTCTTTGTAATAATAAATCCCAAACGTGCACTGATACCTAATGTGAAACATTAGGAATATCTCCAATTGCCTGTAAAACAGGTATCTAAACCAAACTTAGGGGCTGGGCACGGTGGTTCACGCCTGTAATCCCAGCACTTGGGAGGCCGAGGCAGCCGGATCACTTGAGGTCTGGAGTTCAAGACCAGCCTGGCCAATATGGTGGAACTTCATATCTACTAAAAATACAAAAATTAGCCAGGCATGGTGGCACACGCCTGTAGTCCCAGCTACTCAGGAGGCTGAGGCACAAGAATCGCTTGATCCCGGGAGGCGGAGGTTGCAGTGAGCCGAGATCATGCCACTGCACTCCAGCCCGGGAAACAGAGCAAGACTCTGTCTCGAAAAATAAACAAACAAATAAACCAAACTTAGGAAACTAAAACCAAGGTCATCTTACATTCAATGTGTCCAAAATTTAAGTCATTGTTAATACCTCAAAACTATCTTGCCATAGCTACTGGAACAACTGTCACAAACTAGAAACCTCAGAATCCTCTGTTTTCATGTCCATTTCAAGCAACTACTAAGCTCTGCTCCTCTCCTTTCCTAGACTATGAAATCCCACTTTCAATCAGGTTTGTTTTACCACAAACTTAGCTGACCTCAAGAGACTCCCTGCTATCTGCTATCTTCATGCTTCCGGTACCTACCAATTCTACTCTACCCTGCAAATTAATCACTGTATTTCCCTTCTTGTGCTCCCTAAATCTACCCCTCTACCTACAGAACAATATTTATAGCTTTCAAGTATCTGTTACAAAATTTTTAAAAAGCTAGCCTTTACTTGGCATCTACTAAAAATCTCATTTGAGGAATAGGAGAGCATGTGACAACTTGCTACATTTTGCCTCAGAATTAATAGAAGTAAGTAGGAGAACTGCTATTGTATTAAGAAAATCAAAACGATGAGCAGAAACAATGGAAATGTGACAGAAAGTAGTCACGTCATCTTAAGAGTTTAAGATTGAAAATAAGGGCAAGACTCTATAGTTGATATTTTAGAAAGGTTAAAAAATCCCAGAATGCCTTATAGTATGGGGGTCTCAAAGTCAAAATGGCTCAAGGAAGTCTGGAGGCTCAAGAGACTTTGAAAGTTCCCGACTATGCAACTACAAATATAACTGATGAGAAAAGAAAGTTGATCAGAGTAGTGGGTTAAATAGTATCCTCCCAAAATTCATGTCCACTCAGCATCTCGGAATGTAACCTTGGTTTGGAAGTAGGGTCTTGCAGACATAACTAGTTTAAGAAAAGGTCATACTGGATTACAGCAGGTGCAAAATCTAATGACTGGTGTCCTTACAAAAAAATGATACACAGAGACTCTCAGATGGAAGAAGGCCATGTGAAGACAGAGGCGGACCGCAGTGATGCAGCTACAAGCCAAAGAACACAAAGGACTGCCAGGAGCAATCTAGGAAGAGGCAAGGAAGGATCCTCCCCTTGAATATTAGAAAGAGCATGGCCTTGCCAACACCTTGAATTTGAACTAAACGTATATACACCAAAGAACAGTGCTGTAAACTATGTGAAGCAAAAACTTATAGAAGTAAAAGGAGAAACAGACAAATTCACAATTATAGTTGGAGACTGCAATACCTCGCTCTCAAGACTGGATAGAACGATTGGGGAGAAAATCAGTAAAGATACAGAAGAACACCATCAATCAACAACATCATCAATCAAAATAAGATTAACTAACATTTATAGAACACTCTACCCAACAACAAGAAAATACACATTCTTCTAAGTGCTAGTGAGTGGAACTTATACTAAAATAGACCACGTCCTGGGCCATGAAACAAACTTCAACAAACTAAAAAGGACTGAAATCATACAGTACATTTTTCTACCCTGACGGAATCAAACTGGAAATTATTAACAGGACACTTGGATGCTAAATCATACACTTCTAACTAATCGAGGGTCAAAGAGAAGTTCTCAAGGGAAATCAAAACATATCTTGAACTAAATGAAAATTAAAATGCTACATATAAAAATATTAAAGCAGTGCTGAGAGAAAAATTTGTAGGCACTAAATGTATACCTTAGAAAATTTTTTTAAAAATTAAAATCATTAAGCTAAGCTCCTGTCTCATAAATCTAGTAAAAAAAGAACCAAAAAAAAGAAAAGCCCAAAGCAAGCAGAAGGAAGGAAGCAATAAAGAGTAAAAATCAATGAAGATAAAAATGAAAACATTACAGAAACAAAGAGCTCAATTAAACAACAAGTTGATTCTTTCAAAATATCAAGAAAATTAACAAACCTAGAGAACTTCCTCAACTTAATAAAGAATATCTACAAACAACCCAACAGCTGGAGGCAGGAGAAGAGGAAGATGGCAGAATAGAAGGCTCCACCAATTGTCCCCCCAGCAAAAACACCAATTTAAACACTACATGAAAAAAAACACCTTCATAAGAACCAAAAACCAGGTAAGCACTCACAGTACCCAGTTTTAACTTCATTATCACTGAAAGAGGCACGGAAGAGGTAGGAAAAACACTCTTGAATCACCAACACCACCCTTCTCCCATACCCTGCAGCAGCAGCAGCAAGGTGCTGAGTTTCCGTGTCCTGGGGAAAGGAAGAGCAAGCAAGTGTGAGCACTGAAGTCAGTGCTGCCTTGTTATATAGCAGAAAGAGAAACCAGACCAAACTCAGCTGACACTCGCCCATGGAGGGAGCCCTACCCAGAGGGGAATCGCTGATCCCATTTGTCTGAGCTTGATTCCCCAAAAGCCTTGCCACCACAAGGCTCAGGTGCTCTGGGGACTTAAATAAACTTGAAAGGCAGTCTAGGCCACAAGGTCTGCAACTCCTAGATGAGTCCTAGTGCTGAACTGGGCCAAAGACAGTGGGCCTGGGAGGCATGCAACCTACTGAGACACCAGGCGGGATGGCTAAAAACGTGCCGGCATCATCCCTTCCCTAACCCCCAGGCTGTACAGCTCACGGCTTCAAAGAGACTCCTTCCTTCTGCTTGAGGAGAGGGGACAGAAGAGTGGGGAGGATTTTGTTTTGCCTCTTGGATACCAGCTCAGCCACAGCAGGATAAGGCACTAGTCAGAGTCATGAGGCTCCCTTTCCAGGCCCTATCTCCCACATGACATTTTTAGACACACCCTGGGCCAGAAAGGAACCCATTGCCATGAAGGGAAAGACCCCTGGCAGGATTCATCACCTGCTAAATGAAGACCCTTTGGGCCCTGAATAACCAGCAGCAATATCCAGGTACTCTGACGAGGGTCTTGCATGAGACTCTGAGACTGGCTGGCTTGAGGTGAGACTCAGCACATTCCCAGCTATGGTAGCTACAGGGCAAGACTCCTGCTTGAGAAAAGCAGGGGCAACGTGCTCGCTTCGACAGCACATATACTAAAATTGGAGAGAAGTAGAGGCAAAACTAAAGGGAACTTTGTCTTGCATCTTAGGTACCAGCTTGGCCACAAGGGAGTAGAGCACCAAGCAGGCTCTTGGAGTCCCCAATTCTAGGACTTGGCTCTTAGACAACATTTCTGGATCTTCTGTGGGCCAGAAGGGAGCCCAATGCCCTGAAATGGTGAGTCTCAGACCAGGCAGCATTTACCACAAGCTAACCAAAGAGCCCTTGGTCCTTAAGAAAACATTGGTAGTAGTCTGGAAGTACTCCCTGTAGGCCTGAGGTCATGGTGGCCACAGGGTAAGGTTCATCTGCCTTTGGAAAGGGGAGAGAAGGGTGGGAAGGACTGTGTCTTGTGGTTTGAGTACCAGCTCAGCCACGGTACAATAGAACACCAGGTAGACTTCTAAGGTTATTGACTCTGCTCCCTACCTCCCAGATGGTACTTCTAGACCAGCCCAGTGCATGGGGGAAATCATCACCCTAAAGGGAAGGACACAGGCCTGGCTGACTTTGCTACCTGCAGACTGTAGGAGCCCCAGGGCTTTGAGAGAACATAGGCAGTAGCTGGGGAGTGATTACAGCTGGCTTTGGGCAAGAACCAGTGCTGTGCTGGCTTCAGGCATGACCCAGCACAGTACTATAGGTGATGGCCACAGGGGTGCATGTGTCACTCCACTACCATCTCTAGGTGGCTCAGAAAAGAGAGACAGAAAGAGAAAGAGAGAAGGAGAGAGAGGTGAGAGATGGGGGAGAGAGGGGGAGAGAGAGATGGGGGGGTAGGGACAGAGAGGGGGAGGGGGGGAGAGAGAGAGAGAGAGAGAGACTGAGTTTGTTTGGAATACAGTAAGGGAAGAGAACAAGAGTCTCTGCCTGCTAATCCAGAGAATTCTTCCAGATCTTGTCCAAGACCATCAAGGCAGTACCTCTAAGAGTCTGCAAGAACCATAGCATAACTGGGCTTCGGGTCCCCCCAAAGCATATACAGCTTAGATCACAACACCCAAGTCCTTTTAAATACCTGGAAAGCCTTCCTAAGAAGGACAGATACAAGTAAGCTCAGACTGTGAAGACTATAACAAATACCTAACTCGTTAATGTCCATGCACCAAAGAACATCTACAAGTATTAAGATAATTCAGGAAAACATGACTTCACCAAATGAACCAAATAAGGTACCAGACACCAATCCTGGAGAAACAGAGATATGTGACCTCCAGACAGAGAATTCAAAATAGCTGTTTTGAGGAAACTCAAAGAAATTCAAGATAGCACAGACAACAAATTCAGAATTCTATCAGATAAATTTAACAAAGAAATTTAAATAACTGAAAACAATCAAGCAGGATTTCTAAACAATGCAACTGGCATACTGAAGAACGCATCAGAGTTTTTACTAGCAGAATTGATAAAGCAGAAGAAAGAATTTGTGAGTTTGAAAACAGGCTATTTGAAAACACACAGAGGAGACAAAAGAAAAATGAATAAAAAACAATGAAGCACATCTACAGGATCTAGAAAATAACCTCAA